>NC_092200.1:18621422-18986999 GCF_043641665.1 Enoplosus armatus | reverse complement strand
GCGCTTCTTTTCTACTACATAAAAAAAAATTCATCCATTTTAAAATGTGGATGAGCCCCCCGGAACATCTGCACCCTCCCCCTCCCGTTCCTCATGTTCCACCGGAGGACGTTTACTTTCGGAAAAACTCCAGTTTGCTCGCGTGAAGCGAAACGAGACAATAAGTGATTAAGAGGAAAAACAAATGAATGCATTAGGCTAATGGAATGTTAATAAGGCCTTGTACACACTTTTACAATTAGGAGGACATTTAGAATTAATGGAAAACGCTCATGTACGTCAGCTTCAGCCGGTACCGTAAAGCTCACGACAACAACAAGCAGCAGCAAGAACTTTGTGGACCTTTCTTTTTGGGGGGGGGGGTCCTGGGTTTCACTTCTCAGGCTACATACAGACTGCCTTCGAGCTCTCAACTAACCACAACCCCCCCCCCCCCCCCCCCCCCCCCCCCCGTTTAAAGGCTTTAAAATGACGGAGGCTTTTCCTAATATAAAACAATGAACCAGGCGGAAAGTTCTTCCTCCCCTTTTTGATCTGGGGACTGACCAAGAGCTCGTAATTCTTACTGTCCCCCATTTGAGGCATCTCTGTAAACAACCTCTGGGATGCATGCACGGACACACACACACACACACACACACACACCGACCACAAATTCCTCTTCTCGAGAGTGCTGCTTACTGCTTGCACAGTAAACAACATTGCGTCGCTGCCGTTCTTTAGATGTGGCTTAACTAATCCAGACTAATGTGATTTTAGCCAGTTAAAATGATCCCGAAAATCCGCCCAGCCAACTTGGTTCTATGGATCCAGCAAATGAGTCACACAAAGTCTTAAGTTCATGAGAGACGCTGTCAGGATTTGACTGCATAGTTACGGTACGTTTTAAAGGTTCAACATTTTTTGTGTGTGAATACGCTTAAAAAAAAAAAAGGTTTCTGTCATTTTAGGTAGTTCTTATCACGCTGTGAAATGTTCGTTTGGTTTAAAAAAACGGGGTGAGACGTCATGATGACGATGCCACGATTGACAGCTGAGAAGAACTTAGCCAAGAACTTAGTGAAGTGATTTCAGCAGGCTAATGTTAGCGTTTAGCGCTTTCAGCAATGTGATATCCGGTAGCTTGACAAAATCAAGGTTCTCTTTCGAGGCTTTTCTGCGGCTTTCGACCACATCTCACTGCCTTTATCCGTGATTTCAGTTTGCTCAGTTGTCACGGAGTCGGTTCAGTTCTTATAATCTGGTAGTTTAACAATTTATCTAATGCGTCTCATATTCAACAAGACTTTTTAATCTTTTTTTGGAGTGAGTTGAAGTGAGGGGAGAGAGAAATGTGTAACAACATGAGACAAAAGAACCAGGCGTGATGTGACCTTAAGGGTCCCATATTCTGCTCATTTCCAGCTCTATGTTTTTGATTCTGGGACTCCACTCGAGCAGCTTTGTGTGATTCACAGTTGAAAAAAGTCCTTATGTATCTTCTCCTTGCCCTTTCTGCAGCCTCTCAGTCCCCCCCCCCCCCCCCCCCATCTGAAACAAGCCGTTTGAGACAAACTGAACAACCTCCAAACACTTGAAGAGTAGTTCCTGAGCAGAGCGCTCCGATAACTCAGACTCAGACTGAGCGGGTGGATGAGCGTCCCTGTACTTGGTGGGTGGTGCTATGATTGGAGTGGATGACCTGCTGGGGGGGGCGTGGCTGAGTGTGGTGACTGTAAAGTTGTGACATCACAACCTCACGGAAGTCCTGACGGCTTGTTTAAAGGCGCAGTTTCCGCATTTTCCCCGTGGACTGAGCGTTTTGATGCTACCACAGTATTTATGCAGCACCCAGACCTGCTTTATAATGAAAGACATGGTCTCACTTTCTACAATATGGGACCTTTAACCCCGAGGCCACAGAGGCACCCCCAAGAACATAACTTTTATGACATGTTCACACTTACTTTGATCTACAGTTCAATTGAGCACACGCCTCCTCCTCCTCCGCCAAGCAGCACTTCCATCAACAAGGATTATTTCTCACTATCTACCACCTACCACGGTGTGTTTTGGTGGAAAATGAAGTGGTAATAACAAACCACAGAAAGCTTCACAGCACTCAAAGCAAAGATGTGCCCCTCGCAACATGTCTGACCTTGCTGTCAACAGTCAACACGTTGACTACAGAGCAATCAAATTCAAAAGATTCAATGAGGAGCAGTGAATAAAGGCAAAGCATTTACAGACCGTGCCTCCCTTTTGAGTGTGAACCCTCTCACCTGCTTAGAACAAGTCATCCCTTTCAGTTATTTCACTGAAGATACTCGGCGAAATATAAACATTGAGCTGAAGAGAGGCTTTTAAGGACTTTAAAACAGTAAGTCATATTCTGTGATGTGTCTCGCCCTGCTGTTAGGCAACAGCACATTAAATCGCCAGACCTTTTGAATGGAGTTTGGCTCTACACAAAACAGAACTGCATGTGTCCTACTCATACCAAACATCTGCCTTCAATAAGAGCAGAACAGCTCAGTCCTCCTTAGAAGTGCAGGCGAAAACAAACATAAAAGCACAGGAGAGCAATAAACCTCTGTGGGTGAAGAACCTGGGGGTGGGGGGGGGGTGACACACCAAGTGAAAGTGTATTTGTCTTTGTAAACAGAGAGACAGATTGTTCAGTAAATGGCAAAGTGAAAGTTTACTGATTTTAAAAAGTTAACGCCACTTTTTCTTTTTACTTTGGGGACCCCTAGTGGAAGAATCAGACATGACAACTAAGCAAACGTCCAAATGCAATGGATGCATATATTATTTTATACTATCTCTAATACTATTATATAGTATTTTAACCCTCACACAACCGACTGTGTGATCACACAACCTTCTTCAGTTGTCAGATGAGGTTAACGCTCGCCAGTAGTTACCATCCATCCCATGTGACATGAATGCAGTTTTGGTGACTTGGGGCGTTTTCACATTAGGCACGATTGATTCGTACCGTGCCTGAGTACGATTGCCCGAACTGGACGAACGGTGCACTCTGATCCGGGCCCGGGTCCCTGATGTGAGAGCCTTGCAGGGCTGGCGGGCAAGCTAACTGGTAACACGCCAGCACTTGCCAGCCACAGTGGCTCATCAGCCAAGCTTGCTACCTGCCAGTTAGCACAGAAGTTGCAATACCCCGTCCGGCCGCTACACCAAGATCGCTTCACAGCCCAGCTCCGTTCCTGGGGGCTTAATCTTAATATGTTAGAGCTTCTCTTCTGGCCAAACTTCATAGGTATGTTTTTAGATTACTACAGTGTCTCAACAGAGTAATCCCTCCAGTGTAGAGTGGGAGGATTTTATTAAACAGTCCGTAAAACCTGCAGTGAAACCTGCTTCATCCTGCCCCCGAGAGCAGACTCACCTGAAATCATCTCATCTGCAATCTGCTGCTAACATCCGACTGTAATGACACGGATATATAAACCCCGACAGTTACTGAGGTTCCTGCTCTGATCCAGGTGCAGCTAACAGCAGCCACTGACACGGGTCTGCAGGGACAAAATGAAACCGTTCTGCCTCAGTCACACATCAGAGGGCATTTTAAGCTTCACTGCCTAATTTGAAAAGAGCCACAACTCATTCACCTCAACTGGAACATTACCGCAAATGAACTGATGTGATGGCTCACGTAACTGGGTTGGGCCGAGGATGCTGGTGATTGGTGACGTTTTTTTTTGGGGACTTCTCATTTGAGGCTGGCCTTCTCTCAGACTGGATCACGCAGACTTGAATAGAGGCTGTGAACTCAGTTTTATTCTACTTCAGTATCTGTTTAGCAGAAGAACATGGAGAACACGAGTCTGGTAATAAGTATGACTGGGTGGATGGGTTATCTGCAGGGTTAAGAGTTAATGTAGTCTCGCATAGCCAGAACTATCTCCCCATGCGGTTAGATAACCCCCCTAATGGAACTACGTGGAATAAAGAGAACAGTGCCCCACTGCTTTAATTGATGAATCATGCTTCCGTCCAAATTTAATTCTCCTCTCCACAGGAAGTGATGAATCTAATGACTTATTTCATTCACATTTCTACTGCTGTAACCTTTTTGTCTTTTAGGGGGAAACTCTGTGGACACGCAGACAGACATGAGGGAGGTCTTACTCTTCCTCTGTCCTCCTACGATGCAGGGCTTGTTGGTGTCCACACAGGGCATATCCACGCAGTTCTCCAGGCGGCCACTGGGACCACAGCTGCAGACCTCGTAGCACCCAGCAGGGCCGGCGCGAGTCGGCACCTGGATGCGAGCGTCCTGCTGCACCAGAAACTCCGAGGCCTCGCCCAGCTTACAGCCTGAAAACACACACACGCACACACAATTATATTAGTTAGAATGACTTCCGTGCTGCAGTTTTTAGACTCTAGAGCAAACACACACAGAAAAGCGGCTGAACTGTAGCAGCAGTCGGCCATACCTGGCACACAGAGGTACGGCTGACAGTTGAGTTCGTCAAGGCAGCCCCTCCTGTTGACCTGGCACAAGTGGTTGCTGGGGCAGGGGTTTGGGTTGCATGGATGGATGACCTCTTCAACGATGTTGTTGCCTAGGGAACTGGGGGCTGGAAGGGAGCGCGTGAAGGAGTAGGGGTGGACATGGAAAACGTAAAACGGGATTAAACATGACAATGTGCACTCATTTCAAAATAAAAGCCCAATCAGAAGAAGAACAGCCCTAATTTAACAATTACTGGGAAACACCTGCAGGGCAGAACCGGCCTACTGGCCTGAATACTATTACTATTAATAACTCTATTGTTAGAAAGACTTTTTTTTATATTACCTTTGAATCAAATCACCACTGTGGAGCTTTTTTAGCAGAGGTGTGAACTTGGACTTGAGTTATGAATCTGACGACTTCAGACTTGACTCAAATCAAAAAAAGATACTCGACTTTGATATTAACACCAATGTCTCGCGACTTCACTCGCATTCTAGCCTCTTGACTTTCACTTGGAGCGGCTCGGCATCTTCCCCCAAGCCCAAAGGTTAACACGACTCTAGAGTCTAGAGCCGTGCTAGCAGCTCTAGACCGGTTAAAAGGACAATGCTAACATGCTGATAGTAAGCAGGTGTAATGGCTACTATGTTCTCAGTCATTAGGATTCAATCCATGCAGTGGTTGTTGAGACATTTCAGTCTGGGCCTACCGAGTGATTGACATTGCCATCCTTAGAGCTATATATATAGAGAACATCTGATGTACGGATATACTTCAAATCAATCCGACAGCAGCCAATCGCATTGTCCGAGCGGGAGATCTGATCTGATCTAGGAACAACCAGCAGAGACTCACTGAGGTATCTGTGGAGGGGGATGCAGCGTTCAGGGTCATCAAGGGGCGACAGCAGCTCACAGATCCTCTCTGGAGTTTGTCCTTCGTGGAAACGTTTCCTGTCCCCACACTGGGTCAGGATGTCCACGCAATCTGACCTGAGGACAGGTACGAGAAAATACAACCTGTTTGAAAAGTCAAATCTATAAGAGTCAATCAGCATAAAGTGGTCGTTGTGTAGCGTCTATGTCTACAGATGTCGAATGTTTGAAGGTTATTAGGGTTGTAATGCTGGGCTGGGTGCAGAGTGAGAGGCTCTGCCAACACACACACACACACACACACACACACACACAGCCTGAAGCTGGATGTGGACAATGTGTGATGGCGTAATGGGAGATTAAAACCCGAGAGGAAGGTTGTATCTGATAAATAGCTGAGCACGACATATAGCCTAAAGGGTGGAGTGCTATTATGCAGTACATACACACACACACACACACACACACGCAGACACACTCACACTCCAGACATGACACAGCAGATCCTGAGAGAAGGGCAGGGCCTCCACCTGTCTGCCACATCCCAGGCACACGTATTTAAATTCTCATCCCTCATCGCTGACTGCACAGGACGCAAAGAGACAATGCAGAGGAGGAAAAGAAGGACTTGGGTAGTTGAAGGTAGAGGGACAAACATGCCTGGACAAATACAAACCACAAAAAGTTATACAGAAGACAAATAATTACACCGGACCAAATGAGTCTTCTGGTGAGCAGTACAAAAAAAAAAGATCATATGTCTTATGTCGCCTCTTTTCTTGATGCTAGGTTTAATCTAAAAACTAACGAAAAAACGATTTAAAAGATCTAATAACTGGCTCACTTACTTACTAAAGCTACCGATGTGGATTGTTGTGGTTGAATCTTGACCGGTGATGAATTACAGCTTTAGACAATGGTTAAAGGTAATGGTTATTGGTTATCGCAGTGGTTTCCAAACCTTGGAAAGTGACTTACACTTCCCGAAGATGTCATTATCTCCGATGTCATCATCGCAAGTAAATGTCTTTAATGCTGCATTCACATGGATTCAGGCAGACGGTAGACGGCAAACCGGATATCATTTTAGTGGACAAGAGCAGGACGGTAAAACTAGATGAGGCCGGGCAGAGAACACCGCCGACAGTAACTGTAGACAGCATTGCCGTCCAAAGTTAAAACATTTAAACTTTTCTTTTAATTTACAACCAGATGTTGCGTAGATCCCTCACACGAGGAGAAAAATTGGACGATCCGGACGACGAGAAGCCAAAAAACGTTTTGTCTTTTTCAGACATAAACAAGGGACGCACCACAGTGCAGTTCTCCTTTCAATATCCATGAATTCAACACTCAACATAAGCTTGCAAAGAGAAAGCTGCATTTTATAGCTAACGTTATGCATTACAAAAACAATTACATAATAGACGCGTCCTGCCATTTCATCTGACTGTTTGTTTTTCTGGTAGAGTCCAGAAGGTGTTCGTCCATCTGCCCGAATCCATGTGAATGCAGCATATATCCGCTTCGCAATCATCAAAAAAGATGCTTCAGAACTTGCCGGAGAATCGTCACAATTTTAAGTTTCCTTCAAAGTTTCAAAGTAATCCACTGCGAACAGGAACTTTTGGGGTCGCACAGGTCACACATGTGTGACCCTGTTACTCGTTACTTCTGGGTAGACGTACTTGCATATGACGCTCCCCCTGGACTTGCTGTGGCAGGGTTTGATCTGCAGGGAACAGGCCACGGCCTTCCACATGTCCGGCAGACACCTCCTGATGTCCAGCACGGGGATGTTCATGAACGGCATCTTGATCGTCCCGTTTGACCACAGCTTGATGTCGTTCATGGCGCCCTGGTCTGACTGGACGTTGCAGCTGCGGAACAGTTCCGTGGGCCTGTGGACGGAGAATGACAGGAATAAAAGTTGGTTTGTGCCTAAAAAGTAAAAAAAAAAGAAAAAATATATATATATATATAAAACTATTTAATAATAAGTGTGCTCAGAAAGTAAAAGCAACAATCATGTGGTCAGTGTCTCAACACGAGCAACCGGCTGATGGCAGAACAAGGTGTCCTGGCAACCGTAGCCTTGTAGTGGTCTCCTCTGCAGGCCTTACAGAGGGAGTTCAAGTCCCTCTGGATAATGTGAGGGTTGTTTTCCCCTTCCACTGCACCAGAATGTGTTTTTTGATGTCTGATTGGTGGGTTTGGTCTCAAGTGAGTCAGCTAATTGGTGGTTTAAAGGGAGAAGGTTCCAGGCAGAAGTTCTGGGTGTGGTTCCATCATTCCATTTGCTGCTGATGAGTGGATGCTTTGTTTATCTTGAAGCAACTGTGTTTATGTGTGCGTAAAACCCTGGATCCTTAACTTGATTTAACCCCTAAATAGTCAACAGTGGTTTTCCTCCCGAAACCAAAACTCAATGCTGTAATCAGCAGATTCTTATTAAGAGCAACTCACTACAGCCCCATCTATCTAGGAATGAAAATCAGCTTCAAACTTGTTTGCTTGGTAACCATCTCAATGAATATCAGTTGACAAAGTTATGTTATTGTTGCACTGTACTGCATTACTATCTAGATAGACAGATAGCCTTCATTATCCAGGAAGGACCTTTGTTTTCACATTCTGCAGATGTCCACGTCTCATGAGAAAAACATGCCAATACACAAAGCAAATCTAGTGGACGTATAGTCATACACATTCACCCCTTGCGTACAAGTTTAAAAGCCAATATGTGTACAATTTGAGAATTTCCAACATATGTGTTCTCTAGGGGTAGTATCAAACAGTAATGCATGGTACTACCCCATGGATGTATTAAGTGAACTCGTTTTCCAAAATGGAACCCCATTGTTCCAATGAAAGTTTTTCACCTGGCACATGCCATTAAAAAAAAGTCCTCCTCTAATTTCTGTTTTTGAGCCCACAGAGCAGGAACATCAGAGTCCTTCTCTGGTCGAGCCAGCTGACTTCCTATGACTCCCCACACACATGGTATGAAAAGAACTTTGTTGAGAGCAGATCGCTCAAATTGTGGTAATGCTAACCCCGAGAACTACATACCTTTCAAGGGTTTTCATGTTTGCATTCGCACCGCCAACGGGAACGCTGAAGTGACGTAAGCCAGTGGTCGGTATAGCAGTGTCACTCACAACGTCACACACAAGGTTTTTATCTTTAGCTGTGGTGAGTCAAACTCACGTTGTATTTCCCTCAATAAAGCCTGGACTTCACTGTTGTGAAGGTCTTCAAAGATGGCGGTTGCCAGCGCTGCATTGGCTTGAGGTCGTACACTTGTGTCACTCAAGGTTCCTGGGGGCTCCTGGGCTACTCTACGACTCTCGACTACGATCCTTCCCAGTCCTTGCAGCACGAACACACAAAAGAAGGGGCGGGGTCCTCAACCGTTCCTCTGGAACTTCTTCTGGTCCCACAGCTATAGTCCTATCTGCCATGCATTCAGAGGTAGAGAGTGACTATTCACTCGATGTTCCGTCAAAGAATACTTCAATACCTCATAACAGCCTCTAGGGCGCAGATAGGCTACCCATGAAAGAATGAATCAATGAGTATGTGAGTGAGTTACTTTCTGGATCAGTATGGTCATCTATCCAGTTTTGGGCACAGTACTCTTGATCAGGGTCCGCATGATGTATTTGGGGATTTTGTTTACCTTACACCCACCCAGACACACATTATTATTAGCTCCATGCTCCTTCAGCCTGAATGGCCACCTCCAGACCGGTGTTTGTCTTCCATGCTGCTCCCGACTACACAGCCCGGCGTTTGAACCCCTCAGGGGAGGAGAAACCCATACAAGGCTCACTGGGAGCCCATCAAAGGAAACTCAAGGGGCCTTACACAAAGTTTGTTTGCCTGAACTTTAAATCCCCACAATTCCACAGCACGGGCCCCCTGCCATCACGATCTGAAACCATAATTTGTCAAATCATTTTCTTTGCGAGTAATAACAGAAAGCTTAGGGTAAAATCCACTTGTAATTTGAACACATTCAAATACTTCAGAGGGGGTATCATTGCCTCTTACACACTCATGCTGTTCACGCTGAGAGAGGGCTGTTGTTTGAGCTTCAGCCGCTATTGAGACTCAGTCTCAAGTACCTGGAATCTGAATACATCATTTACTTGGGGAACGTAAAAGAATAAAGCTTTTACACTTTGTGCTCGGAATACCGAATGCCATTTAAAGTGTTGTACCTATCGCTGGTCGTTCAGAGGAATCCGACAAAATAACGTGACGTCTGCATTCATCTTCCCTCCTCTAAATTCAAAGTTCCATAGAGTGGCAAGAATGATTTGTGGCCACTGTGAGTCGGGACACCCCAATTACAAAAATATTTTTAGACACACTAGAAATACTCCAGGTATAGGGATGTTGGTCGGTCAGTCCACTACTTTGGTCCAGACTGAAATATCTCATCAAATATTAGGTAGATTGATATGGAATTCTGTACAGACATACATGGTCCCCAGAGGATGAATCCTAATGACTTTGTTGATTCCCAAAACATTTCACACGAATGCAGTTTTGTTTGTGGTGCTCCCAGCATTGAAAAATGACATTTGAATAACTGAACAGGAAGTGCACAACCGAAAAAAGGAGCCCAAACTAAATTCTAGTTATATTAAGGCGGCAACAGGCAGTTTCAGGAGGAAGATATCTTGAAATATTAGTATATAAAAACAAAACTATTTGCATGGTCAGGCGCCATGACGAAAAAGTCTGTATTTAAGCAGGCATAGACGCCTGTTAACCCCTTCCCACAGACAGGGTTAAAAAGCCCATTTCTCCTATGCTGTGCACCCTAAGTTTCAAGCCTCTGAATAAACCATCGTGGTTACTATCTGAAACTTGTTAGTTTTCGGAGCATAATTTTTATAAAAATGACTAACTGTCTGATACTCCGCGCCGATGAAATCGTGTGTGATAAAACAAAGTCACATCACGTCTCTGGTGCAGAACGTGGTCTCGGCTCTCAGAATGCTCTACAGTGCTAAGTGGCTGCGAGCATTTGTGGTTGCCTCACTCACCAGGTGACCTGCAGGCCGCTGTGTGTATGTATGAAGCATATTTGAGTTTGTTTTGCTGTGTGTGTGTGTGACTTCCCAGCGCAGCCTTTTGAAGCTGTTCCATTTGGCCTTGTGCCACATCTGTAGACAGTGTGTAAAACATTCGGTGGTGCTGATAACTCCAGGGTCACGCTGGGTTCAATATAAATCTGTCTCTTTGTTTTCCCTCTCTGCCTCTTTTCTCCCCTTCAGGCTCGAAATGACTCATTTTCTCACAGATGTTCACAAGCACAAATGAAGGATTAAGAGATGGGTGTAATGATACAAATAGAAAAGGCTACATGTTCTAAAGGAACGCTGTGTGCTAGCTTGTGCGCTACATTGACGCACATCTGGATTACTATTTTGCACATCGCAAATATTCTTTAAACTTCATACTTTGCACATTCCCATGTAAATATTTTGCACATGCCTGCACAAAACGGCACATCTCTTTCGTTTAAATAACAGCCATGTTGTACATATTATATTATTATTTTTTAGAATAACTCTTTTAGAATATCTTATTGTCCATTTTCTATTTTCTATTTATGCTTCTTGACTTACAGTACTTGTTTAATCTTTCTTCTTTCTGCACCAGTATAACAACGCAAATTGCACTGAAAGGACCTGATGCGTCGGCAGTGAGTGTTAGAGCTGAAAGCAGTTAAAAATCAGCTGAAGTAAAATGGCTGACAGCACAGTCATTTTTCAGTCCAAGCCCTGTAGGCAGTGGAGTTGTCAATTTGCATGAAAGCACTGAAAGGAGTTGAGCAATTGAGGTGTAAAAGTTGAACAGCGGCTGAACTGTCAGCGAGGGATACAATTGGAGGTACAATTTGAATTGTCAGTTGAAGTGAGTGCACTGTATATAGCTTAAGTGTCAGTCCGTGCGTACGCAGCGACAGCAGTTGCGATGTCAGTTGAGGTGGTTGTACCATTAGCTGAACTGAACAATCAGCTGAAAGGATCAGCTGACATGTAGATGATGAAAGCAGTGGAAATGGCAGTTGATTTGTAGACGATGAAAACAGAGGAAATGTCAGTTGATATGTAGACGATGAAAGCAGTGGAAATGTCAGTTGATTTGTAGATGATGAAAGCAGTGTTATCTAATCGCTCCATCCAAAACGTGGAATGTGAAGCGTGAAATACTGCACAATGTGAACAGCCCAATTTGTAACATTTAAAAAGTCATTCTGATAATAACTTTAAACTTGAATACTCATTTGCTTCTAAAAACATCTGGTCAAAAAAAACTATTTTTCTTTGAGGATGAATTTTGAGAATGTAAAACAAAGTTTTATTGTTGAGTGTCAGACTGAGGAGTAGAAACAGTAAGAGTAAGAATTTTGTAACCCTGAAGTGTTGTTTTGGAGAGAGTTGTCAACACTGTGTACAAACTTAATAGTGGTTTTGACTGGAAAGTGACTAGATAATGTCAAAATATATAAATATACAGACCTGTTGTTGAAGTTGGTGCAGTAGTTGAGGTCCTTGCAGCCCAGCTGGCAGGGCTCTCGGACATCAGCCAGGCAGTTGATGAGCTCCGTCTCCCCTGGGTTGTACTCACAGAGCTGGTCAAAGTCCTGCCTCGTCTGGCTGCCCCAGTTAGTGCTGATCTCCTGACACATGTCCCTGTCAGAGCGGGGTGCAGAGTCTGGGTTACAACAAGAACAAGTAACACATTTCACCTCCACCTGCGCTCCGCCTCAGAATATGTGACGTGAATGTACTGGCCTCCACTAGGCAGTGGACGTTGTGTGCTAAGCGGTGGGCTGCACCTGCAGAGTGAAGTGTTGGCCTTGGAGCAGCAGTGCAGCTTGGCGCAGTCCATCTTGGCGGGATGGGGGGTCTCTTCTAAAGGTGGGGAAGGAGGGTGGGCGCTGCCCAGAAAGCACTGCCACATAGGCTCCTGAGGGAGAGGCTGGGAGCCGCACTCCTCGATCAAGCCCTCCATGATCTCGTGCTCTGTGCTCATGGTGCGAAGGATCCGCCGGCAAGCCACCTGGCAATGGGTCGCCTCCGCCCGGTCACAGCAGTACAGACCTGGATGTGAGGAACGGATGGACAGATAAGTGCTGTGTTATATCATCATACATATGGCGCCCACCATAAAAAATGATATACACTAGAATGGAAGATTGTGTCCACGTCGCCCACGCCGGTTTCCACGTTCTATCAAGAGTGTCCATAGTTCCCGTCTGCTCTTGACCAGCTTGGGCTTAGGTGAATGCAGGTTGCCTTCCATTTTCTGGAGGTGTGATTATAAAGTGGCTGGCGTGATGAAAATTATTTGTACTTGCTTTTGTCACATCTATTATACGCGACAACTTGCTGCTCATGTCGTGGTTCAGGAAGTTTCCAAGTACTGGTTCCATTCTGAGAGCTGAGGTGAACAGTGTTTTCCAGTAGGAAGCTCCCATCTACTGTCTTTCCCAAATTTTGCCTTTATATGCCACTTTAAAAAAAATGTGCACCATGTACCGGTGCTTGGTGTCTTTTTCTTCAGCACAACATCACCTGCATGACCTGAAAATTTCTTTTTTCATTTTGGCGTCCTGTATCAGCATGTTGGTCCCAAAAAACACACAAAACTAAAAAAATTAGAACAGTGGGTTTTTTTTTTACTGCCAAAACCACAAACATACTCATACATAACATTTTAAAGCCATTTTAGAGCCTCCCCCACCTCCCTAAAGTCTTCAGCCTGTAGAGCAGAGTCAGCAGATTCAGGCATTTTTTCCCCCGTTTCATCGTGTGACAAAAAAGATATTTAGATCAAATGCGTCGCCCGCCCCCCGTCCCATCTTGCATTCTTTTTTCAAATATGATTTTTATGTCAAACGTATATCGCCCTCGTCTCCATTTTTACTTAGTCTATCAGCATCAAACGAGAACTAGCGCGGAGTTTGAAGCCGGCACTTTCGACAGAAGTCGACCGCGGCGCTCAGTGTGACTCAGTGTTTTTTTTCTTGGACCCTTGATCACAGATCAGAATCAGAATCAGAAATACTTTATTGATCCCCGGGGGGAAATTGTACAGTACCGGTGCTCCCATTCAAGAGTAAAGTGGCATAATTTAGAACTAAAAGTATGTACAAAATATAAAAATAAGAAATAGAAAATAAAAAATATACACATTTACAGTATTTAAGTGAACAATGAGGTAAAAAAATATATACAATAACAATGCACGCCGGCGTGATTGCCGACTTTTCTAGTTAAAGAGAGATCAAATGAGTAGGGACGGATTGAGAGAGCATGATATCAAAAAAGGAAACGTGTGCAAATGCGAGAAAATGTGTAGGATGACTGAATGGCTCCGTCCAAAGGTAATGTTATATTTATGATGTGGTGACTGCGCGTGGGTGACGGCGGGGGGGTAAGTGTGGCGCTCTCATATGTATTAGTATTACTAGTTACTACATGTGGCTAAAAAAGTATGCCCTTTAAACATGTGCATGCACAGTGTGTGCAAATTGCTGTAAGGTGTGCAAAACAGATGCCATTATACATGTTCTGTTCTGTGTGTTGTTTTATTGTTTAAATTCAATAAAACTCATTCTTTTTTTTTTTTTTTCACTTTTTGGAATATAAAGAAAATACTGACTCTGCACAACTCTCACCTGGTCTATAAATTGCTCTACTTCCTTTAGAGATTCAGAGCTATAGGAAGGGCGATGGCATGACACAGAAGTAATGCAATGCAGTATTTTGGAGAGAAACTATGAGTGCAAAGATGCTTTTCAAAGCACAAGGGGATGTTTAAAACCTGTAAGAGTGTTCCTGTAAGAGAACTGACGCCGATGCGTCTGAGAAGTGATTCAAGATCCGCTCTATCGACAGCTTTCAATGGAAGGCGTAGTCCCTATGAAACCTGTTGATGATGTATCCAAAGTTATACTGGAAGGAAAGAAAGACCGATTTTTTCAATTGTCATTTTTCAATGCGTGGAGAGCCCCACAGACAAGATTCCATTCACCTCCACTGAATTGGAATGAAGGCAGAGATGTCAGAGATCTCTGTATCTCAAAACCTGGACAAGTAAAAACTTTGAACCTGTGCATGACGAGACTGCTAGAGCAACAAATGGTAAAAATAAAAAAATGCATCTGTGTTCGACTAATGAATCCAGTAGTGTGTGCCTGCAGGACAACCCGTAGCTGGACTTACTGTCTATAGGGCTGCGTATGGGGTAGGACTTGGTGAAGTTGCTGACGCAGCTGAGCAGCTGAGCGCTGTGACTCTGACAGTACTCTTTGACGGCGTTGATCTGGGACACGGTGGGGGTCGAGTCCGTCCTGAAGATGGCCTGGCAGTACTCCCTGCAGGTGGTGTGGCGCCCTGCATAGCTGCAGCATGTGGAGCCCACTGGAGGAAGGCACAACAGACAAACACAGATGAAATACTTCGATACGCAGGCAAAGCTGTTGCTGTCGTGGTTACGACGGCTGTCCTCGTGGATGCCTTTGTTTAGTTTTCCGGAGGGGGGGGGGGGGGGGCTTCTTGTGTGCATGCGATCAGCAACTTACTTTCATTTTTGGTGATGCAGCTGTAGAGGGAGTTCTAGAACGACAGAGAGAGAGAGAGAGAGAAAAGCTGCGGTGATGCTGACTCACATAGCATAAAACAGCGGTTTCCCAACCTGCCTACAGTGGCTACATGGATGGATGTGAGTCATGAGCGGTTCAACCAAAGCATGATTTCTTTTGTTGTCTTCTTTAACCATCTTCTTTGACCCCTCAGATGACAACAAAAGTCTTTTTATGGATTCATTTCTTTCCCCAATGTATTTAGTTGAAGTAAACTTAAAATATGTAAAATAGACGCTTAAAGCATACAAGTTACTACAGGTATCATATTATGCGTCACAGTAGCAGCAGCGCCTAACTAGTCAAAGGTGTAGTAGAAGAAGTGCAGGTATTAGAAACAACATATAGCTTCATCGGCAGAATTCAGACTCACCTCTGTGACTTTCTTGCATACTTTCGTTATGTCATTTTTCGATGATGCCTACAGGGGAAAAAAAGGACAGGAAGTCAAGGGAAGGTGAACCTAACCCTACACGTGAATAAAGAAATAAAAAGACAAAAAAAAGAACGGTTCATTTACGACGTCTCACCTGTCTGCACTCCCTGCGACACTCGGCCGAGATGGCCAGCTCGCAGCAGCCCAGCCCCACCCAGCCGTCTGACTTCCTGGATACTCCTGGAGGCAAATCAAACCGCCACACCAATCAACCATATTGGAGGTTAGCTTTGGAAACAATGAAACGTGCTGCTGCGTGTGTGTCTTGTCAGTCTGCTGTTCCTGTCCCTGTATACATGAGCACGAGCTGCAGTCATCCAGGAATTATCCACTACCCTGCCAGTCACTCTCGCTGCTCATGGATGAACATCCAGGACTACGGAGAGCCACTGGACTGAGTAAAACTTACAGAGTGATTCTTGACTGACTCTAATATTTGCTTTACAGTAACTTAATTATATATATTTAATTTGCTTTTAGTTATAACGATTAGGCATTACCGATATATTAAATGTATTTCCTTTTTTTCTCATTAACCATTACCAACATTTTAGATTGTTAGATTTTACAGTAAGAATTATGAGCTGCCATGTAATGTTTATATTTGTAAAAACAAATCACAAAGATGTCGTCTTCTGCGTTTCTTTTGTTTCTCCCTGCTGTACCGAAAAACTGCGGATTTAGTGTACCATTTACACCCTTGTCTTATATAGATATATATATATTGAGTTCCAACAACTGCATTTGGCAAGAATTGAGGAAAAGGCGCTCTGCGGAGGGAAGGAAATCCTTAATGGAAGTTGTCGTGCTTTGGGGAAGCGTGTTCCACCAACAGTGGTAAATCCATAAAAGCTCCCGGAATGCAGTGAACATCAGAGAATCGATGGTATCTCAGCGTCTGAGAGGATCTGAGGGAGGCTTGTTCCTTAACAAGTTCAATCTTTACAGACTCCCCGGGGCTGTCGGGACGTCGGAGTTTAGTGGGAACAAAAAGGTACGAATAACAACACCTCCCAATAGGAGTCTATTAGGCTTGTGACAGGTACATTTGTTTCTGAGCACAGGCAGCAGGATGTAAGCCTCCACTTGCAGCCGAGGTTGAACGTCACGTTTCATGTCATTTATTGTATGCAAATTCTGATGAGTCAAATAAATGCGTTGAGCCCTCAGTTACCCACCGCTCCAAACAAGACCTCACCACTTTCAGTGTGGGGCAGCAAACGATAATCGAACGTTAGCTAAGTTTGGTGCCACTAGGGTGCTTATGGGGCCCTATGCGCTATTACGCATGGCGTTCCCATGCACCAGATTTGAGGCGTTGAACTTTAAAATGTACACATTTTCTCAGGGCGTTCCGAGGTCCCCCCACCACAGTCTCGCAAAATCTTTTGTGACACTACTGCTAGGAGACGCCTCAGTCAGAAGTCTGAAAGTGCGACACACATACGGGGTTTAATATTAGCGCTCGTCTCTTACCTGGGAGTGTGGAGTTAATGCACGTCCAAAGTTCATTCTAGAAGACAGAAGAGATGAAAAGGTCAATGTCAGATGCCGCTTCAGTCGAACATGCAACCCGAGAACTTGCGCATGCTACACAAAGTTTGATCATGATAGGAAGCATTATGCATTTTTAGGTGTCATGTTGCACAAGTCAAATTTCAAAAGATGTCTTGTTTTTTAATGCTTCTTTGGCATTGAGATGCTAAGAGCTAATACCTTTGACAAAAGCCAGTTATGGCTGCAATTAGGTCTTAGGTAAAAGTGGTTGGATCACATCAGGTCACAGTACTGTACTTTCTGGGTTCCATCCACTGGCAAAAATGGACTGTAGCTTCACCCATAGTTCCACGAAGGGACTTTTGAAGCTTGATTTGGCTTCACCGATCACCATAAATTCTATTATAACCATATTTGTTCAAATTGGAGGAAGCCTGGTTGGAGCTGAAGTGAGACAAAGGAGTGGGGGGGCCACCACGGTCGACTTGAGATAGGCGGAAACCTCGGTCAATAAAGCACTCTTTGAAACCCTATCAATTTTGATCACCGGCATCATATTGAATCCCAACCGAGACATGCACAGAAGAAGAGACACAAGAAGAGAAATGAACTATCAAGACCATAATGTCTCATACATGTATAAACAAATGATTGACCTTTTATTTTTAGGGAAAAGTGGATAGCTTTCGAAAAGGACATCTAAAGAGCCACGGATGTAATCACTGGTACCGCGTTGTCGTCACACTCGCGTCCACAGACCTCAACCTCCATGGCGGGTGTCTCCTTTTTTGGCAATTGGCTCATGGTTTGTGCGACCAACGATCGTAATGAGCTGGTGGTCACGGAGAAGAATATTCTTTTTGTCGAGGGAACATAACTTTAGAACTGCTGTACATGCTTCTCACTGGGTGACAATTTGAGGGTTCACTATAGGAGATAAGGGTATACCTTAGATATATAGCAGGCTATATCTTAGTATACTGTTGGTGCACTGTGTTGTCTAAGTACACGTTTGATTCGATTATAAGATCGCTTCCTGAACAGATCATGATCAGCAGATGGATTTATTATAAATCTGGTTGTTGTTCTGTTTGCTTTCAGACCACCAGAGTCCGCTTGGAAGCAGACCGAGACCCTCTTTTAGTCGGCCTCGGTACAGTTGTTTGATTCGGACCAGGGTTCTATTGACAGCGTTCAACCAGCCCAAAGACTGGCCGCACTAAACGGGCAAACACACCAGAGACTGTTTCAACCGAACCAAACAGGTAAGGTGGGAAAGCACCCTTAGTTGAACTTTGATACACTTCAGAAAAGTATACTGGGTTTGCTCTGAACTTAAACTTAAACTAAACTCTAGTTAAGTACTTTATACACACTTAGAGACGGTATACCTTTGGTTTACCTTTGATTAAAATACCAGGGATTCACCAGTACCTACAATTTTGGTATTAAAGTAGTCAACTTAAAAGCATACACATCAGTAAATGAAGTAGAATTATTCACAGAACTATTCTTAATGTTGTATATTTACTACGTGTTTTGTAGGGGCCATTTTATGCCGACCTTCCAGGAGGCTTTCCAGTCTGCTTGGCTTCGTCCATAGCGCAAACTACACTGCTGGAGCGCAATGGGAACTCCTGCTACGAGAGAGCACTAATACGTGCACATCCATGGTTGTGGACAGTGGACACACCCCACTGGCTTTGACTTTCAGCCATGGTCGTGGACTCTTGGCTCCAGCTTTATCAAGAAAGTATCACATTAGTACTTTATCGTATGAAGTGATTATGTAAGTATGTGCATACTTAGGGTTAGTGTTAGGGGGCATGTCATTATCTGGTATGAGAAACCCTTGGGGGGTAGGGTAAGGGGCAGGCTCATTATCCAGTAATTCCTCGGCTTAGAAAAAAATCTGCCAGCGAAAAGAAAATAGACTGAACTGAATGTTGAAGAGATATAAAAAAATTTTTTTTAAAAACTGGTGAGGAAGCTGTGAGTCCCTCTAATTTCACAGGGAACAAACATTACATTCCTTGGATCAAAACAGTGTTGGAAAACAGGAAAACATATGAATCCTATGAAACTCCCGTTGGGTTTAGTGGTGAAATGCTGTGGGATTTAATCTTCACAAAGAAAGCTCGTCCGTCGCCTCTGTCTCCGGGACGGAGGAGACGCAGAGAGGGACAGCAGCACAGACAGAAAGACGTGGAGAGAGACAGAGAGACAAGTGCGGTGGAAAACTAAATCCCTTCCCTGCTTTTACACTTTTACAGGACAGTCATTTGTGTAAACCTACCACGTCACTGTTAACACCCCCCCCCCCCCCTCCGGTGTTTCTTGGCTGGGGAACAAAGGTTCGTCGGCATCATTTAAGAGGCAGACCGAGGAGTAACGGTGTCTTTACATGAAGCATAAAAATGATTTGTGATGAAGGCAAGGGCCTGCGAGGCAAGAGCACGACAGGGAAAGTAATGTCGCAGTTTACGCGAGCCAAATCCCTCCAGTCTAACAGAAGAGCCAGGGCCTTCGTGCGTTTGTGTGTCTGATAAAGGTTTTCTTGACACGACTGAGAAGTCAGTACCTTTACATTAGACCGACTAAACGGCGTGAAACATACAGCATACACTTTTAAGATGTATCTGTCCCGGTCTGAAGTCGGGTTTGGATTCTCATCATCCACTCGTTGTACCGTTTGGCCTTGAGTACCCCGCCCCCCCGCCCCCTGGACCAGCAGCAACTCCCTTTCTCTCTCCCTCCTCCTCATTAACAATGCTTTGCTGTGTGTAGGAGAGTTTGTAGAGTGATAGAGTTAACATTAAGATACCGTACAGCCTGTTCCCGTCAGCCTGCACTTAGGCCACATGATGACGACGGAACCATCTCCACGACAACTGAGCAAACCGAGCTGTCAAACTACCGTTTTTAGGGGTCAAGAATGAACTTTGACGCTCATCAGTTTCATGGTTTCCACGTCATCTCTCCTCCTCTTGGGACTGAATCCCTCTGCATGTTTATGGCATGTCATGTGTGGTGTGCGGGGGTTGGAGGGAACAGCTACAGGCAAATACAATGGCTTTCTTTACGTTCTTCAAATTGTTGGCCTTTTCCATTCTTCCCAGTGTGCTGACATTAGTCTGCATGTAAATCTCCAAAAGGTATGGCTCATTTTTGGTATTCTGACAGCACTTACCTCTCATCCTAAACCTAAAGCATCTGAAATAGCTGCACTATTTC
This sequence comes from Enoplosus armatus, assembly GCF_043641665.1. Classification (NCBI taxonomy): domain Eukaryota; kingdom Metazoa; phylum Chordata; class Actinopteri; order Centrarchiformes; family Enoplosidae; genus Enoplosus; species Enoplosus armatus. The sequence goes on along the minus strand of NC_092200.1, from coordinate 18,966,816 downwards.
GATTAACTTTTGGGCTGCAACGACATTTGATGGACAATATGCAAGCAGCAAATAATACTACATGCATATGTGACTCTATCGGCGTACACGTACTGTGAACGCATGTCAGTAGCTTACAGTGTTTCAGCTCAGCTGAATGAGACCAGGACACACGTTGAAATGAGAGCCAACATTTAAGACTGCCTAAGTCTAATTACCGCTGTGGCTCTAATAGGCTGCTTGGAGAGAGACGAGACAAGCAACCGAACCAGCCTCTCTGCTTTGTAATTAGCCATGGTGGGAGAAAGGATTGAGCCTGTGTGTGTGTGTGTGTGTGTGTGTGTGTGTGTGTGACTGTGTGGTTTAACCAGGTGCTCTCAACCACCAACCCACTTCCTGCACAAGTCTAATTAGAGAGTTGATACTAATTTTGTCTTAACACGGGCCAAGAGGTTTACCGTCAGCAGCGCAACAAGACATCAGAACGTGACATTTGCTCGGGGGTTTAACCAAAATCGCGTTTCACATTAGCATGAATATCATGTTAATTACTCAGGCTGTCACTCGTTCCAAAAGTTATAAATGTTTGCAACATGCAGCGCTGGATAACACACTTTCATCCAGCAAATGAAAGAACTCCAACCCTTTTCCTCCCATGCACAACTAATGACTGGGCTCTTCTATGTTGTTAACCTTCATTGCCGCAAAATGATGCAAATTGTGCGCAAAGCTCAGTTCGTTTTACAGTGAACTTACATTACTGTTAGCTAGTCGTTAATGTTAGCGAACACCTAGCTGACATTAGCTCGGTAGCTGACAACAGCCTTTTTGAAATAGGGTAACAAAAGCTGTAGCGCGGGGAAAGCACGAGTTGGTATCTGTCGCCTAAATTCAGGGGTGGTAGTTTGATCAAGGTCAATGGATTCTGCTCATAATACATTTCATGAGCCTCTCTACAACATTGTGACTCACCACTCCGTATTTCCGTGAAAGATATTCAATTTTAGATTATATAAAGAGGTAGTGAAAAGCGGCAAACCCTCATGTAAGGGGATGCTTGCCATTTTTGGCCTAACAAAATTCCACGATCCAATTAAGTGATAATTATTTCATCTCTAAAGATCATTTCGAAAAGGCAGTGTTTACTTGTCGGTACCACCAGTACAAATGATTTGGGTTTAGATCTGATTTTCTGGAGTAGGTCAGGTGTCCAGCCTTGATAAGTTCATGTACAGGTAATACCTTTCTGAACAATGAGCCGCTACAGCAAGACCAAAACGTCAGAGTTAAACCCCTTAAAACATAATCAATTATTCAGCTTCATCTAAGCTTCAGTGATTCCATTTAGACCTTTCTTGGTATGAAACAAAGCAGCACGATATGATGCAACGCAACTATGGGTCCAAATTCAGGCTGTTTCATCCCACTTGCGTCCATTTGAACTGGTGAATGATCACACCCCAAGAAGGGAGCTGTCTGCGCATGTAAACATATCTAGTGTCGTTGTAATAGAAGGAATGGACTCACCATCGACTCTGGACAGTAACCGGGTAACCTCTGGAGGAGATGCTTTAGACGAGACTCACTCTTTATAGTGGCGAGCTGCAAGACAGTGGCAAAATATGGAATGAACATAACACATTCTGAATCCATGCAGAAGATAAGAGAGTGTAGAAAAGGTCTTTGTGCTGTTGGTCTCTTCAAAAAGAATTTTGCACAGAACAATACATGATAGAAAATGAGCTTTATAAACCCGAAATGGGAAGAGATATCTTGGGTGTGCAGGGCTCTGCAAGATAAAATTGTTCCTTTTCTGCATTGCCATTGGGGGGGGGGGGGAGTGGACGAATGTGTGCATAAGGAGATAAATTGACTACGACTTCCAAAGTGCGTTTTGGTAAGAAACATCCAATCCTTCCTTCAGAAAACGCATGTGAACGCTGAAATAAGTAGCAAAATGTAAAACTGGCAGAAAACCCGCATTACCTTAAGAAGCTAAGAGGTGGAATGAATTGCTAGAAAAGCTGGATGCTAAACTGTAATACTGTCAGAGGTGGGGGTCGAGATGAATTCAAAGTTGAGTACGAGCATAAATGTCCTTAAAGGGCGTAGTGTTTTGATATTTGAATGGTTTTCCGAGGCTGAAGGAGTAGTTGACTGGAGGAACATTGCAGACGTGCTCCTCCCTCTTCTAAACTATTACTGAGTCATTGGTACTGATCAAGATCACTAGATACAGTACATTGTGTTCACTTTGATCCACGAGACAGTAAGAGTGTACTTGTTGCACCTTTGGCCATGTATTTATACACAGAGGAATGCGTTCAGGCCATGGGAAAGTGTTGGGATAATGTAGCCGGCCCCGACACTTCTGAGATATGCTCACTTGAGACATCAATTAGGCTTTGCAAGTTTGTGGCGCGTGTCCACACATACACACTTAGTGTTGCGCGAACATACAAGGCCGAGGGCCTGGGAGAATGCAGCCGCTGCCAACTGTCTCTGGCTGAAGTGTGAAGTCATGAAACCGAGGGAGCGAGATTTACAGCCTCACCCGGCTCCGACTGCTGGGAGGACTAGGCGTGCTTGTGGATCACGGCTTTTCCTCCTCAGCTATTCGACGTTACAGTGGCTCCGAAAACAGTGCACGCGAAAATGAATAGGCAGAAGAATACCAAAGATGCTTGACGGTCTGCAGTCACGGCGTCGTGATTTTTCTCTCCTCTAAGGAATGTGAAAAGATGCTTTACACTTCGTCCTTGCGCCCCTGTCCTGTCTGCTTTTTTTTTTGTGTGTGGGGAAAATAAAGCCATAAGAGCTTTTTCAGCAATGACAGAGGTTTGCTCTATTCTCTACTGACTGAGGTGAAAGGGACAGTGTTCTTAAAACTAAGGGAAGCTAGTCGTTGTAGCAGCAGCAGCAGCAGTGGCCGTGACACACGGGTCATAGGGGGCAATTAAGGTACTTTGAAACCCTTTAAACGCCTGACTGACTGCAATTTGCGTCAGAAATCAACGCTCCTTCTCAAGAGTCATAACTCAATCAGGTCTGAACACACTGGCATGATATACATATGTTTGGATTCAGTGAATATTGGATCTACATTCATCAGGTGGACACAAACTGGACGTGTCAAACTGTTTGCTGGGAAGCTCCCCCTAACTTTATAAGGTGATCAAATGTCCGTTCGGTCTTTGCAGCTTGTCTCCTTGTTTCCAAGAGGCCAAACAAATCAGTCAATGCATGTTAAACTTGGTCCCAGCATCTTATACTGCTTCTGTTTTACTTTCATAATGCTGTCTTTCACTGAGGATGTTTCATTTCAGCGACTGTAGCTGCGTTTGTACGCCACTGATCGATTTGAAGCTTACTCAATCTACAGGGAACATTTCCTTCATGCCAGGCTGCAGGGGCTCGCAATGTGTTTGCAATCAGGTGTTTTTGGACTGTTCCCGGTTGGCGCAAACAAATCAGAAGAATCAGAGGAAAGCAATGCCGATTGACAGTAACTTCATCTACTCCTTTTCCCAAATGGCCTGACATCCCTGCCGAACTGAGGGAAAAACAACCAAACACAGCGACAGTGATTTGTTGGCAGATAATCAAAGAAGAAAACTCTTTGATGCAACATAAGACCAACTCTGAAAAAAAAAAAAACATTTGTAAGACTCTCTCAAGTCTGTATGAAAGGTGAATAAGTGCAGGCTGGCAGACTGATGGGGCTCTTTCTCCTGTGCCAGACTCATCAAGCAGTGCACACTTAAGAAAAACGGTTTAGTACAGCAGCGGTTTCCAATCATGCGCCATCAAGGCCTGAGAGTCTGTGGGCTTTTTATTCGAACGAAAAAGCTGATTATGTCTAGGGGTTCCTTCTCAATGTATGAGGTTTTGCAAAGAAATCCTTTGCAAAGAAATCCTGCTAAAAAGTCCACTTCTACAGCGTGTGACTTTTGACCATCATTACCAGTTTTACTGACATTTTACCCAAGTTAACTGCAAAGATTTAGAAGTGAGATATCACTACAACATAATTGAGCATGTCAACCCACATAAGCAGATAATCTAATTCATTTGGAATGTGTAAGTACAGTGAGTCATACAAGTTCCGTATATTAAATAGGGAAGTAACTCACAATATAAAGGACATTTACAACGAATAATTCCAGTTTTTATGCAGCATTTTGGCCCAAATTATGATACTATATCTGCAGAGGTTTAATAGGGTTCAGTAAATAGATAAAAACAAAGTTTATTACACAAGTTTTGGCAATACAAACACTTGGAAGTGTTCATAGGAGTTGGAGAACTGGACTGTGGTTAACACTGAACAAGGGTCTTCGGAATGGTCTTTTCGTATTTTTTGAGACTTTTTCACGGTCCTTTCCTTCCTTATCCCGCCAGTTCCAGTCTGAGAGTTCTCAGGACCCCCCCCCCACCTGCATCATCGGCGCTGTCACCTGGCCTATAGAGGAGCAGGTAAAGCAAGCTCAAGCTCACAAGTTCCCAGCTCCCAGTGTCTGTCCCTCTAACCATCTTTTTGTCTTTAGCTTCCAGGTTCTGCAACGGGTACGTTCATCCCATCTGGCTTGCCATCCCAGTGTCGCACAGTCTGGTCTCCATGGACCAGGACACCAGGGAGTTTGCTCCCACCACAAGAGTCTCACATCTCCACAGACTTTGTTGCCGGACTCCCTACATCAGACGGTAAGACCGACATACTCACAGTGGTCGACCGTTTCTCAAGACGGGTCACTTTATTCCTTTACCAAAATGACCATGTGCTCAGCCTGCACGGTCTCCCCAGAGACAATGTCTCTTACCAGGGGACTCAATTCTTCTCTTGTTTCTGGCATGAGTTTTGCAGCCTCCTGGGACCCTCCGTCAGCCTGTCTTCCCGTTTCCATTCCCAGTCTAACGGCCAGACCGAAAGAAGAACTAAGAGATGGAGAGATGTCTCTCATTTTGCAGTCCCTTGTTCTGGTCCAAGCAACTGCTGTGGGTGGAATACACCCACAATACTCTCCCCAGCTCTGTCTTTTACAGTGCTACTGGGGGTATCAGCCTCCCCTCTTCCTGGAACATGAGTTGGAAGCCAGTGTACCCTCGGCCCAGGCCTTCATCTGTTGGCGCTGCTGCACCTGGTTGCGAGCCCGCTCTATTCTTCTTCGCACCTCCAAAGGAGCGCCAACCGATGCTGCAATGCTACCCCCCCACCCCCGCTACATCCCTCTCCAGAAGGTCTGGCTGTCCGAAAGAACTGATTCTTTGAGCCATGATGATTCTACAGAACCTCTGAAGAACCACTAATTTTCTGGGTGTAACCAGGCACAAGGCAGCTTCCATTAGAGCTAAAATGGTACTGGTGATTACAACGTGTGCCTGACATCCATCCCCTACACCCCAACACCAAAACACACCCACCCACACACTCAAGGCCTTAACCACAACCTCTGAAGGGTATTTTGTGGCCATTAGACTTCTAAAAGGCCTTTATTTTTCCTTCTCCATCTTTACCGTTCTCTTTCTCTTCCTTTTTCTTTCCCTTTTGAGATGTCCATCCCATTTCTCCACCACGTTTTGTCCGTCTTCATCTTTTATTGAATGTATTACTTTATCTGTTTCGTTTCTTTCTTTGGCAAGCAAAATGGTGACGTCAACCAATAAGAGCACGATAAGTTCTGTCTAACCTCCCTTTTAATTGTCCCGCCACTTCAAAGTAAGTAAAGCCGGAGCAAAGTTTGAATTCTGCTTGCTTGTTGCTTGCAGAGAAAAGCTTCTTTTAGGTCTCCTTTGTGTCTCTTTGCCATGAAGAAGGACATGGGGGCTTCAGAGAGAGAGAGAGAGAGAGAGAGAGAGAGAGAGAGAGAGAGAGAGAGAGACATAAAAAGAGAGAAGAGCGTCACCTGCTCCCAATTGAAACAAGAGTGAGACAGAACTTTTATTCTACACTTCAAAGAGCCAAGAGACAAAAAAACTTTACACCACTCCCCTTCAAAAACCTCTATTCATGGGCCGACTATAATGGACTGAGAAGTGGGCTTGTGTGTGTGAGTGTTTGTGTATATGTGTGTGTGTGTGAGAGTGTGTTTATACCTGGTCACAAGCTTCTTTGCAAGGCGAGAACTCGGCAGCATGGTGGCAACAGGAGGGATCTGCAGACAGATGAAATGAAGTCACTTGTGATATAACATTAGGACCCATGCTCCGAGGACCTTCCATGTGTCTATTAGTTGCTGAGATACTTGTTCAGTATTGTAAGTATTTAAACCTTCGACTCATCACTCACAACTGACCGCAAACCAGGCTTCTTTTGTTTTTACTCCTAGCCTATGAGAAGAACTGTCCTTTCAAATTAATGGAATGGGACAGGAAAAGAGCACCTCTGAGATTCTAGTCCAACCTGGGGTGTATATTGACCGCTGCCTTAATCATTTGCAGATCCAGATGTAAATGAATATGTAAGAGAAAAAAAACATCCCAACGCACTACAGTATGCTGCTTGGATTTCAGTTAGTTCTTAGTTGTACAGAAGGTGCTCGGATTGTCCCAAAGTCGGCCTCAGAATCCGGTACACACAGTTTCAGGCAACATTGGCGCAGCCAGTGTTTCGGACCGTCTCCTCAGGGATGGCTGTCGTAGGCCATCCTTCAGACATTGGCTGTGTCTAACTGTGGGGATGGTGGCAGATAAATATAATCAAACCTCTGTACACACAGCAAGGCGACACTTATATAACCCATATAAATAACATGTACTTGTCTCATAGCTAAACAGAATAATAAACACACACAGACAGGAGACATTGGCTGGCAGCGCAGCTCCAAAACCACAGCCCAGCCCAGGGTTCCAGTAAGTGACTTGGCTCAGTTTGCTGTCAAACTGCTTCCTCCTCCTCCTCCCCCTCCTTGTGAACTTCACAACACTTTAACACAGGGATGCTGAGCTGGACTCTTTCAGCAAAGGAATGGAAAGATATGCTCAGACATATAGGCAGTGGGGCAGTGGATGATATGATCACTGCCCATAACATCCTCCGATCACACCCCCATATACCGATCAGGTGACAAGGAAGCATACTGCACCGCTCGAGCGAGGCTGAAAGCTGGCATCAATGGCGAGCAATCCAGACCATCACAGGCTACAAAAGCAGGAGCACCTCCATCACAGGTGAGCTCAACAAAGGGTCAGCTGTCAAGTCTACTCCACCTCCAGAGGACCGGCCGCTGTCAGTGTCCCAGCCAGCCTGGACCCCTCACAAGTTTGCACACAGAACCAGCAGATCCACGGAGGAGGCCATCTCCACTGCCAGATCCACTCCAGTCTTCACACACCTTGAAAGTGGCAACGCCTACATCACGTAAGAGCCGCGATTCTGATCGCCCACGATTCTGAATTGACCCACAGGATCGTCATTAATAAAGCTGTGTTGACACAAACAAAAAAAAGTTCAAGTTATGTTTCATATTGCAATTCTACAACCAAAGACTCGGTGTGAGTGGCTTGGCAAACAGAGCGCACCCCCCCCCCCCCTTCCTACCGAGAATTTAATAATTTTTTATGATAATACCAGCCAGATAATGAAAAGTAGGATGAAAAAAAACGTACGGGTGATGTAGTGTTGGAAACAGCAATTCCTACAATCAACACAACCTGGACGACCCAGCAGAAAATGGATGGATGGATTAACCAATAAGTAAATTACATTCTTTGGAGGAAGCGGATTTCAATTCAGATAGAAGATGAACTACAAATTAACTCCAGTGTGAGCACGCTGTAAACCATCCGGGGGCTGCACTTTGGTCTCCCTTGTTGAGTCTCCCAACATAACTTTATTAATGTGGTGCAAAAAGAACATTTTTGTTATGTTATTTATAACAGCGTCAAATCACAACAAAATTCATCACTGTCACACTTTGCAGATAGAGCAGGTCTAGGCCGTATTCTTGATATAATCAATTCAGATTCTTAGTTCTTATGTGAATCCACACCCACCCACCCACCACCCAGCCCTAATGGTTAGCCTAGCTTAGCATAAAAACTTGAAGCAGCCTGGCTCTGTCCAACACGTTGTAGTGTAAAAGTTATAGACATACTGTACGCCGTGCTTATTTCAAACAAGTGTCCAAAATGTATCTCGTTTGAGAGAATAACGAGTTGGGCCTTCACTTCTGCTGTGTCCCGGTCCTTATTTGGAGCTCTCTCCTCCGGTCCCTGCTGCCCCCACCGACCACCCTTTGTTACACTCGCCCCTATTGACCACTGCTGGCAGGCTTTATGGGACTTAAGGGAAAGCGAGTGTACTTGACAGGCCTGCCTCAGTCCGATGAAAACCACAACACCCGCTTATCGGTACGTTCATGTGTGGGGAAGTGCACATGTGACTGCATTTGTGTGTGTGTGTGTGTGTGTGTGTGTGTGTGTCTGCCTGACACAGGAGTTTCTGGATTTCATCACCGGGCCTGTTGCACTCTTCTTTGATGCTCTAAAGAAGAGCAGGCTTCCACTGTGTCTGTGTGTGTGTTTGTATGTGTGATATGGAGAGCGTGCATAATGTCATACTAGAGTCATGTTTCTCTCTGTAGATCATTTATCGTGCAGACTGGTTCTCTGTTCCTTTGATTTGTCTTCTCTTTTTCTATCTTCACATTTCTAAAATCGGTGTTTGGTCAGGTGTCATATTTCTCTCTAACTGTGTCTGTGTGTGACTTTAAAATTTGGCAACTGAAAAAGGAAACACTGGCAATGAAACACCTGTATTGGAAAAACTGGCACACTGCACACTAAGGAGAGAACGTCACTCTTTGGCGGCATTCAGACCTTTGGCGGTGAAAACGTCAGTCCTCCCATTCATTTTGAATGAGGGTAGTGCGCTTAGGCTGCAGCGCCGGTAGCTGCGGGGGCGTCCCGGGAAAACTTTAGGAGTAACGCAGCCCGACATCACGCTGCGGCGGACAGACGATCACTCGTACGAGCCGGCAGCCCGGGTCAGGGGGGGTAAAACTTCTCCTTCTCTTTTGTTAGAGGCAACCCTGCGTAAATCGCCGCGACCGCCGGATGAAGGCAGCCTTCCTGAACCAGCTGTCCTCTCGCAAACCTGCCACGCAAACTCCCCAAACTGCCGGTTTTCTCACATACAACCGGGCTGGTTGAAGACAACTTTTAACTTGACGATGACGCTGGTCTGGCGGAGGTGCACTGGAACTGGCGGTTACCTCAGCTCGTACGTGACAGCTCGCCGACGTCGGGCTCTATGTGAGCAAACGGCGGCAGAGAGAAACAGGCTTGCGGTTTGGGTTTGGGTGAGCCCCAGGTGAACTCATGAAAGCGGCCGCCGTATATGCGCCATGGTTCCAAAGCGCCATTGCCACCCCAAGACGCTATCATGGCTAAAAACCAAGTTGCGTTGACCTCATTGTGCTGATTTTGTTCATCTGTCAGGGTACTTTCGGGCCTGAATGAACAGAGAACAAATGAACTCTCCCTCTCTCTCTCTCTCACACACACACACATATAAATAGAGAAACAGCCTTTTCTAAACAATGGCAGGTGACATAATAATTTGAGGGAGGAGGAGGTGAGGGATGATGGAGGCCATTCAGTCATGTACAGTATGACCCCCCCCCCCCCCCCCCCCCCCGGGTGGCTGCTAATGAGCACTGGCCCCATTCTGCCTCAGCATACACACAAAGAGAACTCCCCCTCGGCCACATTGTTAAATTCAGTCACTGGAATGAAGCACGGAGCAGCCCCACCTCTCAGCTACATTGTGGAAGTTCATTCAGTCATCCAAATGACAGTTTCTTGTATGGTACTGTACCAAAAAAAAACTCAGTACAGGGGAGTTACTCGTCAAGAAGGTACTTGCCGTGGTTGCTGATATTCCAGGCGAGCTCAAATTTCAAGCCTGGCCACCAAATCAAGTGGTTCAGATAATCGGGAGTCCTTTTTCTTCCCCCATCTGACTTCGTTGTAGCAATGTTGCCATGTTCTCTATGCCACCCTACACTACAGTAAATACTTGAAAATGAAAATGAAAAGAAATGACTATTTAAGCGATGGGGGCATCACGTCCTAGTGCTGCTGCTACATTTCATGGCCGTCTTGAAACCCTTTTCAGGCGTGAATGTCGGTCTTTGTGTCGGACTTTTTACACTTGGCCGAGGTGGAAAAGTTGGTGTCTTCACAAAAACAAAAGCGCAAAACTGACTTGAAACTAGCAAATAAATCATGACATACATGAAACGTGTGGCTTTTAACTTCACTCGTCACTTAAAGGACTTCGGGTAACATCGGATCTGTGTGGAGCGAGGAGGAGACTGTGACCTTCCTCACATGAATGCCTGAAAAATAATCTCCCACCGTTTCTCCTACAATGGTTTAACAGCGCCCGACTGGACAACTGGCCCCACCAACTCTTTACATTACACGACAGTGGAATGATCTGGAAATCTGGTCTAAACTAGGGTGGAAACTGGATTCGTGAGGCAACTGAAAACGTCCCCGTCGTTCATATCAATATTTTCCTCCCCAGCAGTGACTCCGATCCCTCTCGCCCACCAGGCGACAAGAATTGTGGCTCTCTCTGTAACTTCTGTAAGGAACACTTAACACAAACACACACACGCACCTCATTCCCAGAGATAAGGCATGTCAGCATGAGGTCTGAGATCTCTCCGGGGGGTGGAATGGGGGGGGGACATGTGGCCCAACTGTGGGCCTGGAACCACTAGGGGGTAAATTGTGTCTTTTGTGTCTGTGTTCAAAGTCCCACCTGCAAATTACATTAGTAGTGTTTGTTTTCACCACCTGCTGGTCGAATTGCACCTTCAAACCAAAAAAAATATCAGCATCAGCCCCACCGCCATCTGCATCTGTGCCATGTGTGCGAAAGGCATGTTAAGAATCCACGATCTAAAACCACACAGGCTACCATCTAAGAGACAGAAGAGAGAAGAAAAACAAGTAGCAAGAAGAGGTAATAACTTCTGACAGGCAATGACGATCAAAAGTGCACGAGAATCCCACATCAACTGCAAATCTGAACTCCCAGTGGAGTCGACGGCGACATGGATGCATGCATCTCCGAGCCAAACAAGATGCCAGGAGCGTCTGAAATTTGCATTCCAATGCAAGTTGTGCAACGTCAAGATTCAGACTTTACATCTTTCCAAAGGTTCGGTTTTTTTTTTAGCTCACTGTATACTACAACTACATGACCTTAAACAGACTTCAACAGAAGTACACAAATCAATAGACACAGTCTTAAAACCGCAGATAAATGAATACATGTGCAAATAAATGTGTGTTTTTTGTACCCGGTGCTGCGTTTATGATTTAAATTGCCATTCTTTTCTATAAAGTAAACTCTGTAAGGCCTGCTTGGTGGTCAGCCGGTGTTATACATGACAAGCTCGTACCAACAATCACAAATCAAAATGATGCGGTTTCTTGTTTCGATCCTTTTTTGGGGTTGAAGCAACTTCTTCAGTAATCTTAGCTATCAATCAAGCTTAGAAAGATATGTCATGAGCGGTACGTTGCGTAACTCAATACCTGAAAATGACCGTGACCATTCAGCTACAAGGTTGTCCTTAGTAATAATGACAAACTTCAGTTTGGTATCGTCCGTCAATGTAAGGGTCTTTGCATCTGACTGACAACCTTTAACGGTCCTATTGACGGCCCAGTTGAAAAGCTTTAAACAATCATATAGTGTATTTAACTCGGAAGCTGCCTGCCATTCATTTGACAATTGCGGATCTAGCTGCTAAATCAGAGCGACCAGGAAATAGTCGTGTTTCGCGTGTGCGCATTTGGTATCATCGCATTAGAAAAGCTGCACGGAGACTGAGTGAATGAAGAGTGATGAATCAAAAATATTTTTTAACGCTAGCTTGAGGTGTTTTTTTTGCCACTCTTTGGTGGAAAAGAGTTGATGTGCGAAATGGTAACCGCCTTCGCCGAATACATTGCAACATTTCAAAAGTTCGCTCGAGATTGACTTGATAATTGAATGGAAACACAACTAACGGCGTGATGCGATCGGCAACAGAGAGAGGCTCACCACTCTGTTGGCCTTCTTTGAACAGTGCACTCTCTATCTAGCGGGGCTTCTTCTCCCTCGAAAGAAACGCCTTTGGCCGAGTGTAAATAGCATAGCACACTGGCAAGCAGGGTGCTTATTAACCAGGCAACAGTGAGTTTGGCCAGCCCATGCGACGTTATGTTAATTAGCCACAGCTGAGTACATTTGGTGCCACGTTTGTCATCAGCCGATTAGATGGTAAAGGTCACGACTAACAAGTGTTGCTTCCTGCAGCGTGTTAAGGCACTGATGGTGTGGTTGAAACCGCGGCTCTTGTGATTTGAAACTGCACGAAATTGAAATGCCATTTCGATATGAAAAAACGATGAACTGTCTAGCCTGTACAACAAATACAAAAATACGTCATGCCTGCAGCACATCTATATGGCCAGGGATGTGATCTGAAAGGGTTAAAAAGGGAATTTTTCCATTCCATTTCGACTTTAAGTGCTGCTGGACCCTCTTATAAATTTGTCATCTCCGAACTGGGATTGCTCAAGCGATTTCGCTTCAGCCGCTGTCTCAGACTTGACAAAACTCCCCCAGAGACATAGAGGACACTGCACAACTGTTTGAGCATGATGAGTAGTGCAGTACTCCTCCTGAAGTGTAAGTGTCCTGAACTGAGAATACAAAAGACTTTAAATCCCACTTGTGGTTGTGCTTGGTCACCAGTCTAACTTATCACAGTGTGTATAGGCTATTATAGAAAGCTATTTCTCTTCAGTTTTGCCCCCCCCCCCCACACACACTGAAGTGCCGCCCATCAGAGACGCCGGGCTAGCCCCGCTTCAAATGGGCTGGGATAAAGAGCACTTCTTCAACTATGACAAACAATCTGGAAATAGCAGAACCACGCTCATGACTGGGAGCCAGCTGCTGGGACGATAAGAAGAGGAATTTCAGAGCACCCCCTTCTAGTTAAATGTAACATTACTCTGGGTTTCCTGCCAGGCACCTTCCTGTGTGTGTGTGTGTGTGTGTGTGTGTGTGTGAAAGGAAGGAGTGGACATAACAGTGTGGCTTGGCACTCTTTTTCAGATTTGCAAGTTTCAGAAAGCTTTAAATTAAGCCCTTCTTAAGATGAAAAGGATGCGTTCGAATCGTTCATCTAACGCCCCTTTCCTGACTGAACAGCCAAATTAAAGTTCTTCCCGTATAAAATGAGCTGGATGGTGTTGGCGGTGTATTTAAAAGGACAGCAGGAAACAAACTACGGCGTATTAATCAAAGAGAAGAAATCATTCTCAATCGGTAGAGACTGGAGAGAGGCCCCCGACAAAGCGAGCGCGTCATATACTGCGTTTTATCGCCCTCCAGCCACACATATAAACCAGCTTTAAAGAATTGTGAATATTCAGGTTTTGTATCTGGTTTCATTCTCCCCTTAACTTCAGCTTAAGGGTGTTTTCCTTCCTCGCAGGCAGCTACTGGTTGGCATTTTCAAAAAACCTTGCAGAGACCTTTCTAGAAGTGGGCTTGTGAAGGATTGGACTGTCTGTAAGGTAGGAAAACCCCATTAATACTGTCTAAAACACATTTGGAATGGTATCCTTTGGAGGATGCTTGGCAGCGAAGCACACGTGATGTGTGGTAACTGGTCTAAGACGGGACTATCCACTATCTGCTAGCTTTAGCCGTGAGCCAGTGCTATCTGGCTCTAACTGAAGCTGGATCCTTAGTCTGTTGGTCTTTTTCACCATGTCTTTACACTGGAGGTGCGCTTGGAGGGGATCTCTTCACGGCCAGTATGGACAGGAGAACAATTACAGGAACCAGTAACTCTTTTGACGTTGTCTTTATCGGCCAGAAAGAGCAACGAGATGTTATAGTGTGTGTATTCCTACACACACTATAACACGCAGAGCAGAGAAGCCTGCTGCCACTCTCCTTCCTGCATTCCTCAAGAGCCGCTGCAGACTCCGCGGGGGGAGAAGAGTTTAATGGGTGGAGGCTAAAGGTCACTTCCTGTGCATTGATTAATCGAGATCCCTGCCGCCAGGAGCTGAGCGTTTGAATGATCAACGGAGCGCGGGGGGAGGGAACTCAGAAAGACTCAGAAACGTGCATGCAACTTTTTTTTTGTTTTTTTTCCCCCTATGCACCCACCATCTTTCATGTAGCAACGTTTAGTGGCTTATAATGGTGTAAATATGTCTGGGGCTTTTCACACCGAGAGGTAGAGTTGTGTCTTCTGCTGTACATTCAGGGCAGGCTCTGTAGCAAATCAGGGCCGGATTCTCGCGCGAGTTGAGGTAACGTGATTTGGGCGGCAGGGCAGCTTAACCCTAAGTTCTCACTCGATTTGAGTCCTCTATGCTGGTTTGCCAACCCGCTGCAGAGTGACAAGAAAACATGGGAGGATGAAGTACGGTATGGTTACCCCCTGAGAGGAGTGAAATACTGATAGTGATCCCTATCGCCGCAAAACAAAAGTAAGGCGCAAGGCATCAGAGTAAACTGAGTCAGCATTTGGTAACATCTGTTGACATGCGAGACAATGAAAGAACTTTTGCGCTTCTATAAAGTTTCCCTCACTGACGGCACTTCAAACGGCCTCTCCGACAGTGTTCAGTGGGAGACGCTGATGAATGGCACGTTTACTCGTTCCTGATACAGAACTTCTATCGTCTGCCAGACGCCTCAGACTGACATCTGTGAGGAAAACTTGAACAGACTTCAGGGAGGGCTCTGTTTGAATACTCTCCTGGACTTTTACAGGACCCAGAGGATCTGTAACTATGTGTATTGTTGTTCTTCAATATAATATTAAAGCCAGCGTCACAGATCAAATCGGTTAGGAGTGGGACAGTTTGGGAATCTGTTGACGAGTTGACTTTCAGGAGGACTCAGCTCTAAAAAAAAGAAGTTGAGACATGGTTGGTTAACATACTGTACGACCTATTTAAACCATAGACTGTGTGTGTAAAGATGGCCAACGCACATCCCTCCTTCCTCCCGCTGTGCAAAAATGAAGCCAAAGCATCCCGTATACGGCTGCGGCCCCACCCATACACCCGCCCGACCCAGTCGTAAGCACACCACAGTCAATCACAGCTGTCAATCATGATGTCTCACCCCGTTTTTATAGCATCAAATAATTAATTAAAACCAAGCGAACACTTGAACAAACTTCAGCGTGATAAGAACTACCTAAAATGACAGAAACCATCTTCGGGAAAAATGTGTTTGACTTGTACTTTGATTTTTTTTAGTTTGGCCCATGTCCCATCTGCTAACTTGGAGGGGGGCGGGGCTTATGACCCATACTGCAGCCAGCCACCAGGGGGGCGATCGAGACGTTTTGGCTTCACTTTTGGGGAGCTGTCATGCCGTCCATCTTTATATACAGTCTACACACCGACTTTATGGGTCAGTGTCTTGCTGGAGTACACTTGGACATGTGGACGGGGACATGCACGACATCCCGTGCAACAGTGCTAACCACAGCACCACCGTGCCACCCAATACGCACCATACCGTGTGTGTGTGTGTGTGTGTGTGTGTATTGTTACGCAAGGAACCGGAGTGACCAGTCCAGCCACATGCTGACCAGGTGTGTACTCGGCAACATACAGTCACACACACACACACACACACACACACCAGCCACACATCCCCGAAAAAAACCTCCAAAAACACCTGAATCCTATCAGAGAAAGAGCAGATGTCAAACACACGCGCACCTCCAGATGGCAGAGTATGCCCTGCCCCCTCATTTCATATTCAATTTAGCCGAATCAAAGGACGACGCAGACCTGACCTCCTGCATCCCGTGCGTGTAATGGGAAACGACATAATGAGGCGCATGAGGCCACGTAGAGCGAGGTAGAAGGGGAGAGTGCCGCTGCGAGTTTCATAAATCACTCAACAATCTCGGGCCAAAACACATCTCTGATCTCCCTGAAGAATGTAAACCCAGTCGGGCCCCTTAGATCTCCAGGAAGCTGTCAGCTGGTTTGAACCTCGAGTCAGAAGCAGACAGGGTGAAGCCGCTTTTAGCTACTACGCCGCACACAGATGGAACCAGCGCTCCCCGGTGGTCTCAAATGCGCCCCCAACTTTAGCCACTTTCCAATCTGCGTGAAAAACAACAACACATTTACACTCTAACTGCACCGCATTTGTTTTTTTTCATGAATTTTATTTCATCTCATTTTTTTAAATTTCATTTTATTCCATCCTATTTGATTGTATTCTGTTTTCATGTTTTTCTTCGCCTGTGTAAAGCACTTGGAATTGCCTCTGTGTTTGAAGTGTGCTGTGTTCAGTGAAAAAAGGATGGAATAATAAATCCTCCATGAAATGAAAGTGATAGCAGGGAACCTATTCCCGATTTGGGGTCAGAGGGAAAATCACGATTCTGATCTCCTGTGATTCTATGAACACATATCCAAAATTATGTCAGCTCCCCAAAAGGGAAGCCAAAACGTCTCGATCGCCGCCCGGTGGCTGGATGCAGTATAGGTCATAGCTCAACTGACGGTTCTGTTTCATATTGAAATGGACTAAAGACTCGAGTGAATGGTTTTTGGTGCGCGCTTCACTGGAGTAAAAGCCTGAAAATAACGGCCCCCCTTTTATAGTGTATGAAACAGGAATCGATTCTGACAGAAAGTGAAACGTTTTCTCTGAACGTTGCAGGTTAAAATCCGTTGTTACTGGCCGGGTAAATGTGGGTGGGCAAACTAATGGTCCCTGCTCCAGTGAAGATGCCCAATGACCGACAGCGCGAGACCGTAGCCTCTGCACAAATGTGCCTTTTGACTGTGTGGGATGTGGAGAAAGCAGCACTTTTTTTAACTGGGCAAACAAAGGTTACAAGAAAGAGATGAAACCGACAGACAGGCTGCATAGCGGGAGGCTGGACCGGACGAATGGGGAGGCTCTGCTAACGTGAGCAATGACATGCGTCCACTCCAGTCGGCTGCAGCGAGCGGAGCAGGGCGGGACGGACACTCGGTCTCCAAATGGTTCAGAATGCTGCAGCTCGGATCTTTACTAAAACCAGCGAATTTGGCCACGTTTCCACCAGTTTCAGCTTCCCTTTATTGGCTCCCTGTCCATGTGAGATGGGGCTTCTGATGGCTCGCCCCTCCTCATCTCCTCTGATCTCCTCGAACCTTATGTCCCGCCCCGGGCTCTCTGCTCTCGGAATACTGGGCTCCTGTCTGTGTCCTCCGGAGTTAAACAGAAGTCAGAAGCCTCTGGAATAATCTTCCTGCTGACGTCAGAGACAGTCTGACTCTGTCGAGGCCTTTGAATCTCAGCTGAAAAAGTCTTTTTGCTTCAACTTTCAATTAGCGGCATCCTTCAGGCCTTGTTACCTTGTTACCACTTTACTTCCAGCAGGTCAGCGCAGAAGGTGTGACACAAAAAGCTCAAGTACACCTGACCTGCTTGGGGCACGTATGCCTTCAAGGCTTTCTGGCAGAAAGACAGGACTTTCTCCCAGGAGACTGCCGCTCATGTCCCGTGTGAAACCAAAAGTCTATGTTGACTTATTATTTTTTCCCAAACCTAACAAAGTAGTTTTGGTGCCTAAACCTAACCAAACGGCGACCATTTCACAATGTTAACCCCATGTTAGAAACGCTTTCTGGCAGAAAGGCCCGAGGCCTATCACTGTTTGATTATTAGCTGGCCCCTGGCCTCATCATGTCATCTGGCAAAACTGGCAACCCGGGCCAAGCAAGTTGAGTATCCCTGCTGTAGACTGTAATTCAAACAGTGCAACATTTCTGACAATCCCATTCTGCTGAAATAAAAATGATTGAAGTGAGATGAACAGACTGAAAGCTTTATCGTATTAGATAAAACAGATGTTTTCCTTTATGCAGCTGAAAAAAGGTAACCTTTCCTAATATATGTGTTATTGCAATACTCTGCATATCGAAAAATGTTAGTCCCCTTTTTAGTCCCCCAGGAGATTGAACCTCTCCCCGGTTTGCATGTAATCATGTGTCCCTCTCTCTCTGCCTCTGTGTGAATGCTGTTGTCCCCCTCTGTGTTTGTGTGGCCTGTGGTGGAGGGGAGGCGGTGCAGGCTCAGACCCTCCTGGATCCTCTACTCCTCCACTTTGTGGTTTACAGTACAAACTGTGATTGTGATATTGGGCTATCAAAGTAAAATTGACTTTGTGTGACTGATTCTGGTTCTAATATGATACAGGTTTCCCTCTCCGACCACAGCTGACACATACAACACCTGCTCCAAACTATCACCATCCAATGATTTCCACAAACGAGAAACACTGTTGTATTTCGGATTTTTTTTTTTTTTTTTTTTGGAAATGCAGTACAACAAAAACAATATGGAGTTCATTTGAAGAAAGAAAAACATTTTTTTTTTGTTTTGTTCCCTGTTATCTTTAATTTCCATGTCTCCTCCTCCAAAACCAAAACAATCAACTGACAGACTACAGTTCCTGAGGTTCTGTTAGGATCAAGCCAACTGCGGCCCATTAAAATTTAATGGAAAATAAAGTTTCCACTTACACCTTAATTGCATTTCTACGAGGAGTGCTTCTGGGGGGTGGGGGGGTGGGGGTATAATGTGATTATACTGGAATAGCCAACAATCATAACGTTAGGGAATGTTCGACCTCTTTTTTTTTTTTACTGTTGCAGCCTGAAATCAAAGTAGATTTAAGCTTCTGCCATATATATGTATTTTTTTTTTTTTTTTTGAACATGGACAAACAAATGTCCCTTTGTGTATGGCCCAGCAGTATGGCTCTGTCAGTCATATAACTATCATTACACTATCTATTGATCCTGGTCCCATTCTAGCGTTTATTACAACAGAAGTTATAATCCAGCAATTTTGCCCACTTGACTTGACACCCCACCCCGAAACAGCGAGGCAATGTCACATTCACTAACATGCACGCTGGTTGCGCAACTGTTGAGAAAGTAGCAGCGGGGTGCATGTGGTGCATTTTGAAGTATCAATGATTGCGGCAATGCTGCAGCGGCCTGTTCGACGTGTCCGCAGCTGAACCTGCAACTCTGAGAGTTGCTCTGCGAATGCCTGCGCTGGTTACTGGCGTAAACCTCAACTACGGCGGGACTGCTGAATGCTGCCTTCGATAGCTGCAGTGCTTTGAACTCGGCATCTCCAGGGAACACAAGCCGGGTCAGCAGTCTGGCCCGTACTGAAATGTATTTTTGCCCAGAAAATGACAAATGGTCAACCAAAGAACTGACCTTAACCTTTTACATAATTTCACTGGGTGCGTTTCTCTTTATATATATATAGATATATATATATATCTATATATATATAGCCTTTACAAAACACTAGAAATGGGTTGGGGAAAAAAAACCCCATTGTATTTCACAGTCAATTCAAGAATCACTATAAGCAAGGGGATAGCGAAGAAATTCAACTCTGTGCACTGCACTTTAATCCTGCGTTCGCAAAACTGTAATTAGGTTTGCGGGACTCGGGCCCATGCCTGCTCACAGTGGACATGGAAAGAAAAAGGCTGCCGTTCACTTCCCTCCTCCACCAAACCGCCCCCCCCCCTCCTCCCTTTCTGCTTTGAGGAGTCAAATTGGTTCCAGATGCATTCTCTCACGGCTAGCCCTCCATACCCGAAGCGCAACATGAAAAGAAATGAAGGAGAGAAGTTCAGCAAAACTCAGTGGAGGGGGTGGGGGGGGTGTATGGAATTTCTACACAAAATAGGTGGAGGAGGAGGGAGGAAGTTTGGAGAAGGAGCCGCTCTCTTCCTAAGGGGCAGAGACCGGCTGATCACCCCCCCCCCACACACACACACACGGCGCTTTTTTTTTATCACACCTTTTCGGATTTCCTGAGACCGTCATTGCTGTCACAGACAGGCCTTTGGGAGACAATGTGCACCCCAAATGAGGATCTGAGAGCTGTGTTTCTTTCATCGTGTTCCTGGCAGATGTGTCAGGGGGGAGTAGAAAGAAAAAAAAAAAAAAGACACTGTACAAAGTGATATTTAGCCAGAGCAAATCCACATCCTGCACCCATGTGGACTGAACATCAAAGACCTACCCACCAGCATGTTAGACCAATTCATAACCCTGCCCATGGAGCCCCTTGAAGACACTTGCTAAAAGGGAGGCTGGGCTACACATCGCTGGCCAAAAGGATATTAAAGACTGGCAACAGCTGAAGGCTTCTTGCCTCCCAAATGGCTCGCAAAATGTAGCGACGGGAGTACGAAGTGGCAGCTCCTCGTCGACTTATCCCATTGGCAAGTGAAAGGCGACTTCAAGGCCAGTTGTCCTACAACACCGGCAGACACTTAACAAGTCCCTGCGAATTCATTAGCGCCCCCGTTACGCTAACACACCGTCCATTCTGACACGTTTTGCGGTTCTTTTCCTTCAGCAGCCAAACTCCATTCAAATAAATAAATAAATAAGTAATAAAAATGACTTTCTGCTCCAAGCTTGCCAGCGCTTACTGGGGCGCATTTTGGAGAGAGAGAGAGAGAGAGAGAGCGGCATTGGAGTAACGCTCCGACCAGTTCAAATATGAAGTATTTTATGGAAGTAGATGTGTTTTCAGAGTATTGGATGGGTGCCGAATTGCAGAGCGAGTCCTGCTGATTCGTAAAGTATCTCAAGAATGATTCCTAGAAGCTGTGTGTGTTTGCCAATAACCAAGAAGGCGTAAAAGACGTAAAATGACGATTGCCGCCGCGGTAACAGTCCCTTTTGACTTTTTTTTTTTTTTTTTTTTTTACCGATCCGCTATGTCTGTGTTTCCTTCCTATCCCCGGCTATTTGTCACACAAGGAACCGGATAAATCTTCTTTCAAAACTAGCCTGCCACCAGCCAAACATTACAAGAAGTAACCCCTGAGGGGAAAATGTATATTAACTAACGTTACGCCATAGTCAAAAAAAGATTTCCTTATTCCCAGAAAACGCCGCACAGGATGCTAACCCCCGTAAGTCGCGTTCTTCCGAGTGGGATAGAGCGTCATGCTAACATTCATTCCAATAACGGATTAACTCTGGATATCGTCGCTTTGCTTTTCGGCAAAGGCGCAAGCCCGAAAAAACACCACGGAAAACCTTTCGTGAATGTCGAGGACGCACTCTTCAATTCGGCGTGCTAGAAATACTCCAAAATGATCCAATTTAAACTTTTACACTTGTATTTTCACCCCCCGTTATACCCACAGTCACTTCACACCTAACGCTTTAAACACTCCGTGGTGGGCGGTAGCTAGCGTTGAGAAACTAGTCAAAAAACTATAGATTTTAATGGAAAAAAGTGCCGGACCTTTCGCCGCCCGAATTTACCAGGGGACTTTTATGATTCAGAATACATCTCAACGAGCGGTCTGCGAGGCGTTCCAGTTCACCAACACCGTTGCAGTGTCACATTACAAGATTTTGAATGGAGTTTGGCGTGGTGTTCTCGGTGCACGGGCGAAATCCGTCGGGCCGAACAGGATGCCAGCTGTCACCGAATCAACAAGTTAGCCCCGCAGTCCCGCAGCGCACAATAGGAACAGATGGCTTTTCAGTGTTACACACTTCTGTCTTTTCTTTCTCTTTTTCATCTTTCCGGCAAGTTTACACAACGGCAACACGGACACGCAAGACTTCTGGAGTTGAAATTATGGACACAGGACGGACTCACCCTGAGCTCGGAGCGGCTGGCAGTAGAAGTTCACGGCGAGGAAGACGCTGATTATCTGGAAACACACACGCATCTTATTGCAATCCTAAAGTGCATCGTGGACAAGAAGACATAGAAAACACTGCTGCCGCGACACGCTCCATGGATCCCCTGTTAACTCTCTCTCTCTCTCACTCTCTCTCTCTCTCTCTCTCTCCCCCCTCCCTCTCTCTCTCCCCGGCCACAGCCTCCGGTTTATGTGTATGTGGCCGCGGCGGACATGCGCAGAACGGAGAACCGAGACCGGCTAACGGTAACAAAAGCAGATGTTGAAACAGATATTCACGCTACACGTTTGGAGTTGATTCACACAGATGTAACAATGTGAGATTTTTTTTTTTTTGGGGGGGGGGGGGGGTTAAAACATCACAGTCAGGCTACTTTTATGCAAGCATTGCCTGTGATGGTGGAGGCTTGCCCCCATTATTTATTAAATACAGCATGTTTAACTAAAAGAGTGTCTCTGAAATAAAAAAAAAATATATATATAATAATCTAGCATTGTCTCAAAGGAGCTGATGCCCCTCAAAATAAATATTTAGAGAGCACATCCTGTAACCAGGAAAAGTTTCAAAACAGACTGGCAAAATATTTGAGTAAGAGGACGCACCAGCATGGTCTCCCTACATTCTCACTGTAAACTCTTAAAGTCTTAAAATAAATAAATAAATAAATACATGCATAAATAAATAAAGTGGTTTCTTTGTTTATCAAGGTCCAGTCTGATTTTCATTTTTGGTTTTTTTCCAGAAACGAGCCAGAACCAAGGGAGAAGAACAAGAACAAGAACAAGAACAAGAAGAAAAAGTGAGCCTTAGCTTAGTTTCACAGCAAAAAACAAAACAAAACTGTATTGATCCCCGGGGAGAAATGACACACATTATAGGTGCTCCCGCTCAAGAAATTTAGAAATGAGAAGTATGTCAAAATATATACATTTACAATATTTAAGTGGAAAATACAAGTAAAAAAAACATATATATATATATATATATATATATATATATATATATTGCACTGGTGAAATATAAATAGAGAATAAGGAATAAATAATGAGGTGGTAGTTTTTGACAGGTGAAATAAGTCCAGAGTGTCTGACACTCAAGAGGGAGGCGTTGAAGAGTTTGATGGCCACAGGCAGGAATGATTTCCTGCGGCGCTCGGCGTTTAGCTGGAAGAAAAAAAGCAATCGGGATCGATATTTCAGAATTTCTACGCGCACGGAGTAGCGTTTGTTCGTGTCGCACTGGCTCATTAGCGGGAGTCACCGCAGAGGCTGTTTGGGAGGTCACCGCGCGCTGTGAACAATGCAGACCGCGAACAGTTTGGCCGCTTTAAACGCGTCACATGACCGGCGCGCGTGACGTACCGGCCTCCGCGACGCGTTGACCGCATGAGCGTGGTCGTAAGGCGTAATGGTAGACGGTGGGGTGCAGAATTAAGTGTACTGGAATGAAAAAGCAGTTTGAAAATGGTCAAATGTCATGGTGCGGGGCTTCTTTTAGAGCAGTGGTTGCCACATTTTTTGGGGCTTGTATCCCCTTTAAAAAAAAAAGTTCAACTAAAGAGGGATTCCTTTTTTTTTTTTTTTTTTTTTAATACCTTTTAGAAGCCTGAAGATGTAACCCCCCGAAGACTTTGAGAAGTAGATGAATGTTCTGGAAACAAAAGTCATATTTTCCTTGGGGGGGGGGGCTGTCTCTGTGATTTTGATATATACTGTGAATATACCAAATGAAGGATATACGAGCCCCGAAAGCTGAGACTCTGATAGTCTGTCAGATAAGTTTCAGATAACCATTCAGGTGGGACAGATATGGTGATTTGCCAATATGCCCATCCGGGAAGTGTTGTTTTCCGGGGGGGGGGGGGGGGGGGGGCTCCCTGTCTGTCCCCCCCATTGTCCCTCTTAATGCCCGTGTCAACAGGGCCAGGCGGCTTTTTGTGCCGCATGGTCGTCAAACAGCGGGGAAATCCCTGTCCAGGGAGGCGCCCCCCCCTTTGTGATGGGTCAGAGGTCGTGAGCGAGGAGGATGTCAGGGGCTGGAGTCAGCGCTTTGGCCCCGTGCGGCTACATCCTTGCCCTCGACAGGCATGAATGGCGAGGGGCCAGCGAGGGAGGGCCCACTGGCAGGGTGCGGGGGCGGGGGTGTGATGAATCATTTCTTCTTACAGATGTACTGAGGTCATCTGGGATGGATAGATAGTCCTTTGAGTTAAAAACATATAACATGCTCCTCTGTGTACTACAGTGTCCCATTATATCACCCACTGAAATCCACTTACTAGTTCCTTTCTCTAGTTCTAGAGTCCTAACGTGGCTCAAAGGCTAAAAAACGGTATTCACCGTCTTGCTTCGGGCCCGCCCTTGTATACCCATGGGGCTGCTCGCCATTGGCCCCCCCCTTGTTTTGGTTTAGCATGCTGGCTAATCCAGGAAGCGTCTTAAGAGCGGAGCCTTCAGTGGTTTAATCTATGACGAGAGTGTTCCCGGCTGAACTTTCCAAAACGGAAAATCTGACCATCAGGCCGACTTCGTGGAACAAATAGCCAGGTGTGCGCACCTGAGTGCAACGCTATTAACGCCTGACTCAAAGTGTGCTCCTTTATCTCCGTTTGTATGATTCACTGCGTCTTGCCTTCTCATTAACATCAGGCTTTTCATCCTGCCTGAAAGTGTGAAGTTAAAAAAAACACTTCTGACGTAACACGCTTGGGCACTTCATACAAACTAGTTTGTTTTTGCCGCAAAGTGAAACCCCCTTTATCCTGACAATCCCCGGGTGTACGCTCTTAAGTGATGAAATCCATTGGTTCCACGTCCTGGTCCTGTCTGGGGTGTCTTAGTCTTATCGTAGTCCCCCGTCGCTCCTCCAGAGCTAAAGCATAGGCAGCCTCCACCTCTAGGACACCGAGGATCAAGCTGTGTTCGTCCTTTTTAACAGTAAACGTTGTAAAATTGTAAAATCACATCGTCTACATACGTCGTTTACTGTTTTATGTGCCCCCCCCCCACAACGCTATTTTCCAAGGGCATGCATCCTGGGCTTAGTACCGCCACAAGATGATTGTGATTGGTTTAGATAAATACCCTCTCCCAGAACGACCACGGGTTGAGCCAGACCTTTCTCCCAAGTGTGGAGCGTATCTTGATCTTGATAGCGGTGTCTTGGCGGCAGCCTCGGGGTGACTCCACTCTGCGCGACCCCGGCAGCAGAGTCCATGACCTTCCTCTGCTGGGCGAAACCAGCCGGATGACTCCTTTTGAGATGGAAAGCCACCGGTCCACCATTGCTGTTAAGGTTGGGCGGAGGAGGACATGGCCCATCTCAGCCTGCGGCGCCCTTGTCATTGTTCTACCACAACATTTTTAAGGCTTGGCAAGCGGTTTTGAAATGATTTTGAACAGGAATTCCCCTCTGTTGATGCTGTACCTCCACCACCACCACCACTCCGTCCTAACCAGCTCTGGTTATTTGCAGTCGGATTTAAAGTCAATTCCTTTGCAGTAGGGTCGCTGGTTGGCGCATTACGTGGGCACTGTATTTATCTGTCAATATTTTGTGTTTCTCGCTGATTAAAAATCTCCAGAAACAGCACGCTCACACGTCTGCCCACAGCAGCGGCTCGCTGGCCCGCAGTCAAGACAAGAATGAAGTGCCTGTTGAAGAGAGGGTCTCTTGTTCGCAGTCGGACCTGCAGTGCGAACCCCGAGGCCACAGTTCTCCATCCGTCACCGACTGGCCAACTGGCTCCCGGCTTCAGCATAAAGCTTCACTGTCACTGGCAGACGTCAGTCAGACACCAAGATGGATTCGGTGTTGTTGTTCTCCATTAGGCCCCTCTCTGCCTCGCTAACCAGATGTTTCATTTCGGTTATTATGCAGCTTTACAGATGTCCGCCCGGGAGTGTGTGTGTGTGTGTGAATTAAACCTTTGTCGTTGATGGGGTCCAGTCAGTGATGAAGAATACGATGCATTAGTTGGACGAGGTGCAGTCATAAAGTCATACCCTATACATATTAGCCAAGAAGTAACAAGAAATTGCAGTGCATAAATGCCCCATATATATATATTTTTTTTTATAGTATTAGCTTAGTATGTTCCTTGGACATGAAAATTACCAGGAGATGTATGGCTGATGTTGGGGCAGTCATGGAAGCCAGTGATGACATCATTACTGGCTTCCATGAAAAGGAAAATAACCTGAGTTGTAATGATCACTGAAGCTTGGGACCAGGATTAATTGATTGTGTAGTAAAGCGGCTGCACACGAAATGTACTAACTCAAAAATTAAACGTGCAATAACTGATTTTTTGGCGAGGGGGGGGGCAGCGCAAACAAGTTGCGAGGACAACACTGACGTATTTATCTACATTGTAGAATTGCCTCATTTACATTACAAAGTAATCTAACCCTGCGATCTCTGTTGTGCCTTAACCTTGACAGCCGTCGGACTTTTTTTTGTGAGCCTGAACGCAGCCCTTTATCTTGCGAGTCGAGGGTTATCACATATACACAATACCACTTTGAAATCTGCACCGTTTGGACCGCAATCATATATATATATATATATATATATATATATATATATATATATATATGATGTAATTAATGTCTGTGAATGAGACGACTAAATAATGTAAGGGTTATTTTAGAGGTGTATATCTCTGTTTATTCATGTGTTATAAAGCCAGACTGCCTGGACTATTAAAACGCGCGTATGAAGAAAATCATAATACGGACACAGAACTGCGTTCCTAAAAAATACAAGGCAACAGCGTGTGATACGTTGCAATATCTGTTCAGCATTGTATACACATTGTATACTTTTACACAAACTTCCTGCAGGTATTAGGTTCACTATTTAGATTAATTGTACAGTTCATTGTTCTGTGCTGTTATTGTTTTTTTTTTAATGCAACGAACGGAGTGAAATATACGTGAAGACTTTTTTTTTTTGTAATTGTGTGTGGGTGGGGGTCGTCACTGTATATAAAATGGCAAAATAGGGGTCCCTTAAGAAAAGGGTTGGGAGGCACTGGTCTAAATGATTGGCTTTCATGCCGCTTTGTTTCTACTTTGGACCGAGATATGCAGCATACTCCTGAAAAACATTGCGTTGTCTTTGACTTGCTCAAATGTCAGCCATTGTTTAACGTCGTGCTCCCGTTTATTCGGAGCGAGCGATTGTATTGAATCGTCACTGTTAAATCATTCTCCTCAATTACTTATTCAGTCAAATTCAGTCAAATTACTTATTTAATTTGCAGTAACTTTTTTTGTTGTTGTTGACATTTTGCGTTTTCGCAGCCATATGGCCCGAGAGCCGAGGGACCTCCAACCTCCACATCTGGAGGGCGTGTTCGTCAGCTGAAAGCCCTCCATCAGCGCTTGCTGTAAAGGGTTAAAAACACTTCGGTGGCGTCCCATATGTTGAGTGGCGGAGGCTTGTTTGAGTTGGAGTGGAGGAAGCCTCGTTCTCTGCCTTTTCAACAGAGATGCTCCAGGTGACGTGTCGGTGTGTGGGGTTTACATTCACACCTATGCGGGAGCCAAGGCGATTAAAAGTACAGCTGTATGTGTGTGTGTGTGTGTGTGTGTGTGTGTGTGTGTGCGCTGTTTTTGTGTTTTTCCCTCAGGCAGCATTGCATGGCCTTTCACCACCTGTCAGTATGTGGAACACACACACACACACGCACACATATAGGCCCAGGCCTGGGTTACAGTGACGGTGTGAATGGAAACCCGACATTTCCCAAAGCAAACAACATCTGTCAAGCTCACACTAGCTGCTCATGTATAGTATGTGTTCATACTAGCTCTATGGTTGAAGTGGCACGCACACACACACACACACACACACACACACACACACACTGTCAAACCTCTAGGGTGCCTTGCACTGGAGAAAAGGCAGAGGAGGCTCTGTCAGTGTTTTGGTGTCAGCCATGATGGATGGGATACAGGAACATATGGTTTGCTATTGTTACCCAGCAAATCCCCCCCTTTACTATTCAACTGTTTGCTGGGTTTCCAGGTGCTGCGTTTGACATGGCTGAGATAGGCCATGACTCGCAGAATATAGAATGAAGGAAAACAACATGAGCCACCTGTGGCCCGTCACGCAGCCGAGAGTTGCGTAACAAATGTCCTCATAAGGACAGAGACACGGGAGACGTTCTCCAGTGAGACGTACAGAATGGAAATTAGTCATTTTTCATCTGGCACAACCATTTCCACCACAGATCGGGTTCGAAAATGAATATTTCGACTTACATTCTGAGGCAGTCCATAGCTCACGGATACTCAACTTGCTTTGCCGGGGGGGGGGGGGGGCTTTCTAACACGGGGTTAACGTGAAACGTCACAGTTTAGTTAGGTTAAGGCACCAAAACTACTTGGTTAGGTTTGGGAAAAAGTCATGGTTTGGGTTAAAATAATAAGTCCGACGTTGACTTTTGGGACACGAAAGGCTTTCTGGCAGAAAGCTGGCAGTTGCTCTTCGTTTTGCACACAAAATGTTGATCTCCGCTAACAATTGCTGGGCAACAATGGCTGTGAAAACCTGGTGGCACTTCTAGACCTGTCTTAACGGAGTGGAACAGATACAGTCCATGACAGGGGAAAACATGCACCATAACAACTTCATAAGGAGGTAACGTGTCCAAAAATATGGCCAAATATACATTATTACTGCTTTAAGGCTGCAATTAGATGACAAACTCAACGCTGACATATTATAACCTTATAGATTTTTTTTTTTATATGGCGAATGTGTGAGCAGTTGTTGTTGTTTTTTTTTTGCCAATATTCAATCAACGCCACCGACTTGGCGTTTTTCATCGGTTAATCGCTAACTTTTTGGGTGGCATGGGTTTATCTGAGCCTTTTTGCTGGAAATTTGCTTCATGGAAGCGCACGCTTTGAGACTATGAGCGACACCTTTCACATGACGTAGTAATTTGACCCATTGTTATACATTGGCCCAATATGAAAATATTGATTAGTGCCGCCTTAATAGCATAAATCAGCGGTCAGTGTGGAGAAAGCTGAAGTGAGTTTATTTATTCTTCGAGCTCCTCAGATTAATCACCGGGAGATGTGTGTGCATGTGTGTTGGGGGGTGGGTGAGTACACCTTGAGGCCATATGTGAACCAAATGTGCTCAGAAATGCCATGTACAGTGGTTGGGGGGGAAAAAAAAAACACAAGCGCGCACAAACATGGGTAAAGCCCGTCCACAGACCATAATATGGCCTCTGTACTTTGCGGGTTACAGGATGCCAATAAATGAGCCAGAACTCCGTGACTGAGTCTCGTTTTCATTTGACGCCAGAGTGAGTTGGAGGTCCGCTCACACGTGCTCCAACTTCCTCTTCCTGGTCTTATTTCTTATTTCTTATTTCTTTGTCACTGCTGATCAGAGCTGAGTGACACTTTCTCCAGCTGTTTTTACGAGTCGGTGACATAACAAACCACCCTTCTCGGTGTCTTGGAAACACTTATGTATATATTTCCGTCCGAGGCATTTATTGCTATCTGGTGCTATCATAATTACGGGAAGACATCTGTGAGCAACATGATAAGCTGTTGGGGATTTCCTGCACATTTACATGCCATCGGGTGCTTGTCTTAGAAAATTTGCGCAATCTTGGAATGATTCAATTTAAAATCTGCAGCATTTTCAGGTAAATACACACTTATGTGTTGTGTAAATCCATGGAAGCAAACAGGGGTAGCTGCTGCACGTCAAAGTAAAGGTTACTGACTGTGATTCTACCGAGTTTAGCTTTGATTACAACCGAATCCCAAAGGGCTCCTGAGCTCTAAATGCCCTATAGGTTGAAAACCCCGGCAGGCAGCACGTCAGGCAACGTGCCAATCAGTGGCGCTACACAGCAGGTGGTTTCCATCGGCTCAGCGCACCTGCTGACATCAGCGGAGGTGAGCTCACACCCTTTCATCTAAATGTATTAGAGACACAAGGATGCACGACAGTGTTATCATTATCATTATCAATGGTAAGCAAATTGCCACATTTTCATAATATTACATGATTCGGGTATTTTCAGGCTTCAAAAAGCTATGTTGGTGATACCCAACTGTAATATTAAGCCTGGCAGAAGTGTTTGGGGGAGTTTTTTGTCTCTATTTATTGCTTTTTTCTTTTTTCTTTTTTTTTTTTTTAACCAGGCTGGGTTGAAAACACCACAGGCTCATGAAAGCCATGACAAAACTCAAATCACATTTTATGTTAACTGAGAACAGAACCACAACTGGCCTAGCCTCTTAGTGTGCCTTCCCAGTTGACATTTAGCTGAAAAACACAAACGCTAATAAGATCTGGCTCCATTTGCATTGTTCCAATTTATTTATTTTGGTCTTTATTTTTGTGTCTGTGTAAAGCAATCTGATGATCTTACACAATAAATTTATCTGACAACCATCTTCCAAAACTCTAGTTCTTCCAAAAGGATTGTGGTCCTCCAAAGGTCAGGGATTAAACCCATTTTTCCCAACTTTTTATTGACAAAATAGAATTTAGGTAAATCCTTATGATGTTAATTCATTTCATATATCATAGAAAGTAGGTTCAAACTGGCATACGCTATAAAAAACAATGCATTTAGCCATATTCTGAAAACACATGATGAAACATGGTAAAAAGTGACAAGTGGATAGTGCTGCAGCAGTGATTTGAGATGTTTGTGTGAAATTTGGTTTAGTTTTTATTCTGTGATGAAAACTTGTGAAACTATAATAACTGACATGAATTCATTTTAAGTGCATACAGTTTAGGGCAGTGATACTCAACTTGCGGCCCGTGGGCCAAATCTGACCATTTTCTAATTCACCATGAAAATGAAGTGATTCAGCTACAATATCAGCATAATGATATCTTTGATTAACTGGCACTAGCGCCTATTTAGGGTCGACCATGGGGCTCGAAACCTGCTACCAACGTGTTCATGGCATATTGGGGAAGAGACCCAACATGGGGCAGTCTTAACCCTCGGCTCATCCAAGTGTCTGAATGACACCCAGGAGAAACCCAATTGCCAATGTGGGGCTAGGGTTAGGCCAAGGGTCTGCATTTTGACTGGTGGCCTAGCCTTTCTGATCAACTGTACCCCAAAACACCAGCGCCCAACGTGGGGCTCGAACCCACGACCCTGAGATTAAGAGTCTCATGCTCTACCGACTGAGCTAGCCGGGCTACTGATCATAAAAAAATTGGTCACTTTTCGTGGCCGTATCATGGACTGAGAACAGTCCAAAAACACTAGTGCTTGCCATAGGGAAGAGACCCAACCTGAGGCAGTCTTAACCCTCAGCTCATCCAAGTGTCTGAATAACCCTCAGGAAAAAAAAGAATTGCCAATGTAGGGCAAGGGTTTGCGTTTTTACTAATGGTCTAGTTTGGCTGAAGTTGTGTCGTTGCTTGTAGACCACTCAGGAATTTGTGACCCAAACTCAGATAGTCTTCACCTTCATCCAAGTGTCTGAATGACCCTCAGGAAAACCCCAATTGCCAATGTGGAGCAAGGGGTGGGCCTAGGGTCTGCATTAAAGTATTTCTGATTCTGATTTTGACTAGTGGCCTAGCCTTTCTGATGTGCTGTACCCTAAAACATCAACGCCCAACGTGGGGCTCGAACCCACGACCCTGAGATTAAGAGTCTCATGCTCTACCGACTGAGCTAGCCGGGCTTTTGATCATAAAAAAATTGGTCACTTTTTGTCGTCGTATCATGGACTGAGAACAGTCCAAAAGCACTAGTGCTTGCCATGGGGCTCAAAACCTTCCACTAGCATCAGGTGACCAACATCTTCTGGGAAGAGACCCAACCTGAGGTAGTCTTCACCCTCGGCTCATCCAAGTGTCTGAATGACCCTCAGGAAAAACCCAATTGCCAATGTGGGGTAAGGGGTAGGCCAAGGGTCTGCATTTTGACTGGTGGCCTAGCCTTTCTGATCAAAAAACAACAGCGCCCAACGTGGGGCTCGAACCCACGACCCTGAGATTAAGAGTCTCATGCTCTACCGACTGAGCTAGCCGGGCTTCTGATCATAAAATTTTTTATCATTTTTCGTGGCCGTATCATGGACTGAGAACAGTCCAAAAACACTAGTGCTTGCCATGGGGCTCAAAACCTGGTACGAGCATCAGATGACCAACATCTTCTGGGAAGAGACCAAACCTGAGGCAGTCATCACCCTCGGCTCATCCGAGTGTCTCAATCACCCTTAGGAAAAAAATAATCGCCAATGTAGGGCAAGGGTTTGTGTTTTTACTAATGGTCTAGTTTGGCTAAAGTTGTGTCATTGCTTGTAGACCACTCAGGAATTTGTGACCCAACCTCAGGTAGTCTTCACCCTCGGCTCATCCAAGTGTCTGAATGACCCTCAGGAAAAACCCAATTGCCAATGTGGAGCAAGGGTTGGGCCTAGGGTCTGCATTAAAGTATTTCTGATTCTGATTTTGACTAGTGGCCTAGCCTTTCGGATCAGCTGTACCCTGAAACACCAGCTCGAAGCCACGACCCTGAGATTAAGAGTCTCATGCTCTACCGACTGAGCTATCGGGGCTTCTGATCTTAAGATCATTGGTCATTTTTCGTGGCCGTATCATGGACTGAGAACACTCACAAGGGTGGAGGCTACAATATCAGTGTAGCGCTTGTAGACCACTCAGGAACTTGATATTTCATCATCTTTCTGATGTGCTGTACCCTAAAACATCAACGCCCAACGTGGGGCTCGAACCCACGACCCTGAGATTAAGAGTCTCATGCTCTACCGACTGAGCTAGCCGGGCCTCTGGGCATAAAAAAATTGGTCACTTTTCGTGGCCGTATCATGGACTGAGAACAGTCCAAAAACACTCGTGCTTGCCATGGGGCTCAAAACCTGCTACGAGCATCATGTGACCAACATGTTGGGGAAAATGTTCTATTCTTTCTGATCTGCCCTACTCTAATTCTAAATCCCTGATCACCTTGCTGTTGCCTCTCTCCCCTCCAGGATTTTTGGGCTGTAACACCCCTTTATGCTCTACTTAGAAAGTTAAAACTTTAGCTTCCATGATGCAACTAAACAAAGACACAGCTCCACGCCTGACTAGTTTTAAGGAGAAGTTAAATGGATGCCTTCCAAAGACAAACAACTAAGAAACTGGTGAAACAACAACAACAACAACAAAAAAAAAAAACCTCTGTGTTTGACTGTTACCAGCAGGTCCAAGGCCTCACAACTCTCAGGAAACCTTCCAGCATACCGAACATCATGTAGAGGGATTGAATGTTCTGAGGCCCACATCTGCTAGTGTGAGTGTGTGTGTGTGTGTGTGTGTGTGTGTGGTACACACGCTTAATAAATACCTCCTTACATGTGCGTGCAGCACTCCAAAACAGCAATGTGGGCAGCACATATGTACATACACATGGCCTTCATTCGTACCGAGGCGACTGTTGGGATCAGAGGCCGTCCGCTGCTTCTTTTTTTTTTCCCGTTTGCAGAGAGCAAACTGGCTGCATGTAATTCTCAGCTGTTACGCAACACACCAGTAATGAATACAAGAGCTGGAGCGTGGCAGCCCCAGTCATTCAATAACCTGATGAATGTATACATGTCCATGTTGACCATGTCCCTGACTAAAGACTTCAGTCATTGATACTGTATTCCTGGAGTTGTGGGTGTTGTTTTTTTCAGCATGTAGCTCAGAGCACTGTTTCTACAGCTTTTCCCATGCAGCATGCAATTTACGCACGCATGCAATTTCAGGTGATTTGCGATCTTGCCTTTTGCCGGTCCGCCAGTCTGAGCCGTTGCCAGTGGCGTGGCTCTGTGCATGGTCATGTCCCACCCACCACTGGTTCAGACTGAAATATCCCAACGACTTTTTGGATAGAACTTTGGGTGAACTCGCGCAGACATTCACGCCTCTGGCCCGGGATTTTGCCAAAAGTCAGCGGCCGTGCTCTGTGCACCGCTGACCACAGTTACAAGGAACAAGAAATATGTGGCGTTGGAGTGGCATGTATTCATGGATGGATTTAGAATACAGCAGTCTACCTCAGTGCTGCACTGGTTGTCTATGGGAGGCTGTTAGCCCACACTGGCTCTTACGTGACATTTTAATCGGATTCCATGCAGGTTTGCGTGAGAGCATTTTGCAATTGTTCACCTTACCATGTTCCGCTTCCTCTGCTTTTCCACTCAGACGGTAAAATCCTGGGGATTTACAGCAATGACTGACAGCAGGGTTAGAACACATGATGCTATTTCAAAACTTTTCGTCACCTCCCCAAGTAACAACAACTTGTGTAAATAACCTAACCAACTACAAGCTGCACTCAATCAGTCTTTTTTTGTGAACAGTGGATAAAATGGCGAACCCACAGAGGATTATCACCAGATTCTGCAGCTCTTTGCCCCTCACATGTTTCTTCCATCGAAGAAACATTGCCAAACTCGGGTCTGCTGTGTCACAACCGGAGTTAGAGATGGTCATTCTCACACTTTTACATCGTCCCGGCTAGACTACTTGCAATCCGTCCCTGGGCCGCCTGCAAATGGTCCCGAGCACCACGCCGCACCGCTGCTGCCGACCAGGTCCAGCAGGCGAACTCACATCCCACACCCATCTCGTCCTCTTTACGCGAGCTTCCCACCAAGTTGAGGACTCATACTGAGGTTCTTGTTTTCACATATAGAGCCCTGCATGGTCAGGCACACCTGTGTACATCTCTGACCTGCTGCATCCTTACACCACCAGTAAGGTCACTTATTTTCTAACAGTTGTATTATTGCGAGGCACGTGCCTCAAGTCCCCCTGTGTGTTTTCCTCTGTTTGTGTGTGTGTGTGAGTGTGTGTGTGTGTGTGTGGCGTTCCTGGGCCTGGGCTTCCTGATTGCTGCCTATCACTTACACCTGCTGCTGAGGTTCCACACCTGCCGGTCAACTTAAACTCGACTCGTTTGGAACCGTTCTTGCTTGGTTTTCCCTCGGCAGAAGTTGTGGATAGTACCTGGTCGAGGTTCCAAGTGAGCCGAGCTTTTAACCAAGCTACCATCAGTAGCCACCGCAATTTTTCTTCTCTACCCAGAAGCGCAGACGTTCCTTCATTTCTTTTTTTGGTTGCGGATGAATGGATCCAGCGTGAGTTCCTGCGCTTGTGCCACGCTGGGGACGGCGTCACACGGCAGCTTCACGCTTTTACTATCTGCAGTGGGAGACGAAATCCAGAGTAAAGTACCTGGCACCTGAAGCGATTCAAGTTGAGTCGAGCCGAGCCGTAACCAGGCAGCGGAAGTGAGGCATTAGAGTGGGGCCGCGTTAGGCGGCCAGAAGCACAAGTCGGCGCTGATGCTGATCCATGTCCGCTGGATGCTGGAAGATGAATATAAGTCAACGCTTTGATATCACCCAAACCATTGAGAAATAGACGATGACATCATATGTTTTCGTGACAGCTAACTCAAATGAAGATGTGTGTGTGTGTGTGTGTGTGTGTGTGTCGGGGCCTTCGACCTTCGACCCCTACGCGACTTCTCCAGCTCTGTCGTAACAGATGACATCAGCAGCCCGTCTGTTACACGCCTTCAGCGTGGCAAATAATGCATCCAGCCACAGCGGCCTTTACCCTGTGTTTGAAAAGCACTTATAAAAAGACACTTTGAAGGGGCCTCAATTACCAGTCCGTTGCTCTGCGCGGCTATATTTAACCCGCTGCCATATAAATAGGGCGGACACAGCTGGCCACATGTCTCTGTGGAAACACCCTGACTTAACGCAGCGTGTAGACGGCGGATGTCTGTTTCATTTATTTCCCGCTCCCGAAATTGTGCCTTAAAGCTAACGTTATGACGGCTATACAACCAGCCTGAGCCTTTGATCAACGGCATACATTAGCTTTAATGGCTAATCTGTTTACCTTCTTATCTACATGCACGGACGCAAAACCTGCGTTGCACTGGCTTGCTAAATAAGCTACCAAACAACGTATCAGTTATATGTGTCATGCAACTGATATGTCCCCTTTCATTTTAGTTCAAATGATAACAATGCATTAGAATAAATGAATGACAGTTGTCTGCTGGGCGGGTCGTGTACGGTGGGTTTATCAGAGCTTGTTTGATGAAAACGGCGGACGGCTGCAAAGGTTGCAAAACATTTAGCGCTGAAAGATGCTATAAAAAAAAAAAATAAACAGCTGTCCCCATACTGTCACCAGTAAGTAAGCGCTGCAGTTGCTGTGATGCTGCACCATTCCTTCTCAGCCAAAACCCTGCCCTCCTGACTGACAGCACATGAGCTGTAATTTCCAGCTAAAACTGGCATGATCCAAACCACAGAAGAAGAAGAAGAAGAAAAAATCACAGTTAGACCCAACACTCAGTTTGTGGCGAGAAGCTGTTGCCAGACCGCTTTAAGCCAGAAATAACCCAAAGACTCAATATAGACAAGTGTTTTTTTTTTTTCTTTGTCTCCCTCTGCAATTCTTCTATTGTTTATACTCGGTGGAGGTCGGCGCGCGTGGGGGGGGGGGGGTGGGGGGGGGGGCGGGGGGTGTGCAGAGTCTGGATGAGCAGAGAGACTTTCAGAAACCTACACCGTGTCATTTCCTAGTCAAATGTATTTACATACCCATTTGCATTTGGACAGGAAACTGTGGTTTAGAGCCCACGCTGTCAGCACGAAGGTGAGAGTGTTTGCAGTCACGTCAGATGGCCACGTGAACACAGAGTTGGTGCATTCGGCGTTCAATGAGAGAGCGTTTGGCAAAAGTCTTTTGACAAAACACTTGCTTGAAACTGTAATCGTATCCAGGCCGACGGGATCAAATTGCACTGGAATTCTACGAATTGATGAATCAGTCATCAGGCGATAGCTGGAAATCAACAACAATGTATTAATAAAGCTCCTTTCAAAAAAAAAACAACTTACAAAGTACTTTGCATGGTTGAACCAGGCTTAAAACATTTCAGGACAACGATAAAATAATACAACAGTAAAATGGTATACAATAACAATACAAACCCCTAAGAAGAATTATTAAGTGAATTTCAAAAGGCCTAAAAGAACTTGTG
Source organism: Enoplosus armatus (assembly GCF_043641665.1). Classification (NCBI taxonomy): domain Eukaryota; kingdom Metazoa; phylum Chordata; class Actinopteri; order Centrarchiformes; family Enoplosidae; genus Enoplosus; species Enoplosus armatus. The sequence continues at coordinate 18,929,981 of NC_092200.1, read as the reverse complement.
AGGTGGAGAAAGACACACACACACACACACACACGCACAAAAATAAATGAAATAAATAAATAGTACATATTCGCTAACATTGCTAACAAGTATCTGGACAGCCTGCCTGCAAGGCAAAACCTAGGGCCAAAAAGTCCAAAAATAGACGCTTGTAAGCGTATTGCTGTATTGCGTATTGCTGCTGTATGGTAACAACTGTTATCTTAATTATGGCAGCTGGACAGTAAGAAACAGTGTTTGGAGATATTTTCATGAGCAAAAAAAAAAAAAAAGACCGAAAGTCAGCCCTTGATTGTTTCGCCCAAAGTATAATTGGGTTGTATAATGTCAGAAACACAAATATGTTTAAATAATCATTCGAATGAGCGAAATCAACCAAAAGTAGCCGTAGTATGCGGCGTATATCAGGATGGGAAGTGCACAGTTCATAGCTTGCATGGATCAAGTCATTGCGTGGCACTGGAACAGGCATTGCCATTGACTTTATATAACCGCAACCCAGCTCACCGTGGACTACAGCCCTCGCATATAACTACCGCCTGGCTCCAGTCTGGTTGCTAACCATATTCAGGGGCTGGAAATGGAACTGTCACGGCCCATAGAGGAGCACAAAGGATTTGTGACCTTGTGGCGAGGATTTCACATCGCCAATGTCAACGATGAAGCCTTGCGTTTTGAATCTGGAGCAGCTCATGCAAGGGGAGGGGTTATAAATACCATACAACTCCATCGTTTTTATAAACACAGTTTTAAGAGACGCGGCCAAAGAAAGCGATTGAATAGGCCAAACACACGTGCATACATTACCTTCTCTTGCCCTTCTGCAAAAACATGAATTGAATTTATGCGAAATGCATCAAGGAAATGAGTTGACGTCTTCGATGCTCGACTATGCTGACCTGATGTTGGCCTTTGTGGCATTCAATGTGCCAGAAAATGACCATATAATGCAGGTAAATCGTCTCTCACCGTTGTGCTCCTACAGTATTTAAGAGCCCCCCCCCACCCCCCTTCCTGCTCCAAAGGGCCAGTCTGTGTAAATACAGGCGCCCCGCTGAGTTTCTCCAGGAGAAAACAGACGCGCTCGTCCCCTCATGTGTCTGATCAAAGGCAGAGCGAGGGGAAACGAAAACAGATTAAAATTTAAAAAAAAAAAAAAAAAAAAAAGGACTGACTGAGTGAAGGAAACGTCTCAAAAATAGCACGCCGAAAAATAACACATTCATCATCATTTCAGTCCCAGCGGTGGATGCGCTGGAATTAATCAGCAGTACAAAGCCATGCAGAACAAAGTCTGTGACGCAGGCCAAAAGAGGCCTGTTACACTTCAGCTGAATCCCACTTTCTTTACAGACGGGGTTCAAACTCTGTGACATATCCCAAATACACCTGATCTGATGTACACGACGCAACCTACAGCAGTTTGAGCTCTGGAAGGCTGGCGGGAAGGATGGGACTAACCGACCACCTGACTGGCTACGCTAATACGCCAACTATGTGCAACGTGAAAGGTTTCTCTTGTTTTGTAGAAATGTGTAATTTTAAAGACTTTGGCGCTGGACGTTTAAAAACGTTGTTATTGACCATAATCTGGGGATATCAAGGTTCTTATTTGGCGATAGTTAATCCTGCAAATGCGTTCATTTCTGTGGGCCACAGGGGACGCGGGGTGGCCATCATGCATATGCAAACACATAGTAAGTGTATTGGCGCTCTTTGAATGTGTATGTTTGAAACAAGTAAAATGGTCAATAGGTCTATACAATTGAACTGATCTGTGAGGTGGGACTAGATAATTGTTTAACAAGTCACAAATAAGTCTTAGGTCTTGGCTATGAAGTCCAAAGTCATGTCCCAAGTCAAGATCAACTAGTCCCAAGTCAACAGGGCTAAATCCCAAGTCAAGACCGACAAATCCCAAGTCAATATGGGTAAATCCCAAGTCAACACCAACAAGTCCTAAGTCAACACGGGTAAGTCCTAAATCGAGAGCAACAAGTCCCAAGTCGGCACGGGTGAGTCCCAAGTCAAGACCAACAGGTCCTAAGTGAACATGAGTAAGTCTTGAGTCAAGTCCCGAGTCAAAAACCAACAAGTCCCAAGTCAACAGGAGTAAATCTCAAATCAAGACCAACAAGTCCTAAGTGAACATGAGTAAGTCCAGAGTCAAGTCCCAAGTCAAAAACCAACAAGTCCCAAGTCAACAGGAGTAAATCTCAAATCAAGACCAACAAGTCCTAAGTGAACATGAGTAAGTCCAGAGTCAAGTCCCGAGTCAAAAACCAACAAGTCGCAAGTCAACAGGGGTAAATCTCAAATCGAGACCAACAAGTCCTAAGTGAACATGAGTAAGTCCAGAGTCAAGTCCCGAGTCAAAAACCAACAAGTCCCAAGTCAACAGGGGTAAATCTCAAATCAAGACCAACAAGTCCTAAGTGAACATGAGTAAGTCCAGAGTCAAGTCCCAAGTCAAAAACCAACAAATCCCAAATCAACATGGGTAAATCTCAAGTCAAGACCAACAAGTCCAGCCTTACATCACCAGATTCACGACTTGAGTCTGACTCGAGTTCAAGTCATGCTCCTTTTGTCCACCCCTCTGCTGCTTTGACCTTTATCCATGCTAAAATATGGCTTCAAGTTGTACTTTAGCCGTCCCGTGACAGGTGCACTTTGGTTGGCATTTGGTTTGCACTCGTCTTTTTTTGCCTCAGAGAATGCTTCAAAACACTCTGAATGAAAGCAAATGGAGCAACACATAAGCAGATGGCAGATGCATGTGAGTAAACATTGTGTGTGTGTGGGTGTGTGAGTGGGTTGAGGGTAATTATAAAACTTTTACTACAACAGTATCATAGTAATACGTATCACAGCTGTGGCGAAATCACAATCATGCGTGGACCCACACATGAAGCTCCTGCAGAGGTGCCTCCCTACGGCAAAGTGGCAGCACGAGAGAATAGTCTCACTCCTGGCACCGACTTGCTGTGTGTGTGTGTCTTGTATATGTGCGGGGAGTTCTGGAAGAAATTAGGAAACTCTTCCGCCATTCTCAATATGTTCGCCATGAATGAAGCGACCTGTGTGAAAAGCCAGAGTTTAATCAGTCAGGCTGGCGTTGGGTTTCACATGCTCCTCACGAATATGTGGTCCGGAGGTTTTTTTCGTCGGATTTGGTCTGCGAGTGAAACGTTCAAACAGTCCTTAAGGAGGGGAAAAAGGCTTAGGCATCATCAAAAACCTCAACTGTTTGCTTGCTAGAAGGATATGGTATTCGCATTTTTTTTACGATAGCAGGTACCTATTTGTCTTGAAAACTCAAACCCTGCAACTTTACAACAAAAAGGCATCACCACTCTCTACCAGAGCGCTTGGAGGAGACTGGCACAGGGACTACAGGGTTTGCGTTCTCACGCCAGAACTCCGATTAATCACACCATGCAAACAGCTAATGGAGCCAAACCCAAAGCAGTATCCACTGACATCCAAGTAATGCCACAATGTTCATGTCTGTCGTCAAGTGTTTACAACCGCGAGAGCACAAAAGCATAATTGTGTTGCAAACATTTGGAACACTGTGCCGCTTTGGGAAAATTCTAATAAAAGTACAAACGGTAGTAATTAAGGATTAACAAGGTGGTTTCACTGTCTTGGGTAAAACTCGTGGATTGTGTCGATCAGTTCACTGTGTATTGTGGCTGCCGGATGAATTCCCAAAAAGTTATTTGGGAACACGCATCACTGAAGAACAATATGCAATTTAGAACCCTTTAATGGTCGGCTAAAAAGCGACGGAACAGTTATTATTATTGTTCATTTTTTAATCATAATACAGCCGCATTCCTTAGCTCCGCTTTATTCTTTACTTGGACCCCCATCGGCTCTTCCTGGGAAGCAATACTGACGAGGAACAATTTCAAAATCCCGCAGCATCAGTAAAGACGTGAAAGGCCAAACAAGCCAAATGCAAAGATTAGAAATAAGCGGAATGACCGCACACACGAAACATTAGCGGCCTACAATTGAAACAAGAGCGAAAAAATGGTCAGCCACAACCACAATAACATCTTTGTGAGATTCAGCAAACTTCTCTTTTGGTGTCTTTTTTTTTTAAATTTCTTTTTTAAAGGAAATCTACTTTTGGTCCGTCTGATGTTGGTGGGGGAGCATATTCAAAGCAGAAGAAAACAGTTGGTTTGTGAGCTTGGCACCGCCAGATGTCCAGTGCTCACTCGATATGCACTACACCCGCGGCAGTTCTTCACAAAAGACATGCGGCGTATCATTCCAAATGACATTTGGCCGTGAAAGAACTATCCTGGTCTGCTCTGCCCTCTGCAGTCTGAAGGTTTCGTTTTCGACGTTGCTCAGCAGCAGCGCTCGACCCCCTTGACCCCCAGTAAGACGGAACGCAACGCAGAGCATTTCCGAGCATTCCCGTCACGGAAACTGGTCAATCCAATCTGGCACACGACAATAAATGGCGAAAAACCATAACATTTGCAGCTTGGCAGTAAGAATGCTGCGGTCAAATCCAGGAGTACAGCCCCCAACTATTTTCCTGTCACCCGTATGTGTTAACCATTGTAAAAAAGTACGTTGCTCAGCGCGGGGGAGTGTGCTTTTACCTCTCGGAGGTTGCGAACCAGAAAGAAAACAATCTAACCCATCTACGGGAGAAAAATGGAGAGAGGTCCTCAGGAAGTCGTTTCTATCGGGGATGTTTTAAAGGTCCCATATGATGCTCATTTCCAGCTCTATATTTTTATTCTGGGACTCCACTAGAGCAGCTTAGCATGATTCACAGTTCAAGGGTGTTTCTGGGGGCCGGGTCTCACTGATTACTGCACAAAAACGCACAGTTTTTAGAACTGATTTTTTGGTGAAACTGGATCACGTTTTATGGACAAAATAATTTCTGGTTTTCCCTCTGATGTCAGAGCGGCCATGTCCCTGTACTTGGTGGGTGGTGCTTTGATTGGAGCAGATGACCTGCTGGGGGGCGTGGCCGAGTGGGGTGACTGTATAGTTGTGACATCACAACCTCACGGAAGTCCCGGCGGCTCGTTTTAAAGGCGACTGAATACGGGCTGTGTTTCATTTCTCCGTGGACTGAGCGTTTTTGATGCTTTCACAGTATTTACACAGCACCCAGACCTGCTTTATGATCAAACAAGACAAAAAAAAAGGTGTAAGAGTAACATAATCTAATTGCATGCAAGATCTTAAACTGTTTACTTTGTTGATAAAGACGCTAGCTACATCACCTGGTGATAAAAATATGTAAGAAATACTTGGCCATAAATAGACGTTTCAACCAAGATGGTACAGCATGTTTTTAGAAATTAGTACAAAGTTGTCAGACCTTTGGGAATGTATTTACATCATTCTGTTCAGTCTGTTAAACCAAAAACAGCTGGCCCTGTATGTCCGTTATTATTTCGGTTGATAGTTTTCTTACATGGTGCTTAATTCCAAAATGTATATGTGAAAATTGAAAAACAATGTAGTCCTGCTTGATTTCTGAAGCTTTAAGGAACAAACTGCCACGTGCTAGTGTGCATGTGCGCTCTTACTTGATGGGACAGGAGACATTCACAAATGGACAGAGAGTGGGAGAGGAAGAGAGGCTCAATAAGGGCCCATAGCTCATTCACACCCTGGAGGCCCCCATGGCATGTTAATCCAGTCAGTGGTAGGTCACACGGGAAATGATTAATAGATGATCAAACAAGGTTCAGTATTGGGGAGGGGTTATGTAATAAAGAAATAATGCAGAAATAAATAATATAAATACAAGAATTACTTCTACTGCTATCATTAGCAGTGCATTTGAAATACAATAAGAAGAGTTTCAGGAATTTCAGGGTCAAAGGTCACAGCAGCAGTACATTATAGGGGTCACTTCTGCTACAGAGATACTTTGGGAAAATTGAGATATTTGGGGGGGGGGGGGGGGGGGTACAGTTGTATACTTTTTGCATTAATCAGAATCAGAATCAGAATCAGAAATACTTTATTGATCCCCCCGGGGAAACTGTACAGTACTGGAGCTCCCATTCAAGAGTAGAAAGTAGCATAAACTTAGGACTAAAAGTATGTACAAAATATAAAAATAAGAAATATACACATTTACAATATTTAAGTGAAAAATAGAAGTAAAAAATATACACAACAACAATGTATATGTACGCATATATATATATGTATGTATTGTACTGTTGTGTATGACTATATATGTATAGCATTGAAAAATTCGCTTGTTTCTCTTCAATAAGCGGCTCCATCTTGGTGAATTCAGTTGGACTGAGACACGACTTTGAGCCAATGTATTTACTGTCACTGTTAACTGTAATATACAGTAATTACATGACAGTGTAAAGGGGTGGTGGTGTTTTGGCGCCCTCTGGTGGTCAGCCACCACTACTGTTTTGTAACACAAGGAGTAACTAGTGTCATAACAGAGGGTTATAGGTTGTTTGTGCCTAAAAGTAACATCGGTTTAAAATCTTATTGTACATTGCATTGTCCAGTTTTTTTGGTGTAGAGTTATGACTTCATGATAACAACAGGTTATTACTCTGATAAAGCCATTGTTAAACTATTGTTAAACTGGTGTTGTATGAAATCACAGGGAAAGGAGTAGCTTTTCATTTGTTCCCACGTGTATCTGAGAGGGAGGCGGGCAAAAATATCATAAAAGCCGGTCCCAAAAAAGTGACAAACGGCAATTGTCGGCTAACGTTCAATGAGGAAGGAGGTTATTTAACTGTCATTGTATTGGACTGCATTCAGGCTGTATGGCTAATGTTATATAGCATCATAACGTTTACGTTTTTTTTTTTTGTCAGGTTCGGCGTGATGACGTATGTGGTTTACGGACGGCACATGTAACAGCGTTGCGCAACTTCTTCTGGGTAACACACCGACGCTGTCCTGCACGTTGACATTGGGATAGTAACCTGACCGAAGAGCTTCTCTCAGCCGACTTCTCTCCAACAGGTTAGTTAATATGAGTCGTTTCTCTCGCTCTTAATTTTTTTTTTTTTTTTTTTTTACACCCTCCTGTCGATTAGACAGAAACTAAAAGAGGCGCCCTGGATGTATTATTAACCCTGCCACGTCCAAAGGACGTCAGTTCTAAAAGCAAAGGAGACAGTCAACGTATCCGCTAACGTTAGCATAGCTGCTAGGCAGTCTGGCTAACCTTAAACGAACGCCAGCGCTTAGCATAGTTTGCCAGTTGCCGTTTCTCTGTTCTTTTCATTCTGTTTGAATCGCAGAATAAATGATGAGATGTTTGGCGGAGGGCGGTGGGGCGGGCGGGGGTTCAGGGGTATTCTGGAACCAGGCTGTTAGCTTGCTTTGCTAAGTAAGAGAGCTAGGTGTAGTGGTACTGTAGCTTCGATGCTAACATTGGCCGTGAGGTTACTCAAGGATAACTCCTGGCAGGATACGATGTCAGCCTATTCGCCGAGTCTGCTGCTTAACATAAATGTTTTATCTTACTGTTAGCATAGCGCAGGGATGTTTCAAAGCTAAACTTTCGACCTAACGTCAGCTGTCCTCGCGTTCTGTTACTGCTGCTGTTGCACTGGTGCCTCTCTTGGTGAATTGCGTCTGTGCACAAACACGCTTTCCTCGCCCTTCAAACATCTCTCTTTGCCAAGATAACGGGACTGATGCATTAAGCTAGGTAATGTGGCGTCCATGTTAGCTAGCTATTTACATATAGCAGTTCCTTATCTGCCAGATTATTGGTGCCAGATTAGTATTTAATGCAGGGCTGCTACTTTTAAACTGGGAGGCTGACGGAGCATCCAGTACATCTGACTTAAAGTGTGTTGACTGTCTTTAATGTCGTGTGTGTGTGTGTGTGTGTGTGTGTGTGTGTTTATTTATTTCCCCTACATTTGACAGGGCAGGATGGGAGCCTCCTTGTCCACACCTGCTCCTCCCACAGTCAGGGCAGAGGCCATGGTGGCCGCCCCTCCTCAGGGCTGCCCCATGCACCAAGAGGCCCAGCCTGTCAAAGGTGCTGCCGCGGGAGGGTTGAGGCTATTTGACTGCCACCACATCATCACATTATGCTATCTCATGTCACTTTGAATGACGGCTGTTGTAATTTGTTTATCTGTATCTGCCTCTCGTAGTGTCTCCCCCTTCGGAGTGTCCCATGCACCAAGCTCAGCCTGTGAAAGGTATGGATTTTAATCATCAGTGCCACGCAGGCCTATTCAGTCATTTGTGACATGCCTGTACAGATTTTCTTGAGACACTGACAGTTAAGTCACAGTTTATTTTGTAAACTGTATGTATTAAATGTAGTATTGTTGTATTGTTGAAAGTATGTGGCACTGGCCTGGGTTCTGTACCCACTATGCCTCCAATCAGACGGCCCTGTTTCCCTGCAGCGTCTCCTCCGTCGGAGTGTCCGATGCACCAACCGGAGGCGGGCCCAGCTCACCAGGACCGGGCCTACGAGTTCGTGGAGTGTCCCATGAAAGCCGCGGCCGGCATGAACAGTGACATCGACCCGGCAAATATGGTACTTGCTCGAAAGTAGTGTCTTTTGACACGGGAAAAAAAAAAATAGCACCATTTGGAGAGAAGTTCTGCATAATGACATTCGTACTGCTATGAGCAGAGATGTTTGTAACTGTCAGTAAGACTCAATCACACAGCTGTTATGGAGCTAAGGCGGCTTTAAACTGGGTTTAAATGCTTTCAGGTGATTTGGGAAACGCCAAAGCTCATTTAGCACGAAATGGCTTCGGTTCTCATTCTTCAATATTGTCGTCTTTAAATTAAAAAGCATGTCTGTTAGCCAAGCGATAATCATGCCCCATACCGCAGATGTTGTTCTTACTTGTAGCTTGGATTTGTTCTCTCCGGAATGAGTGTTGTCACCTTTTTAAAGGTTAAAGTGAGGATTGTGTTGATGAACTGTCTTTACTCCCTGTATGTTTGTACAGATGCCTCCTCCTAACCAAACTCCGGCTCCAGACCAGCCCTTCGACCTGTCCGTCACCAGAGAGGAGTCCTCCATTCCCCGTCACAACACAGAGAAGAAGTGGGTTTACCCGTCCGAGCAGATGTTCTGGAACGCCATGCTGCGGAAAGGGTCAGTCCACCGCTCAGACACTCAGTCCACGCATTCCTGCAGTTCGACCATTCCTTTTTTCTTTTTCACACGTAACTATATCATTATCATTTATATTGGAAAATGTAAACATTAAATGCCAGTTAATTGGCCATAAGTCTTACTTTAACAATTAAGCCACAGCAAAATGACCTGGGGAAAAAAAAAAGAATTATAAACAAAAGGTAGGTCATGCTCAAGAAAGACTCCAGTATACTCGGTGAAGGCTCGCTCTCTTTTTAAGTTTTCTGCAGTTATAGTATGTGGCTCTATCCACCGGTGAGTGACCTCTTGGGGAGAGGATAATTCCTGGTTGGTTGATACAGGGCCGGAAAACAGCAGACCGACTGAGGCACATTACAGCGGGGGCTCAAACGCCGCCATGGCCAAATTGCAGTGTTCGATGCCGCGGCAAATGGTGTCGCTTGCTTTGAAAGTGTTCTATTTTCATGGAGAGTTAACCCTTTGTGCCGCAGGTGGCGCTGGCGCGAGGACGACCTCGCTGCTCAAGACATGAACAACATCATTAAGATCCACAACAAGAACAACGAGCAGGCCTGGCAGGAGATCCTGAAATGGGAGGCCCTGCACGCGCGGTGAGTTTAGTTTGCGCGCCGTTGAACCGGAAGTCTTTCCTTTGAATACATAACCATTTTGAGACAAATGTAGGATTGTGGGAGTGGTTTTGATCTTGCTTTTTCTCGCAGCGAATGTCCATGTGGGCCGACCTTGAAGAGGTTCGGTGGGAAAGCCAAGGAGTACTCGCCCAGGGCTCGCCTCCGCCACTGGATGGGGTGAGCTCCTTCATGCTTTATCACGCCTGAACTTTAGTCCACAACCGAGCCCCTCCATATGGGGGAAAAACCCCCCTTTCGTTTTTTGGGCGTTATTCAACACCATAACTCCGGAGGAGCAGAATGGGAGATTGTGACCGTGTCTCTAATAGGTGAAGCCTTTGACCCAAAGGTCAAAGGTCACTGTAACCTCAAGATATATTCATTGTGGACAGCCTATTCTGTAATGTTACAGTGGACACCACACTATATCGACACTGTACTATATTAGCCCTGTACAGCTAGCATAGGGAGCGTAGCCTGTCGAACAAAGGTTGATGGTTAACACGTTTAGTAATTGCGCAATGCTTGCTTTAAAGTACACCACCTTTTTTTTTTTTTCCAATGAATTCAGCTACGAGCTGCCGTTCGACCGCCACGACTGGATCATTGACCGCTGCGGGAAGGAGGTGCGCTACGTCATCGACTACTACGACGGCGAAATCAACAAGGACACCTACCAGTTCTCCGCCCTGGACGTACGCCCGGCCTACGACTCTTTAGACGCCGTCTGGGACCGCATGAAGGTGGCCTGGTGGCGCTGGACCTCTTAAAAAGGACTCAGACACTTGCGCGCGCATACATACATACATACATACATACATACATACAAGGAAACTGGTGTTCCTCATTTCAGAGACTCCTGAAGAACACTGACTTGGCCTGTTAGTTAGTTTTAGCCGAACCTCACTCAGTAAGGCTGTTTTGAAGCTTCATATGCTGCTCATATTGATTTCAGTGGAAAATAATGATTTGGGGTTTTGCATTGCAAACAGCATGTGCGTCTGAGCTCGCAGAAGTGTTGGGTTTAAAATGTTTTTTTTTTTTTTGCGGAAATGGTTCAAGAAGAAACCCCTGACTCTCTAAACACCGTGGTGAGTCTTGTTTTGCCAGGATAATCCTTAGGTGCGTTTGACAGATTACCACGGCGACCGTGTAGTGGGTTATGCGTGCGTGTGTTGGTGTAGTTTGGGTAGACCTGCAGGATGTATAGCTATATATATATTTTTTTAAAAAGGAGTGGGATGGATGTGAGCCTCGCTGATAATCCCTGTTAACTCCGTTCGGCCTTTTTCCCTTTCCTGCCGTGCCCCGACGTCTCCAGTTGGACAGATAGCTTGTTCGGAGGCACAATGGAAAGCCACACATACTGTATCATCACGCTCTTGCAGCATAATTCATATACTGTACTACTACTTTCCTATTTCCAAATACAAAGGGATGAAAGCGCTAAAGTGTCTCAGTTAAAGCTGTCAAGTGTATCAGGAGGTGCTCGGGTTTAACTCTGTGGATATTTACAGTGTAACATTTCATGCGCCACTTCTTCAAAACTGTCAGAATTCCGTGTTTCAGCGTCGTCATACTTGTTGCGCTGATAATTCAGATTTGTATTTATTGTTTGATGAATGAGTGTAGACTTCTGTGTGCAGGAATCTCGATGCTTCTTGTGTCAAAAAAAAAAAAAGATTTTACTCCCTCCGGTTGTCAACTTAAACTATCAATAAAGATGGTCCTCTTCTGCCTCTGAATGATGTCTGCCTTTCTCTCGGGGGCGGGGCGGGGGGGACCATTTATTTATCTATCGTTGGAACAGGAACGAACTGTTGACACAGAGTTGGAAGCGACCAAACCATACAATAACAATACACCATCATAGTGTATTTTAGCACCCTCTGCTGCTCACAGTGCAACATTACAGTCGGTTAAAATAACTGACAAGTTGAGTATTTCTGTTTCAAACATAATCAGGATTCAACAGTTTCCTGAAGAAAACTCATGTCGGATTTTGTTTCATGACTTCGAAACGCAGACCTAAGACATCGGTTCTCCGTTAGGTGATGTCTTTAATGGGATGTTAAAGACTACCCCCCCCCCCCCCCCCCCCCAATTCCCAGCCCTGTCGATGCAGTTCTGCAGCTGAACACAGGAGGGCGATGTTTCACTAGAATTGGCATGTTTTTGATCTGTAAGAGGCACAGCACAATAAAAAAACAAACAAAAAAAAAAACATCTCACATGAACTAAAGTACATTTTCTTGTCAAGAGTCTCCTTCTGTATTCTGTTGTCTTGTTTCATGGCTCACATTACAACCCCCCCCGTGCACCTTATCCACCAAATCTTTACAGCAGGGGTTACAGCAGCAGTCACATGCCTGCATGGTTTGTAATATGCCTCGTTTTTCTTCTCTTTTTATTCACTTGAGAATAAAAATCCATCCATTTGAGGGGGGGGGGGGGGGGCGGCGGTGAATAGTAGCACAAATAAGTGGCTCGGTTATTGTCAATCCGAGGGCTGAGTTTAAAAGACGGATGTGCGACTTTGGATGTAACCTGTGAAAGGTGGAAACCTCCAGCTTTCATCGGGGGCCAAGTCTCGTGACTCCCTGCCTCCAGGGGTTCGAGCGCGACGTCACAGCGCCACGTGGAACTGAAGACTACCCGTTAGTTTGGCGTCCCGGTTCTCAAGTTCTCCCCGTCGGGTTTTGTAGAACGTCGCCGTTCGCCGCCCAGTGGGAAAAACCCGCCTCGGGCCCCTGACGTAGGCAGGTGTCCCACGGAGGAGATCGAGGAGAACTCCTCAAGGGAAGAAAGCAGCCATGTCGGATTTGGAATAATGTGGCTGACTTATCGACATTGGCAGAGACGCGAGGGACCCACCAGCTCCGCCAGGGGGGTGACTTCCTGGAGCCTCTGCCGATTACCTGGCAACTGCTCCCGGGCCCCCTGCAACATAACCCCCCTGTAAAAAAAAAAACCAGACAACCTCAACAAGGATGTGGAAGTCCAAAGTGCCCGTACGGCCGCGGTTGAATTTCTGACGGGCATTCTGGGCCGACACCTGACATTTGCCGCCCGTGTTGAAGAACAACAACGGATGTCTCAACGTGACGTCTCATCGGCTGTAATTGTGCCGGTCAGCCGTGGCAACAGGAGCAAAATGGGGCCCCCCCCCCGAGGATGCGTCGTACAAGCGGCGGCGGTTGCTCTTCCGGGGCGGGCTGCGCCTTTAAAACACGCGGCTGCGTGGGCCGGCCGCAGAGCGATGCGTATGTTGCCTGAAATAATGTGCGCATGTTGATTTCCCATGTGTTTTTTTTTTTGGGGGGGGGGGGCAGATAGCTGCGCAGCACACAGCAGATGTCAAAACAGCCCCTGGCATTCTGTGCGAAAGTCAGATATTTTATCATATCTGCTCTCTGCAGTCCCCATTTCCATACCAAAGAAGGGCCTTTCCTAGCACTGTGTCTGCCACCGGCCACCCGCTAACCTCCCCCCGGCATTGCCCCTGCTCTGTCCACATGTCTGCTCACTATCGGCGTCAGGAATCATCTTGTTAGATGGGGAGGGGGGGGGGGGCGGCGGCGCTCTGTTTGCTGTTTTACATCGACAGGGCGTGTTTGCTGGCTTATCTGCTAATCACTGAGAACATGCAATCATTGGGATGTGTCTGTGAGTGTGTGTGTGTGTGTGTGTGTGTGTGTGTGTGTGTGTGTGTGTAATTCTCAAATGTTTCCGCTCGAGCTATTATTTCAGCTCTGCGTCGACTCCACACTGTTTGAAGTGGGGGAGGCCTGCGTTCGGGTTCGGGTTCGTTCCAGTTAGTATGATGTGGACATGCTCGTTTCAATGAGAAGCCATTAAAAAGGTCCCACGTTATGCTCATTTTCCAGCTCCGTGACCTTGTTAGGCCGCGCCAAAGTGGTCAAGGAAGGGAGAGGGGAGAGGGGAGAGGGTCTTCAGCTTATTTCAGCATTTTTGGTCGAGGGAAGTGCTGGTGGGGTTCTGTGGTCAGTGTCATGGCGTTGGTTGAGACGCGGCGGACGTGTCGGGTCCGTGCCGCCTTCCACTTCCTTGAATGGAATGAATGAATGAATGGAAGACGTGAAGGAGGAACAGTGTGGCGCAGTGCGTTTGAATACATGGACGCAGTTCACCCACTTTTTACTCACGTCGCCATTTATTTTCAATCGGCTCACAAAACTGCTGTTGGCACGAAGGGTGAACGTCCAGCATCTGTTCCACGGTGACTGCTCCATTTAACCTGTTCTTCCCTCTGCAGCGACTCCCCCTGCCGCCTGGTCTCGCACCTCCAGACTTGTCTTCTCTGGAGAAAGGTCAGGCTCAACCCGACCCTTGTTCGAAAATCGTCACATTTGGCGGCGGCGGTGGCGGCCTTGCAAAATGGCAACATAAGGGGAGGAGAATTCAGACTGGAATAGTCGGCCAATGGCAGACTTATCCCAACAGCCTTCCATCCGGTGAACCAAGACCGACCATAACTCGTTTGAGTGCGGTGTCCCTGTCCATTCCTTCCCAAGCAACGTCCACATGGGGAGCAGGTCGGGATGGATGGATGGATGGGTGGGTGGGTCAACAACCAACAGTCAGCCCTAACCCCTTTTAAGCATGACTCGTAAGCACCATTCGCCATCCTGAAGGACATTATTGTAACCGTGACGATGAAGCTCAAAGTAGTCATCTGAACCCAAACCACAGTCTTTCCATAAATCCAGCCTAAGTTGTTTCTGTAACTTTACTGTGTTGTCACATTATCCCCCCCCCCCTGGACAAATTAAAACGTTGGCCTGCTGGTGGCGCTAGAAGAAAGGTCAGTGGTAAATGATACGTGGACTTCAACCTTGACGGCTCCCTAAGTGACCGATGGCGACCGAGCCACCAAAGCCATTCGGATTTTGTTGTCTGGAGCCCCAAAACGTTTCGCGGCAGCCCAATCGGAGATTTGCCGAGATATTTCACGCGCAAGCCCACAAAAGCAGCTTCTCTTTTTGTTGAGAAGTTCGCAGGTAAATTGCACAACAGTGTAACATCACTTCTCCCTGGTTTGAGAGGAGGAACCTCCCGTGAAAGTCAAGGAGTCAAAAGCACATGGAAGTGAGAATAAAACGCATGCGCACTTGCGGGCTATATTATACATCACGAGCTCCGTCGGTCTCCCGTCTTCATTCCTGTTCCAGGACTTGCAAACTTGGCGTGTCCACAAGTCCCACAAACTTTTTTTTTTTTTGGGGTGGGGGGGGGTGAAATACAACAATGGTACGATGTCGCTGTTGTAACTCGATGAAGATGAACAAGTACGTACCCGTGCGTGCTCGCCTCAAATTCCGCTCGCTTCGAGGCTGTTGAAAGCTCCGGGGAAAGCGAGTAAGTGGACCTTGAGTGGAGATTATACCACACGTGCACAAACGGATAAATAACTGGACACATTTTTTTAGTCAGCTTCCACCGTCAATGTCGCTGCGTTCGTTTTATTGACTTTAGTTATTTATTTGTCCGCGAGGGTTAGTTCAGTTGTCTTTGAGTTACCAGTTTCCTGGGGAGTCCCCGCTGACCTGAGACCTGCATAAATTGGCGTTGATTGCAAATTGGACTGCGCCTGTTCCTCCTCCACCTACGAGGTGGAGGGGGGGGGGCAGTCAGATAGTTTCACTTGTCTTTTTCTTTAGTTGATATTAGGCGGTGCTTTACTGGCATGTCATTATTGCCCCCCCCCACTTGTCTCTAGTTTGGCAGGTCAGTTTAAATGCGGCTCAGTTCTCTTTGGTTTAGTTCTGTTATGTTGACCTCTTTTATTATTAATTATTACTTTTCTTTTTGCTTTTTGTAAGTAAAGTCAGTCTGTGTGTGTGTGTGTGTGTGTGTGTGTGTGTGTGTGTGTGTGTGTGTGTCCGTCCACAGGGGGGCGCACAGATCCCAACCTTTTGTCCATTTGGGATTTTTTTTTGCCCCCCTGCGTGTGTGTGTGTGTGTGTGTGTTTGCCATAGTATCAACAAGCTACCTTCAGCATATGGGGCTAATAGAGTCAAACCAATCAAAAAGGTGGCATTCACCCCCCCCCTGGATCCCAGCCAAGAGATTAATTAAAGAGCGTGTCGGCGTGAGACAGAGGGAAGATTGATGTCCAAACAGAGTGAAGGCGGAGTTAACCGAGCGCTGACGGAGGGAGGCTAAAAGAGACGGAGCGCCGGACGGAATGGGAGCAGACAGCTCGGACGGAGCCCGGGAGCTCCATCACACTCCTCCTCGGGGGCCGTAATCAGTCCTCCTCCAATTTGGCGCGCGCCGCTTATCGCACCACCGGGAGCCGTGACCCGCCGACTTTTTTTTACGGTGCGGTCGACGACTCGGCAAATGGAGAGATAGGCCCCCCGTCTGCCTGCCAATGCCTTTTAATGAGCACGCTGATAAAACAGCGCGGAGGAGGGCCGGAGCCGAGGCCCCTTTTATAATTACTTCTCCGATGATCACCCTATTTCACCCGGCATACCGGGATCAATATTGCAAGACATGGAACCTCGATGACTCACAGAGTCACTTAATCTCGCTTGATGCTGCCTTTGCCGGGGGGTGGGGTGGGAGGAGGCCTGTGCACATGGAGGAATGGCTGGATGGATGGAGGTTTGAGACAACTGTTGGCCGAGCGCACAGTGGTGCAGATGAGGAGGAGGAGGAGGACTTTGAGGGAAAGAGGGAGGGTGGAGAAGGACACAGACGGGTTCAGATGAGACCAGAGCGCAGATAATAAGTGTTGATAATAGCTGTGCGTGCCATTTGTAGTGAATCAGGAGCCAACTGGCCAATGTCACATTTAAACAAAATGACTAACTGATAATACACTGCTTAATGAAATAACTTTAAAAACCTACATCTAGAATGCTGTTCTGGGTGTTTTATATCTCAGCTTACAGCCTGTGCAACCCTATCTGGGTGAGCATCACCAATACATACAAAGACTGGGCTTCATGTCCATGATTTCGCCCCTGACAGGATGTGTACGTGCTGCTGTGTGCTCTTATTTTGAAGGTTGAACCGGCGAAGATTCAGCCTACCAAAATTACTCCAAGAGTGCATCGACGACTCATCCAGGAGGTCACAAAAGAACCAAGAACAACATCTAAAGAACTGCAGGACTCACTGGCCTCAGTTAAGGTCAGTGTCCATGATTCAACAACAAGAAAGAGACAAGAGGCAAAAATGGCATCCATGGGAGAGTTCCAAGGCGAAAACCACTGCTGACCAAAAAGAACACAAAGGCTCGTCTCTCATTTGCCAAAAAACATCTGGATGATCCCCGAGACTTTTGGGAAAATATTCTGTGGACTGACGAGACAAAAGTTGAACTTTTTGGAAGGCGTGCGTCCCGTTACATCTGGTGTAAAAGTAACACAGCATTTCATAAAAAGAACATCATACCAACAGTCAAACGTGGTGGTGGTGGTGTGATGGTCTGGGGCTGCTTTGCTGCTTCAGGACCTGGACGACTTGCCGTAACTGATGGAACCATGAATTCTGCTCTCTACCAGAAAATCCTGAAGAAGAATGTCCGGCCATCAGTTCGAGACCTCGAGCTCAAGCGCACTTTATGCAGCAGGACAATGATCCGAAACACACCAGCAAGTCCACCTCTGAATGGCTTAAAAAACCCAAAATGAAGGTTTTGGAGTGGCCTAGTCAAAGTCAGGACTTAAATCCAATTGAGATGCTGTGGCACGACCTTAAACAGGCCGTTCATGCTCGAAAACCCCCAATTCTGCAAAGAAGAGCGGGCCAAAATTCCTCCACAGCAACATAAAAGACTCATTGCCAGTTATTGCAAACGCTTGATTGCAGTTGTTGCCGCCAAGGGTGGCACAACCAGTTATTAGGTCTAGGGGGCAATTACTTTTTCACATAGGGCCAGGTAGGTTTGGATAGCTTTTTTTCCCTTAATAAAATGAAATCATCATTTAAAAACTGCATTTTGTATTTACTCTGTTTATCTTTGTCTAATGTTAAAATTTGTTAGATGATCTGAAACATTTAAGTGTGACAAATATGCAAAAAAATAAGAAATCAGGAAGGGGGCAAATACCATCGTCGTCGTCGTCATCATCGGCTATCCGTCAGATCGTCTTCCTAAGGAGTCCTGGTTGTGGGTCTTGACATGGCTGGAGAGGCTGATCCTAGAGCCCCGAACTTCATTGCAGCAGGGGCTGTGCAAATGCATGTCGGAGGTGGAGAGCTGTTCCTGCAAAGACTCCAAAGGTATCTCCACGTTGGCCTGTTTGGAGCAACGTCCTCCAAGCCAGCAGCTGGTCCATGTGGAATTTGACCCTGGTGTCGCTCTCGAACCTCCTCTTCCGGGCCCTCCGGGTGCTGGGCTGTGCCCGCTTGTGGTCGGAAGTAGAGGAATGCGTTCAGGGAGGCACGAGTCCGCCGTTCTTACCACAAGGCCAGTCCATCTGAGTTGCCGTTTAATGAAGGCGGCGGTCCGGGCTGGACCACCTACAGTGGGCAACCTACAATACCTTTGCCATTCAGGAATCACTGAGCCCTTGGCCATGTTAAAAGGTGGTCTGGAAACTGGCCTCCAGTGCTAAAACTAGATTTTTTTTTTTTTAAATGTTGCCCCGTACAACCGTGCAAAACGGTGAATTCGCAGCGCAACCCTCCAAACAAAGTGCAGCTCACCACGTGGGAGGGACGCTCCGCTCGAGCAGCGGTCCCAGGTACAGTAATTAGACGCAGCAGTGTCCCAGTGAACAATACCAGCGGCGCAAGGCGACTGCATAGCCCCTTCGCACATGACCACTCATTTGTTGTACTGTATTTTTCTTCATATTCTAATTTGTTGTCACTCTGACTCCCATTCTCTGCCCGTGCATGCGTGATGAGCGGCGCATTCACCCGGGGTCCATTCACACCGCCGCTGGCCATTGTTTCTTGCTCGAGCAGAAACCACTTGTCTTGGCGAGCACTAATTACATCCTTGATTAGGAGGAGAAGCGATGGAAGAAATGGAGCGCTCAGTAGAGGGATGGGAGAGGTGAAGAGCACCCCCCCCCCCACACACACACACACTCCTTTGTTTGGAGGGACGAACACACCCGCCGGTGACTTAGGTGTCTGTGAACACATGCTACGATGTGCCATTTTGTTGCACATGCGCCAGCACCGCTGAAGTCCACATAGTAGGGTGGAAGCGATGAACCAGGTCCGAACAGGTCCGAGCGCCATTGCATATGCAATTCAATGAATCACACGCATGTGCCCTGATGCCTTCAGGTGGCTGCGGGGATTTTAATGAACCGAAGGAGAACACTTTCGCAGCTGCAAGTAAGGGAGAGACACCAAAGATGCCCCTTAAATGAACGGATTTATTCACACAAACAAACAAAAAAAAAAAACATGAATCGTGGGACACACCTGGGGAGTACCGGGCCCAGGTGCTCCCAGTCAGCCCAATTACACAAACCTGCAAGAGAGGAGCAAACGAGGCACAGCCGAACAGGCCAGAGGTTGAGAGTTGACCTGAAGTGCCTGAGGTTCAGCCTATGACGAGAGCTGCAGCCCAGTGGGTCCGACATTGTCTCTGTTTGTATCTCTGAAGACCTCCTGGGGTCTTTGAAAGGGATGCTATATAATATATATATTACAACATTCATTTCCAGATACTTTTCTAACAACAAGAGACATGAGAACTATACTTTTTATGTCCCCCAAAATGTCACAACTACCCAACTTAACGAAGCAGTGTTAAAGTAGAGGGCCATGTGCGTTTGACCACCGGAAGACATAATAAAAGAATGATAATCTTTTGAGGTTTTTCTTGGCGGGCCCATGGGATGACCTGTGGTTGGAGGGGTGGAGGGTGGGGTCGCGTCAGTTTTGTAACATCTGTGGCGCCGTTGAGCTGGGTTGCATTATATACGTGTTTCTGTTATTTCATTTTTTGTTTTATTACAGAAAGTAATGACCAAAATAGTCATACATTCTTTCATTTATGTTACTTCTGGATGCAATTATGGTGAAAATAAATGCTGGGGACCCCCCTGGAACCCCCTCAAGGACCCCTGAGGGATTTAGCCTGCCTTTAATTGATATAAAGGGGGTCGACACACCTGCCAGTATAACCCAATACAGTTCAACAGCGCCACAAACTACATCCTTCAAAATGATTATTGTCATAACAATAATGTTAATCCACACCCACACACACACACACACGTACTCAAATCAAAAACTGGTTTGCTTATATCAAGTAATCTGCAATGTACATTCACACTGTGTGCACATTTATATTAGATTAAACACCTATAACGCATTGATACATGCACACTGTGTACTCTATTTACAAATCTCATGACACACTTTCATGCATTATTTATTTTTTTTATATGCAGTGGACTTTTTTTTTTTGCAAAGCGCTAACGAGGCACACAGGGTAACATGGCGGCGTGCATTATGCACTTTGTTTGCCGTTCGTTTGCGGACCGCTCGGCTTTTATCTCGTCACACCAGACTGCTGCACAGTCAGGGAGCAGCAGTACTGTCGGAAAAAAAGGGTCTTGAAAGGGCCGGCGACAATAGCAGTTCAACTTTACATGCTGCAAATGCTAGATGCCCCCCCCACAACACACACCATCAAAGACAGACATACTTGCACGTGTGCTTCAAAGTGCTTCAAGACACGAGAGGGAAATGGCAAAGGCACTTGCCCAGTATGCTAATCAAATTCTAGCAATTTCGTATTCCCCGCTGCTGCTTGAGGGATTTTTTTTTTTTTTTCCTAGATTAAAAAATAAAAATAAAACATGATTGTGCCCCCACACCTGATTTGCTGAAAACTTTAAACTCCTAATCAAATCCTGCATCACCTGATGCGGCATCTCCGAGCACGCTCCAAATATTAATTCCGCTAATACAGAGGGATGGCGGAATATCATGGGAGGATATTGAAAAATAATTTCTTGCTTGGTTATTCATTGCAGAATTCATTAAAATCCAATTTTGTGAAATTGAAATAAAAACAGCCATTTGCTGTGATAGACTGGCATGCTGCAGCAGCAAATATGAGAACGTGGAGAGCGGGTAAGAGGGAAAGGGTGCAGGGTAATGGGGTGGGGGAGTCGGGAATGTGTTAATAAAAGGAGATGGAGAAGGGGGGGGGGGGGCAACAGAACAAAAGACAAAAAGAGTTAAACTTAAACCTTGCATTTCCTACAGCAGAGGGCTGGCTAGGACATTTCCTGCTTTCTGTGCAGTGCATTCTGGGATAGGCCTCACACTCTTTGAGACGTTACCGTCCCTCCTCCATGCCTCCATGCAGAGAGCAACACCGGCAGACACGTATTAGCCCTTAATGCTAGCCGCCGCTTCCCCACATTAGCCACTGTACACGGCCCTAATTTGCGGCGACAGTGGGACTGCATTAGCTCATTAGCACGCTGCACCGCTCGCTCGAGAATGAATGCAGAGAAACACACGAACGCCGCAGCGATTAAGCCGGAATGCTTGTGGGTCGTGACAGAAACGCACAGCCCTGTAATTAAATCAAAAGAGGTTGGCTCCACTTGTACTACCAGAGATTAGTGCCTCACCGAGAAAGTAGTCCCGATATCTTTGAATCCATGGCGTGGGCGTGTCCAGGTAGGGGTCCATTATCCTAAACTATGATCTGCCTGTTCAGAGGGTGGTACCTTTGCCCCGAACCAACTGTTTGACGAGTATTTTTGTATGTGCATTGTTTTGTTTTTTTTTTGCATGTAGCCTACTTTTGGAGGCCCATGTCAGATCGGTGCTGGTCCGTGAAAGCACATAAGCAAGTAGTAAATTGTAGCTCCAGGATTGGGTTCCTCATCGGTCGGCACGAGGAAACCAGGACTCACGAACGATAGCTTCAGCTTCAGGATTGGGTTCCTCATCGGTCGGCACGAGGAAACCAGGACTCACGAACGATAGCTTCAGCTTCAGGATTGGGTCCCTCATCGGTCGGCACGAGGAAACCAGGACTCACGAACGATAGCTTCAGCTTCAGGATTGGGTTCCTCATCGGTCGGCACGAGGAAACCAGGTCTCACGAATGATGATCAGTCTTGAATGGCTTGTTTCTTGACCCTAGGGGTCTTGGAAACCCGAAAGTTAGGGAGAATTACTCAGTTCTTTGTGGAGGGAATGAAGGTCTGGTCACCATGTTACTACTGGGATAGAGTAATGTTATGAAGAATGAATCTCTTTTATTGAAGGTTCAAATGAAAAGCATGTCAGGTTGTCCAAATTGTTCATGTCACTGTTTCAGGAAAGACCTTCATGCATCGGTATGTAGGGGACCCCCTTTAATACGTAACAAGAGCATCTAATACATCGGAAATGTGCATTTTGAACACATTGACGAGCGGTGTTGGGTATGAACCACAGTAACAGGGCAGCGTAAACCTGTATAAAAACAAAAATTGTCTCTGTAGTTGAAAAAGCCAAAGGTTCGGATGATCTG
Organism: Enoplosus armatus; assembly: GCF_043641665.1. Taxonomy (NCBI): domain Eukaryota; kingdom Metazoa; phylum Chordata; class Actinopteri; order Centrarchiformes; family Enoplosidae; genus Enoplosus; species Enoplosus armatus. The sequence goes on along the minus strand of NC_092200.1, from coordinate 18,907,734 downwards.
GCTGAATGGCCCTGGTACTGGGTTCTAGATGATGACGGTCGAAAGATATTTGTTGGTCGATCCGAAAAAAGACGGTCCCAGGTCGCGATGAGCGGCATGCCAACGGGCGGCCGATTTAGACCTTCGGCTACCAAAGGCGGCCTTGCGCCAGCCCAAAGTCTCACAGTGCCACCGTTGCTACAGCCAACGTCAACACACCAACCCCTCTCGGAAACACTGCCACGAAATGAGGACGCATACACCGGCAGACTGGTCGTAAGTGCCATTGCCACATTGCCGTGTGTACATCTGCATGCTAAGCAACCAATTTGGTAGCCACGCTAGCAGCTTAGCTCTAAGAAATGGCTACGTTGGTTGATCGGTGGTCCAGACTGGAATATCTCAACAACTGCCGAATGGATTACATTGAATTACATGAATTTGAAGAACTTTGGTGATCCCTTAACCTTTCCCCTAGTGCCACCATCAGGCCCAAAGTGACCAACACTCTGAACAATATACCTAACACTCTGACGTGCCTCATAATTGTTACCATATGTGACTCAACCACGATGTTAAGTTAGTTGTCGCAGTGTGTATGGGCCTTAAACAGTTTGCCTCTTTTACAACCTGTCTGATCATCTAACTGCTTGTGTTTTTTTTGTTGTTGCCATGTTCCCAGTTCTCACTAATTACTGTGGAGAGTGCAGAGGTATCATAACCGACAAAACTAACCGCCAAAGCTACAAATATGAGATCCAAGTTGGAATAAAATCCGTTTCCACGCAGATCTGGAACTGCACAGCCTCCTCCTCCTCCTCTTCCTCCTCCTCCTCCTCAGTCCCGTGTTGTCGAGGATGCTGCGAGCTGACAGGGAGCTGAAGCACTTCTGGTCCTCAGCCAACTTCCAGTGGGGTCAATCAGAGTGGACTGACACAGGGTCAGCCCCACGCTCACCCCCCCCCTCCCCCCATGCTCTCTCAGGCCTTCATTAATATTATTTTTCTTTTCCCGCGCCACGTTGCCGGCTTATTGCTCTCATCCACGCTTTACATTTCAATGAGGGCTGCCTTGTTGTATTCTTTTATTTTAATGAAGAGCTGAGATATGCACATGAAAAGCTCGGATGGAAAAAAACGAAAGCTGGGCTGCGCAGGAGCACACAAAGAGACACCGCCGTCAACTATTTACAAAAAAAAAAAACACATCACAAACACTTATTTCAACGTTATTTCATTGTGTTTTTGCACTGTTTTGTATCACTACCCCTGAAATGCATCAGCGTGGGTCTCAATGGGATTTATTGTACTTTTCACTCCAGAATACACATCACGTGCACACACACACATCATTATGCACATTTGTACGTGGTAAGAATAGAATAGTTGCATGTTAAAAGGCATTATTGTGACCCATTGTGTTTTAGCTAGCTAGCTGTTAACCTGTTTTAACGGCTAGCTGTTGGCCGATGGTGTTTTAGCCATGAGGATATACAAAGTCTTCTGCAGTTTGATGACAAGGGGGCGTACATGTGGACTAAGTTATGTTTTTTTTTTTGTTCACAACCATCTTAATGGTAATGAAACTGACATCCAGATCCAGTGGCAGACTTCAGGCCTGGTCTGAGGGGGGGGGCGGGGGGGGGGGAGGCAAGTTTCAGTTCGTTTTCACTTCACTCATTCATATACTGGCTTGTGATCATAAAAACAAAAAAGAATTCATTAATCCTTAAAATCCTGGGTGAAGACGTCACCGTGTTAAAAAGATATTACAACGAAACATTCAGTATTTGTATTAAGTTTGCTGACTTATGGTGCGTTCAAGGACAGGGGACGGCCCCTGATAGCTGAGATATGCTCGCTGGCTGCGTTAGCAGTGTTGCACTGACAAAGTCAACGTCAAATCCAGAGGAGACACAAGATCATTATCGCTATTTCGCCCTGCTTCTACCCACAATGACAGAGTTTGTCAAAGGTTATTTTTGGCACAGCAGTTTTGGATTTTTATTTCACAACACCACTTGTCCCCCAGTGACCGTTTTTTATTATGCTATTTTCCTACTCTGGAATGGGAGCACCGGTACTGTACAATTTCCCCCCGGGGATCAATAAAGTATTTCTGATTCTGATTCTGATTCTGATGGTAAAGCGCTTTACACATATAAAAATAAAAAGCCAATATTTATTATTTCCTGCCTTCCTGGCTGCTCTAAAACAAAAGAACTGGGTCCAAATCATAATTGGAAAAAAAAATATTTGCAGTCCGGATGGAATAATGATTTCTAACAATTGTCTCATGAACCAAGAGACCCAAGGAGAGCTGGATGCCGCCACCAGAGGCTGCTGTCGCGCCGCGCAAGGGCCAGCGATTGGCCGGAGCCGTCAGAGAGGCGTGGGAGGTCCCTGTCAGCGCTCGTCTCGCCTACCTTTCCACGGGAGCGCGAGTTAATGAAAGTGGAGAGAGAGATTATGTTGAGCATTACGTTTAATTGGACTTCTTTAAATAACACTGGAACATTTGTGTTCATCCGCCGACAGCGTGTGTGTGTGTGTGTGTGTGTGTGTGTGTGTGTGTGCAACCGACAGTGTGTCTTTTCCGGCATCGGTGTGTGTGATAACCTGTGTGTGTCGCCCATATGTTTGTCATCTCACACACACACACATATAAGGTCCTTGTGCAGAGCAGTCTCCTTAAACACAAGAGCTCAGAATTATCCGCTGCTTTTTTATGGGCTTTTCTTTTTTCTTTCTTTTTTTAAATACCCCCCCCCCCCCCCCCCCACCCGTTCGAGATGCATCATGTCATTTTACGTATATGCCTTCGATCAGCTGCCGAGGGCGAACTGGAGCGCCAAGACGTCCACCCTGTGAGTTTAAAGAAAAAAACCTCCACGTGAAAACAGGATTCATCGGAAATTCAATAAGCAACACGTTCCAGCACGAACCTACCGTATCGCATGTCACCGAAGGTCGGCCGCGGACGCGTTTACGCCTCAGAGGGGAGTTAAACACTTGAGATCCCAACTCGATTATTGTAAGAAATGAAAAATGAAAAAATGAAAAATTGTCGAAGGGTCATAAACGTGCGCGTGACTTCCATTTGGGCAGCCAGGAAGTGACTAAATCCCAGAAAAGTCCCGCTTGTCGGGTACATAAATGCTGGATGGAGGCCATTGTTCTAGTGATTCAACCACGCTGAGAGACAGCGAAATCGTGCTGTTTCATATCTCATTAAACCCCTCGGCTCGCCGCACGTCCCCTTGCGTGACACTTTCGAAAGGGAGGTCACTGTGCGCCGGCTCTGTTTGAAAGAGGACCCTTTTCATTGGCTATCTGTATGTGTGTGTGTGTGTGTGTGTGTGTGTGTGTGTGAGAGTGGAAGAACATTGTGTTTGTTTTTTGGCATTGGGGGGGGGGGGGGGGGGAGCATCTGACGCTGTGGCTCGAGGGCCCGCGGATCAATTCTGTCTCTCCCTTTCCCTGCGAACAGACAAAAGTATTTGCTTTAATTGCTACAGCGATGAGGCGCACACACACACACACACACACACACACACCGGCCGAACCTTTAAAGCCGCTGCCTGTCAGGGTCTCTCTCTGCTTTTTTTTCTTTTTTTCACCATTAATCTCATTCCATCTCTCTCTCTCTCTCTCTCTCTCCCTCCCTGTGTGTGTTTTACCTCCTCGCCCCTCCCCAGGGTATCTGGCACCCCGGGGTCCCTAAGCAGTCTGAAAATGCCATAAAGGGTGATTCCAGTTAGTCGTATTTTTCCACTTTTTTCTTTTTTTGCCGTCACCAAGACTGTGTTTGAAATGTCATAATTTCCCCTCACTACAGAGCCCTTATGCATTTGCGGCTCGGTAAGAGCGCTAATCTCCGACGTACACCCGCGGGGGGGGGTGGGGGGTGGGACACAGCCTGCTACAACTGGAGCCAAAAAGCAATTAAAACACAGTCGATGACGCGCTAACGCTTTAGACAGTTCCACAGCCAGCCAGCCTGCCTGCCATCCCGCTCAGGCACACGTGGCAGGCTGCGTTTTAGGTGATATCAGATCAGGTGCGTAACTGCGAACTGCGCCTGAGCCTGTCGAGGGGAACGTCCTCCCCCTGTGATTACAGTAAGGGATGCGGGACTGTGTTTCTCTCTCCCCACCAGGCGACACAATCAGTGAAAGTGTGAGGAATCCATTTTTTTCTAAAAGTCAATCTAAAAGTCTTGGGTCACTCGGGTCTTTGCTCAAAAGTTTTACTTTTAAAAAGTTTTGGGGGAAACAAAAAAAAAAAAAAAAGCCGGGCTAGCTGTGTCCACCTGCTTCCGGTCTTTGCGCTATGCTAAGCTAACGCGACAGTGGCACCGATCTTCTACAAAACTTTCTTTTTTTTTTTTTTCCTAAAAAGGTCCATATGTAACTTTTACACAGGGTAAGAGGTGCGGAACCCCTCACCAGACACGGAACGTAGACATTTTGGAAGATTCTGGATTCCGTTTGGAGACATTTAAAAAAATTCTTTCTCTCATGGTAACTGTGGTATGGTTGAGGTACGGCAATGAAGTCACTTGGCTGAGGTTGTGGTTAATTCGCCTTTTTATTGGTTAATTAAAAAGGCCAACATCAATCTGCGGGTCTGCGACAAGCGCACTACCTCCTGAATGGGCACCGAATTGGACGAAATAGTCCAAAATGAAGTCCTAGGGATACTGAGCTGGAACCAGCTACAGTGCACTGACGCTGACAGGCGGCGAGGACTCGTAGCCATGGTAACGATGCTCCACTTTTTGTGATCCGACTGTAGAATGAAGGTGTCCACAGAAAGTGACGACAGACGCACAGACGGGGACGTTCAATCGCGCTGCAGCACGAGAGAACATGTGCTGCTACATATCGCCCCCCCCCCCCAGGTGCGCATGTGAGGCGGCAATCGCCAAAGAGGAGGGAGCCGACTTTCGTGGTAAAAGCTCGGCACCCTGCACTCTTTAAAAAGCCTGACGCTGACGTCCAGCGGGTCCCATCGAGATTGTTAAAACCAGTGTACAGGCTCGCCGAAAATGGAACACAGCCACTATTTAGTGCTGATAATTACACCTGTGCTCCCCTGCTATGACCGTGCCAAAAGTGTTTGCTGTGGGGTGGGGTGGGGGGGGAAATGGAATCCTCTGGCATCACTCGCAGCCAGTCTACAACTGAGTGAAATATCAAGCAGCTGCTCGCGGTGTGAGGCTGGATTTACCGTGGCCTCTTTAAACTGCATAACACTGATTCATCGTACTTTTACAACCACATTTTTTTCTTTTTTTTTTCTTTTTTTTACTGCATTTGAATTCCTCCATTAAAGCGAGACAAATGAAACACTAGAACTACGAAGCAGCCCGGCAATAATAATAATGTAACGTCACTGTCACATTTTTTTTTTTGCGGCGTGACTCCTCTACCTCCGGTCGCGAGCGTGAGACTATTAGTGCCGCTATTAACTGAAGCATTAGAGCCACTGTAGGCTCTGTCTTTTTCTGAAACTGAATTAGCTTTTGGAGGGAGTTGGGGGGGGGGGGGGGGGGGGTCTGCATGCTCACAAGTTATGGATTAACAGAGCGATCACCGACGTCAAACGCGAACAAAGCGTCAATCGCTGCACTACGAGTGAGCTGAGCTAATAGAGCCCTGCCAGTGTGGAAAGAAGGGTGACGTATTCCTTTTCCCTCCACCATCCAATGTATAAGACACCCACCCCCCTCCCTCCCTCATTCCTTACCCCACTGATAGACTTCTCTTAATCCTCCTTGTAGGCTTCAAGCCTTACTGAGCCGCAGAGCCGCCGGAGGAAAAGGGCTGAATCTCGTCGTCGGCAGCTATTTCCCTGGCGGCTGGAGGGGAGCTCTGTCCGGTCAACGGTGGCGTTTTCCTTGGTTAATGGAAGGCAAGAACTCCTCAGGGCCCTCCCCCTGGACCCACAGGCTTTAGCATGTACGCTGTGTCTCTCGCTCACGCCGCTGTATGGCTGACATGTGGGTTACGCGGGCAAAGGGCCTAGACTTGGGCACCTGGCTGAACCGGTTACTTTACTGCGCTTGTGATCACGCGTACTGTGAAGCAGCCAGTATGCTTCATCGGAACTGCTTGTTGGATGGTCCAATAGCTTTGGAACCCCCCCCCCCACACCCCCACACACACCTTTTTTCAACGTCAGACTTCCAGCGTGGCCGTTCAGAACAGCTATGAACACTTCTGATTTCCCGACACGGTCAGATAAACTTGTTCGAACTAGTTCCGACTGAGCATAACTCCGCCCTAGTGCATTTTCAGTTGACACGGGGGGGGGGGGGGGCTGCCTTAAAGGAAACCACGATTTATTGACTCAATTTATTTAATTTTATTTTTTTCATAGCACGGGCCATCAGCTCTGTTGACATCTCTTAACTTCTGAGCAACATCACTGAATATAGGTCCAACATATAATATAGGCAGTGATGTGGACACCAAGGTACTTGAAGCTGGCTACCCCCCTCTCCACTGAAGACCCTTTGATGTTAAGTGGTGGTGGTGGTGGGGGTGTAGTTCTTCTGCTACTTTTTCCACTATCAGCTCTCAAGTCTTGGCCAGCGATTCAGGAGGAGGTTGTTGTCCTGACACCAGCGGGTCGAAGGACATTTAAATGAGATGAGTTTTGGTATCCAGAAATATGTTTCCTCAACTGGTAGAGAGGCACGATGAACGTGGCAGACCGTAATTTGGTCCACATATTTTTTGTCACCTCTGGGGAAGCTACCCTAGCTGGTTTACAGGAGCCACGCATAACGATGAGAAGTCATGCGCACGTGGCAAAATGTTGTTTTTAAACAGGCCAACTTTGGTTGGGTTGAGGCTGCAAAATACAAAACACGTCATGCCCAGTTTGAATGTCAAGATATGACCATGGGGCGCAATTCAACTGGAAAACGACGCTGTGGATTCTAATGAGTAAAGGTACTTGCTTGACTCAAGTGGAATAGGTATTGCTTATTTAGTGTAGTACACTTCTACTTGGATAAAGTACTTGAACTCGACTTACTCAGAATGACTCTTGAAAACGAATCATTTCAAGTGTAATTAATAGTAACAATAATAATAATAATAATAATAAAGGCTAAGCTGCACTGCTGGCTTTCGCGGAGAAGCCGCTGAGTGAGTGCGAGGCGTCGGAAAAAGTGGGAAAATGGTCGAAATGCAACAAATGGGGTTGAAAAGTCGAATAAACCCGAGACATTGCGTTAAAACTGTGGGACATGTCAAGGTTTGAATGGAGTTTCCAGCTCAAAGTATGAATGAAGAGTTGAGACTTGAAATAATGCCTGACAAAAGTGTGAGTATGTAAGTGTGTGTGTGTGTGTGTGTGTGTGTGTGTCTCACTACCACTAATCACCTGATCTCAATCAGCTGCGTGTCCCCAGGTGCAGTCCACGGTTGCCCCGGCGACGGTGAGCCCTTTGAGACTCTCGGCTTGCAGAGTGAAATTTGTAGTGACTTCAGCTGAGGCGCACCTCTCAAACTCCTGCTTTTATTTTTTATTTATTTATTTTTTGTGTGTGTGTGTGTGTGTGTGTGTGGTGTCAAACATGTGGGCACCGGAGCAGTTTACAAGAGTCCAGGAGAGTCCGGCCGCTTCGCATTCCCACCACTTTCAGGCCGACGGCGGCGTTTTCATGGGGTTTGAAAGTTGAACGACACTTGAATGAGCGCATGGAAGATGTTTTGAGTGGAGTTTTCTAACTGAACGTAGGAGCGAGTAGTTAACGGCTGAAAGACCTTGAAGCTTCTGAGATTTTGAACATTTCCTCCACTCGTTTCAATGCTAAATGTGTCCTGGAAAACCTCGAATGTTTTTGAAAAGTATGAAAGTTAGGAATGAGACAAACGAACACAGGAGAGGAAAAAGACACGTTTATCGATGGGGGGGGGGGGCGCGGTGAGTCCCAAGCTGGTGACGAGGATGAACAAAGCACGAAGACGGGAGAGAGGCCGGACTGGAAATGTGTCGCACGCCGCAGTTCATTTGGACTTTCATTTTTGATTGATTAGTCCGCCGCTGAAAATAGTCCCCGACAAATTCACAATTTCCCCCTGCTTGAGTGACGTTTGCTGAAAAGGCTACAGTAACCGGTGGTTTTAGGAGATTATTCTAACCTTTTTTTTTGTTTTGTTGTTGTTGAAAGATGAAGCTATACATTTGCGAGGCTGGTATTACTATATGGTTTTACTATAAAAACACAGAACAGTCCAACCTTCACCAAAACACGAAAAACCTTAAGACGGAGGAGCCTACTTCCTTGTTCCTGCTCAGCACATAAAATGTGTGCGTTCTAATTGAAATTCCAAGATGTTGCAAAGGTTCCAAAGCTGCTTCTCCGAAGTACAAACCATTAAACATACATTTAGCCTTCCGCAGAAGCCAGCGCCGACATTCAGAGAGAGAGTGTCGAAAAGTCAATAGGCACTGTGTTTCACGCCAAAGCAGCCTGTCTCTCCCGGGTCGAACCCTCCGAGCTGCAACCGGCAACCTGGTGACCATTTAGTCTCATTTAAACGTCATTTTCCCTTAAATCCCCCACTCCTCGCCTGCACCCACACTCCGCTTGTCTTGCCGAGGTTTTACTCTCCGCCAAGATTAGTGGGCCGGCCTTTAAAAGCACACCTCTGCTCTTTCTACTTATAGTCCCATTCCCTCCCATTAAGCCCTGAGAGTCCGGGGGCTCTGCTTGTCTTCTCTGCAGGCTATTGATCAGCGTCAGCGTTGGCCCGGCTTGGGGGCTCTCTCTCTCTCTCTCTCCCCCACAGATGGATCCGGAACGGGCCCAGCCGCCGGCTTTTCATTAAGAAAACGCGGCAGACGAATGGCAGGGAAGAGGTAAAGGGCATCAGGGCTAAGAGTCTGATAATCAAACTTGATGGTTCTCTGCCAGCCGGTCCTCCGTCCTTCCTGTCGGGTTTATTAGTCAGGCTGTTTGTCTGCTTTCTTGACCCGTCCAGCTTCTTTTGATTGAGGGGAACTTGTGAGGGAAAAAAGTGCTGAAAATAGTCACTCATCAACCTTCGGGAAGGTGCTGAGAACATGTTATCGACAGCAAAGAATGACTTCATGTTCTTTCTGTTTTGTTTTGTTCTTTTTTTCCAGCCCAGATGGGATTTTTAATACAAGCAGATCGGCTTGGTGGCGGTCGCGTTTTTGAAGTCCTTAAAAAAAAATCAAAAAAAGACATGACAGGTTCCGGGCCCAAATCCCGACCCGGAGGAGATGAACTGTTCAGAATGTGCGGTGGCGCTGGCCTCTCCTTTTTGCTGAATCTGTTTGAACGCGTAAAGAGGTTTTTTTTTTCCAAGCGAGAACACAATGTTTAGAGCGCCTCCTCTCCCTTGACAGGCTCTCTGCCCCCCCCCTCCTTTCGTCGGGTCAGGTTGCTCTCAGTAATCTTCCCCATTTCCTCCTCCCTTACGCTTTGGGTTAGGAATAAAGTCAGACCACCTTGACCCCAAGTGTCCACTGCACTGTGGCCGCACGGGGGGGGGGGGGGGGGGGACTCCGGTTTGGTTTCCGTACACCCAAAGACAGTGGTGGAAGAAGCAGTCAACAGTGTGAAAGTATCAAAAGTAACTGTACTGTTTAGGCACACACACACGCACAAAAAACGACTTGGTTATGGTTAGGGAAGCGATAACCGCGTGGTTAAGGGTTAGTGCGCAATAGCGGTGATGGTTAAAAGAAAACAACGTCCACGGGTTGCTAGAAAACAGGAAACAAACAGCGGCCTCCGGCGTTGGAAGTCTGACGTTTTGTTGACCCACCCATCCACTCTGACCCCCCCCCCCCCCCCTCGTTACGTCATTGCCTCCTTTGCTCCCCACGGACAAGAGTCATAATTACTACAGCTGCCAGAGGGCTTTGAGCCCTTGAAATGTAAACAAATGTTGTTGTGGTGTTTTTTTTTTTTGTTTTCTTCTGCTAATATCCACTCTGGAAATACAGAGACCACGTAGATTATAAGAAAAGCTGCAAACGTGTATTCGATATGCTTGTAAAACCCCCAAAAGGGGCATGACGTGGCTGTAAGTTTATGTCAAGTTCAAACTCGTAAGCGATAAAACGCACCCTTGCTCAGTTGGATGCATTCAGGGGTTTTGCTGTCACGGCTTTTACTCGGCCTGATAGGACCAGTAGCGTGCGGTGTGGCTAATGTTAGCTCATTTTAACTAGCCCAGGTATTGCTGTATAACTGACATTACCTAGCCCGTTCGCGACCGTCCCATAATTTGATTGAAGTTATGTTTAACAGTAAACCTTGTAAAATCACGTAGCCTCCATACGTTGTTTACTATTTTATGTGGCTTTATAATTTAGGGTTGGGGGGGGGGGGGGGGGGGTAGGGTTAGGGCCTGCGAGCCAATCAGAATCGAGAGGTGCGCTATTAATGCTGCTAATCTAAGCCACAAGTCTCAATCCCAATCGTGGACTTTGACTTTTCGAAGCAAGCCCCACCTGCGATCTTTTTGAACTTTTTGACGACCCGGAATACCCGTTTACATCTGTATCGGCACTGCGAGGGGTGGGGTGGGGTGGGGTGGGGGGGGGTAATCCTTGGAATTGCCGCAGCGGAGGGAAAATAAATCAAATATCCATAAACGATGATGATATTTGCCGGCCTTGTAGGGAAATATTGCCAATGAAGAGAAAACAGAGCAGAAGAGTGGAGGCTGGAGTCAAGTACTTCAGTCCTGCATTTCTCCCTCTCCTCTCACCCCCCCCCCCCCCCCACCCATCCCTCCTTCAGGCCAAATTGCTTTTTGCTTTTTCCCTGTCGTCGCTCGGCGTAATCCTCCCTGTTGTCTTAATATCAAGTGGAGAGAGGGTGAGATAATGGAGCAAGTGGGGGGGGGGGGGGGTAGGAGGGGGGTCCTGAAGACCGGCCTCCGGGGAAATAGCCCTCCCTCGTGTCGAACACACAAGAATATTATTAAAACCCACCCCCTGCTCGTGGCAACCCCCCCCCCCCCCCCCTCTTCCTCTCCATCCAATACATTTACTCACCGTACATAATAGCTCTTATATACATAACAAAAGCCAAAACACACGGGAGGAGAACTCCAAATGCTCGTGCACTGGATGTGCAGCAAGGTGTTACACTGTGGCACTCAATCAACCCGCCGCGGGTCCAGCATTTGGACCACGCTGCTGACTTCAAGTGTGGTTGTCAGGGCTGTCCTGATTGGTGCCTGCGTGCGACGTAAAGTGCTTATGACAAGATGGCCAACGAGGCCAGCCGTGACATCGGATCAAGATTTATTTATTTTTTCTGCTCCCTTGTCGTGTGTTGGTTTTACCTACAGAGGGGGGACATACACACACACACACACACACACACACACACACACACACACAGACAGGTAGCCACATGCTAGCTACCTGACTGTTTTATCGTTCCCTAACCTTAACCACATGTTTATCATTGTAACCATGACAACGAAGCTCCCCTGGCCTTAATGAAGGCCCGGACCAATCCTGAAGCCTCGTCCGCAGGACTGCCCGGCTCTGGTTAATGTGCCATAACAGACCTGTGGTCAGTGCGACATCAAGCTCGCATCCTGCTTAGGCGTGTCAGCGTGACCCAGCGGTCGCCGAGAGAAGAGTGCGGGCGCTGCTGACCTGCAAGCTCACACTCAAGCCCTCACAAAGACACACACACACACACACACACACACAGCTGGACCACAGTGCTGCCGGCTCAGGTCTCAAGGATAGTGAGTGAGACCTCTGCTTAAAACGAGATCCACTGTCTGCATACCAATGGAATGGCCTCGGGGCTCGCCGTGTGTGTGTTCTTACTTTACAATGTACGAGGCTGCCCGCGGAGCTGAGAAAACTATTGATGGTGTGATTTAGAAGAAGTCAGTAGATGCCCGTGGTGAAAGTGGCATCCACGCCCTGGGGGTGTCAGAGATGGGCGAGGGCGGGTGGGATCGGGGTTTGCTGGAGGTAGTGCGGCGCGGTTACCGGTGAGGACGCATGCCAAGGCCAATGACGTCAACATAGTCCGTCCTCAAGTGTGATATCTCTTTCTGCTTTCTGTAAGACCGCTTTGGCACAGTCCACAAATGTAATCCTCTAAGTAATAAGACCCGGGGCCCTTCTGATCTGGGTTGTGCTTGGGGCTACTGTGGACTCTCGACCTCCGATACCGTTGGGTGTAATGCAAAGCTGCTATTTGTATCTGCGTCAGCGTGTTCCCCAGAAACAACGGGGTGCGCGTCTGCTTTTGGACGCCGTTAAGACATGAATTTTCTGCTCAGCTGCCATTCACAGAGGTGAGTTTAGCTGCCCCGCGAAAGAATACATGACATTATAGTTTAAGTAAAATTAATAAACCATTATTTATGAAAAAAAAAGCTGGGTGTGTGACTATGGAATGGCTCAGATTTCACAACTGAATCGTTCTGAAGTGTCTCTGAGAGAAAATGAAATGACAAAAACCTGAAAAGTCTTTCTGGGCCATTCTGGCATGCGCTTTTGAGACGGCCCCTAACTGCCGGCCGCAGACTCTGAAACTTCAGCCGGAAACAAGTCACTGCAAATACTTCGGATGCTGTTCGTATCTGTTCAAGTTCACGTCTGCGTAACGCATTTGTATTTGCGTCCCTGTTAAGTAGTGATGTGCGGATCGATCCTGAAATATCGATACCTCCAATACCGGATCTTTATGCTCTAAAATCGATTCTCAAATCAAAATATCGATACTTTTGATACTTAAGTCATTTGAGGTAAGGTATATCCTTAACAGGAACGCGTTGAAAAGTAACTAAACTATTGAGATGTTGTCTAAGTGACACGCGGTTGGTGGGACTACTTTTTCTTCCGCATGAGTAAGTGTGTCATGCGTAAGTGCAGCGGCACTCTGCTCCGTGCTCTCAGTCAGTCACAGTCTGTGGACACAAAACAAAAACCTGTGAATGAGGGAACAATAGTGTCAATGTTGGATGCTGTTATTTACATGTTCAGTATTTTCATCTTTATAGTAGTTCTTAATAATTAAGCAAGAATTTATTTTAATGTTTTTATAATTGTACTATTTTTCTTTTTTTTCAGAGTTCGAAACACCATTTTCACATATTTTGTATGATTGTGTCCTCTGGTTTTTCTATTGTTGTATTAGTGCGACTATATTGTAAATGAGGCTGCTACCTCAATATACTTCAGAGTTTAAAATAAATAAATAAATAAATAAATTACTCTGCCTTGTATTCTTAAGGAAGCTATGATTTGAAATACACTACTTTTTTTAGATTTAAAAGACATTAGGTGTAGTCGCATAAAATATCGGTATCGCCGATACCAGCCTGAATTTTACTCAGTATTGGATCGGAAAGGAAATCAGTGGTAATCACTACTGTTAAGACGGAATCGGGAAAAAGATTATGTGAAGATTCAACATTTCTCTCTTTTTCTGACCTTTCTTTGAGCAACAGGAGGCAGGTGATACGCACACCACATGGGAAAAGGTCAGTCATGTCAGTGTCACCCGGTCACTTCCTCCTAACAGTGGGCGGGCGACGCTGAGCGGTAAGCCTGCAGCGAGCCCCGTCCCCTCCTCCGCTCCCTCGGTGTGTCTCTCTGTCCTCGCCGTCCCTTGAGGCCGAACGCGCCCCCGTCCTGCGTCTCTTTCAGGTGGAGAGCGACAGGAGGGGGGGGGGGGGGGGGGACTGCATTTCTGGTGTGTGATATTGAGGATGAATTCACTATTGAAGGTTCCAAGTATTCCCAGTACTTTTAGCTCTTACTCTAAATTCTCCATCTAAACAAACCTTGTGAGTGGTGTTACCTTGAACATGGGCCAAAGATTAGAATGTGACTATAGTGTTTCTTTTTTCTTTTCTTTTTTTTGTTTTTTGAATAGAGTATTGTGGTAATATTTCAGGGCGTTTGAGGTCTTAATATGCCCGATCGGTCCTGCCTGCTGCTGATTGAGAGGAGCTCTCTGGTGCTTTAAAGCTAAATAACTGCTCCGCCGAGGGCACTGTCCATATTTTTGAGCATGATTTGGAGTGTTTCGCAGTCATTATCTCTGACCTTCCCGGTTTGAACCTCTCCAGGTTTTAGATTGGTGGAAAAGCCTCCAAGTCACAGCACACCAGGAGGCTGATTTCTACGCCGCGGACTGATTTCATACTCACTGGAAATTTGATCAAAACGTCTTCCGTGAATAACTTCAGTCACAAAGAGAAATCTCCTGCTTCACACGGGAGCTTCTCGGCATTGTTTTCGTGTTTGAATTTCGCATTTGAAACTTCGCTCCGGTTTTTGAGGTTAAATGATGTGATATATGACGCAAAGCCTTATGTTCATTGTGATTTCTGAATTTACCATTTTTTAAAGCTGCACTTAAATAATAAATTGCATCAATGAAAGCCATTTTCAATCCTCTTATTGTTAAAACGTGCACATACACAGCTGTTGGCCACATCAAGCTTGGCACATAGAAGGTTTATGTATATATATATATATATATATATATACAGTGCTTAACAAATGTATTAGACCACCTGTCATAAAAATGAGAAAACACAAATATTTTAGAAATCTGTCAAAAACTTGTATTGTAAAAATTGTATTGTTATTTATTAGGCAAATAACAAACTGGAACAACTAAATAGTCCTTATTCACATATATTAACCAAACATCTTAATATTCTGTACGACCTCCTTTGGCCCTGATAACAGCTTGCATTCTTGCAACATACAAAACAAATGTTTCTAACAGTAAATTTGAGAATTCATGGATAACAACAATAATTATATTTTTAGCATTAAAGAGATCATTTTGATTAAATAGCTCGGCTTGCACATACTGGTGGATTAACCATTACAGAGACATCAAATATTTTGGTCATCAGCAACACTGTTCATTTAGGGCAGCGGGGGCAAACACCTTACACTGGGTGGTGGGCTAATACATTTTTTAAACACTGTATATCCATTCAGAATTTTTGTGATTAATGTTTAATTTACAAATGAATTCCTCAGCAATGGATACACCACATGATTTTAATTTGAAGTACCATTTATCACGTCCTAGTAGCAGCGCAGCCAGACTGGACGGGTTCCCGCCTTATTTTTATCGTACGCATCAACAATGCTTTGCTTTGGGATCGGTTTGGTTTTAAAACATGATGCATTTTATGGGCTAACCTAAAAACAATACCTAAAAAGTGCATCAGTCATCATGGCGTTTCTAGACAGCTGGTTGCTGGTGTTAATGTGTCTGGCAGACTTCCAGAAAGGAGTAGGAGAGTGATTTGGACCTGAAGCCATGGATAATGCCGTCTAAAACAGACGCTAGCAAAGCTCAATGCGAATGTGGGCCCACTCGAAGCACAAACCAAGATGCGGTGCCTGGCCACGGTGGTCAAGGCTTTTACGGTACCATCTATGAGTGCGCACATTTGTCGCCATGAACTGCAACACGCGTTGCTTTCCTATACGCCAGATAACGCCGTGAACGACTTGTCGGACGTACTGAGGGACGAGGCCGGGAGCACTCCAGATTCTGGCGCCTGTATCTTGAAGAACTTCAACAGGACGTTGGTGACTCCTCTTCCTCCCTTTACACGGACGAAAACAACCAACATTATCGTGACCAAGTTACTTCGCATGTGCATAACACATCATTCAAAGAAACACAATTGGTTTGTGAGCACTTACCTGGGACTGATCGAACTTTTCCACGCTGGTGGGGTTGCGGATGCATCGGCCTTCTGCAAGCTAATGCTCTGGATATAGCAAATATGGCAGGCATAGCAACAGTTGGAGCAAGCGGCATGGTAGGGAGACATCGTTCTGCCCAGACAGAAGCAGCCTAATTTACGGTTAATCAAAGGTGCATGCCAATCCCTGGACATTGTTCAAAACTAAAAGCACAAAAAGCAAGGCAGCAGCTCCCTGGCAATATCGAATGCGCGATCAGGGAGACTTACAACTGGTTCGCCCATTCAGCTTAAGCGTTTAGAGTAACTACCGAACTCTTTATGAGACAGTTAACGGCGGAGGATGTCCTTTTGAAATTGCTTTCTCCGAGTCTCGCCCGCCGGTTAGTGACAGCAGATCGCATCGACAGAATCCTTGATCAGGAAGATGCACCCACTTTACATTTCAGCCCCGGCAGCCAGCTCTGAACACTGCCACGCTGCCCGGTCTCTGAGTGAAATGCACAAAGACGCGACCGACAGCTTTTATCTACGTTTCCTCTGTCCTGTAGTGTTGTTGTCAACAAGTGCTTTCAGCTAAAGACAGGGCGTAGCCTTGCAGTGTGTTTTCGGGACCTCAACCGGTTGTACATGTCAACATTGAGACTTACAATCAAGCCGAGCGCTTTTCCATATGAATAATGAAGAACAACTCTGGGAATTAGCCTTCAGATCTTCCAGCATGTACCTCAGTGTGCTGACTTGGGCACCTCATTCAGTCAGAAGTTATGCACGGACTTCTTAAAAGAACTCCTGGACCAGCGCCAAATGCGGTTTGCCTTCGCCCACGGAGCTCCCGTGTCCCCGCTCCTGTTGCGTCCACGAGATGCCTAAGGAGTTCTTTTCAGGCTCCCCAGATTCACTTGAGACTGAGCGACGTTTCCTCAGCGGGTTTCTCTCCTCACCCGACCATTCGTGCATTTTGGCTGGTAGGTAGAGTCTTTGCTTTCAGGATTTAGCACCCCCCCCCCCGCTCCGTATCCAACGCGCCAGTTGGCAGTCCTGGGTGATCAGGCATATTTACATTTTATGCTGTAATGACAAGTCAAGTTTAAGTATCCTTAGAAAGCCTGAATTTGTAACTACCATTGCAATGCTTTTAAATGTTGGTTTTAAGCCATGAATGCACTCTCTGGTCGCAGTGCTTGTTATTTCAGTAAGTGCCTGAAATGTTGCTCATCACCCCTCATTGCACAGGGAAGCTATGGCAAGCACAGTAGATCATGAGCGGCCGGACGATCAAACAGGTTGGAGTCACACCCGCAGGTTTAATCAACTTATTTGCAAGAGAAAACGCGGGTGGGAAAAGGCGTCCTCGCTTTCGGTTTCACCCCCAAATGAGGTGTTTTACATAATCTGCGGAAAGTGGTCTCGACTACTTGGCCCATTTGACTCCTTTTTAGCGACGTCACCGTGTTCCCAGATCTCAGCTGTTAGGGTGGTGAGTAATTGATGTTTAAAATAACTAGATTATGCTGTGTACATGACAATCTGACACTCATTCCGTGACATTTGCATGATTCACGGGCCTAAAATCCCTCTTCTGTTGAGCTACAGATTGACGCCACTGATCACAGCGCCCCCCCCCCCCCCCCCGTCATTCTTCTTTCCTCTCGCCGCTGTTCGAAACAGAAGCGGCGAATTAAGAGCTGCTTTTATCTCGCGTGTCCGCTGGTGTACCCCGGACCCAGCCCCGCAGACACCCACCTCCAGTGATTAGCAGCAAATTGATTTCACACTCCAGTAATGCGAAAGACTGGGCTATAACAGGAACTGGAAGCAACTGTAGGTCGCACCAATTAATTACTGCAATTAGCTTGCACACAGTTTGGGACGCGGAGGACATGGGAGAAAGGCAGAGAGAGAGAGAGAGAGAGAGACAGACTGCAACTTCCAACTGCAGAGAAGCCTTGAAACTCTGTCTTCCTATAAAGCATCAACTCTGACTCTTACAGCGTGTATTTGTTCAGAAATGCCTGTTTTGTGTCCAGGATACAGGTAGTACGCCAGTAATCTGATGAATTGCGATATTATAGACATAATCATATGACCCATGCGCAACTGAGACAGGTGCGTGGGAGAGTAAAATCCGATGGAGATAGCATCTGCTAGCAACACACTCTCCGACAGGGCCTCTGAAACAGCATGACGGGAATGCTTCTGCAACTTTGGACACCACTCTCACAGCTAGCCTGGCTTCGCCCAAGGATCAAACATACACCTGACCGAGAGCAATTCAGCTCCATGTATAACACTGTAAGACGTTATCTTGGCATACATTTTGACACCTCAATCTCAGAAAGGAAGCATGGAGATCAGCTGACTTGACTGCGAAAACAGATGCATAGGGGTTAACCCTTAACCCTTAACCCTAAACCCTTGCATCTGCTGAGGCTCTGAAGGGAGCTCTCATGAAATCTGAGAAGAAGGTTCGCGAAAGTAACCTTCGCTCAAGGTCTCCTTGATGATGGTGATGCCCGGCCTCACGCGCTGAACTGCGCGGCGCTGACGGAACAAACAAACGAGGAATCCAGTGGTGTTTAATATATGTTGGCTTGAGAATCCGTTGTTCGGGCCTGTGAAGCGAACATGGTGGGACATTTTCCCAAACAGATGTACCTAAACGTGGCTCAGACCGAACGGAGGATACTGTGGTAGGACCAAACCTCTTCCATCCGTTTCAAACAGCGTGCGCAGCTCGAATCACTTTATCAAAGCAGCCATGACTGCAGCTGTGGCATAAAAACGGTGAATAAAACATGGCATCAGAAAAATGCTTCTATTGTAAAGCCAGCTTCCAAAAAATAAATAATTCAACAACCATTCTCCTGTTTTCAAATTGCATGTAAAGAGGTGATTTTATATAATCAATTGTGATCAGCCCTTGTAGCATTTGTAGTGGCTCGAGTTTCCACATTGTCCAACTGCTCCCCAGGCGCAGAGCATTACCGCTGCCATTCATGACAACAACGATCCATCATCTTCCAGCTGCCAATTTGGCTGCCCTCATGCTATCAAATAGAACACAGTGTACAGTACACAGAATCCAATGTCCTAGCATCGAAATATGCCCCGTGCATGCTGCTGATTGTAGGAAAAAAAAAAACACATATTCGAAGCTTTCACGCAGCTCATTGCGGTTTATCAATGTTTTCATTTTCCCCATCTATCTACCCATGGAATTCAATTTGGAGCTTGAGCTTGGAGAGCGCTGCTTCTTCCACTTGGGGTAGTAGCTATTGATGTAGGCCACATGCTCCTCTGGCCTCTAGCGAGCAGCCCAATTTTCTATCTATTTACGCCACAGTTATGACCCCATTGATTTCAAATAGCCCCGCTGCTTTGGAGGCTCATCTCTGATGCATGCGGTGACAGCGGCTGATCAGCGGCTGAAAGCCTCAGTGGGCCGGCTAAATGTGTGCTTTGTCTCTTGTCAGTGGCGGAGCGCGTCGTCGATTATCCCGGTGATGGTGCGCGGCTGAAGTTGGATCAAAGCTCATTCGTCACTGCGCCCCGATTCGAGACACAGCATCGTCACATCGAGCTCTGCATTTGCTTATATATATACCATCGACGATGAACAGCGGTTGTTAATAGTATGTTGATCGTTTAAGCCATTAACAACCAGCTCTAATCTGACTCGCCAGTATAGTCGTAATATATACGGCAAACATGGTGCGACTGTGACAAGTTTAAATATATAAAATACAGCACTTTATAGCCTGTGTTATAGGTCCAAAGCACATTAAGTTCATGGTCTTTAATGTTAAAATCTGTAATGTTAGAAACGAGACCATACACTTATGATAGAAGATTGGGGTAAAATGTAAAATGTTTAAAAATGTTAGAGAAGTTGTTTGTATTGCATTGTTCACTTTGTTTCAATGAGCTGTCAAACTGTTGATCTGTGATCGGCTAGATCGCCTCAATCTGAGATCCTAGGATCGATTGGTTTGGTCTCCACCCACATACCTGGGGAAGTCGCGGTCTTTTCCTCATTACGGCGAAGTTATCGCTGAGGCAAAGATCGTCACTGCTTGTATTTATCTCCCCATTTTATTTAGGTATGTTGTCGGGTGTTAAACGGCGTTAAAATAACTGTGATAACCAGTTAACATGTTAAGAGTGTGTTTGTAATGTTGTGAGTAGATTTGTGTATAGTTTTGTCAAGTTTAGTGGAAGATCTGAGTGAAGATTTTGCTTGTTAGAGTAACTGGCTGCCGTGCCGAGTGCTGCCGCCATTTTGTGCCTACTGTGAATTCATGTGTACATACATTTTATAGTAACTCTGTTATATATTGTTTTGCTGAATTGTTGTATTTACTATTAAAGATTACGGCGAAGTTATCACTGAGGCAAAGATCGTCACTGCTTGTATTTATCTCTCCCCATTTTATTTAGGGGCGTAACATTTTGGAGGCACCGCTGGGATTGCTGTTCAGATGTCCGGCGTCCACAACCTGGTCACTGAATTCCGAGCCAGCTAAATCCCCACAACAAAACCCAGGCAGGCTGCAGTAAGGAAGGTGTTTGCTGTTCAAGGAGAGCTGGAAGCTGGTGGTTGAGCACGTGTCACCTGAGGCCAGTCAGAGATCATCAGAGGCAATAAAAACCATCCAGTTCTGAGTCATCTCCTGCACAGTGAGAGTTCCTTTTGTCCTGTCAATATGTTGACAACCCTGGAAGAGCTACAGGAAGAGGGAGTAGGTCAGCTACACACCCTGACTAGAGACAATTTATTGGAAATCTGCGATTTTCTTGACATATCAGACATCCAAAGAGCAAATGTTAAAGGGAAATCCCGCATATCATTGGTGACTCATGTTATGAAGTACTTTGAAAGAGAGGAGGTGGAAGAGCTGAGGGCATGGCGGAATTGTTGCTACTGAAAGATAAAATTGCGGCTATGATCAGTGGCATTGGTAACGAAACAGCGCAAATGGGATGTGATAGAGAAAAGGAGGACCTGAGAACTGCAAATCGACAACAGGAATTGGAAGTTGAGCAGATTACTACAGTTAATGCTACTGTTAAAGATTCTCTGTACCAGCCCCACACCACTGTCAGCCCTCAAGTCAGCATGCAGCCCTCACCCAGTGCTCAGTCGCAGCCAAGCTCATACTGGCGGAAGGATTTCAAAATTTCGGGTCAAATAGGCGAACCAGGCCAGAGAGATAAACTGACATTTTCCAGCCTTGCTCATCAGATTGAGAATGGACTAAACAGGGGTTATCCTGAAATAGAAATAGTAGATGCTGTAATTAGGGCTATCTCTCCAGGTTCTCAGCTACGCAGCTACTTGGAATGAAAACCCCACCTAACCCTTCCCACACTCAGATGCATCCTGCGCTCCCACTTCCAAGAAAAGAGCGCCACAGAGCTTTACAAGCAGCTAGCTTCAGAAGCACAGCATAGCAAAGATACACCTCAAAGCTTCCTAATGCGAGTTTTAGATCTGAGGCAAAAAGTATTGTTTGCATCTCAAGAGTCAGAATCAGGGCTTAAGTATGACCCAGCTCTGGTGCAGCGCATGTGTTTACACACTGTACTCACTGGTCTCCAGAATGACAGTGTCAGGATAGACATGCAGCCCCTCCTGCTAGATACTGAAACCTCAGATGAGCTGTTGCTAGAGCGATTAAATATTGCCTGTGCAAATGAGACAGAAAGAAGAAACAAAAAGAGGTTTTGTGCCCCACAGCCAGTTACGAGTGTAAGTGTAGTCCAGTCAGAAGATAAGCCACCTGCAAAGTGTCCTGTGAAGGAAGCTAAAGCAAAGGTACTCCCTGAACTTTTAACAGAGTTAGCGGAACTAAAGACAGGCGTCGCTTCTCTAAAAGGTCTGAATGCAGAGATAGCTCAGATAAAAGAGACATTACAGCAGCCTATGTTTCAGCCACAGCCCTATTCCCCATCCCCAGTTAGGAGGCCAAGTAGGGACCCCCAGTCACCTGTTCCACAGCAGCAGCAGTACCACAATCACCGTAACTACGGCCAGCCTCAATCACCTGCTCCAACACAGTCTCAGTATGCACCTCACCTGTACACCCACCGCTCTGCTCATGCTCCAAGGAGGTGTTTTGTCTGTCAGCAGGCCGGAGCAGATGGACGTTGCATGCATTGCTATCGATGTGGGAGCGGAGAACACTTTCAAGCGGGATGTAAAATCAGAGGGATCCGACCATCACAAGAGGCTCCTTTAAACGGAAAATGGTTACCCCTGCGGGACGAGTGTTAACCATAGCCAACAAAAGGTCCCAGGAATGTGAAAATTGTGGCAGTGTGGGTTCACTGGAGAAACTGAAGCAATGCTCATCCTGTAAAGAGACACTGTATTGTTCCAGAGTGTGTCAAAAACATCATTGGAATGAACACAAGGAAAAATGCACTCACCTGACAAATGACTGTAACAGTGAAAAGCATCCCTGCAAGGATAAAAACAACCACTATTTGCCACCCTTACTTCAAGTGGGTCACACTCACAGAGTCACCTCACTAGTTGGCAGGCAGTGTCTGATTGAATGTTACCTGAATGGTCATCACCTCCAAGCTTTATGGGACACAGGCTCGCAAGTATCAATCATTGATGAACGATGGAAAGAACAATACTTACCAAATGCAGAACTGAAAGATGTATCAGAAATCCTGGACGCACCTGATGATCTGAAATTGACTGCAGCAAATGGAACTGAAATGCCTTACCTGGGATGGATTGAGACAACTTTCCGGCTAGCCTCTGAAACTGACCCAATAAAAGAACTGATCATTCCAGTACTGGTGATGAAAGGCTGTCCCCTGTCCCATCCCATCATAGGTTTCAATGTTATTGAGCACATTATGGCAAAAACTGAGAAGGCTAAACAGTACAGTGCAGTGAGAAAAGCTTTCCCAAGTCTCAAAAAGAGTAAGGTAAGAGCTTTTATACAGGCTGTTAGCGCAGAGCACATAGATGAGTATGCAGTAAAAACTAAAAAGGGGAAGGTTGAAGTACCAAAGCACAGTAGCATTCAGATTGAGTGTCGTGTAGCCACCCAGCCTTTTAAAGAGGACATGACCATGCTATTTCAGCCAGACCTGAACCCCCAGTGGCCAGATGGTCTTGAGTTCTATGACACACTAGTTAGAGCCAAACTATTATGACTGTGTTGCCCACCCAAACCTTCGAAAAAGCTGCAACACCGGCCACAGTGAATCACACCAGCATTCAAACCCCATGTAATGCTAATAATCAGTGGGATCCACCGGTAGACTTAAGTCACCTGAATGAAGAGCAGAGACAGGTAATCAGACAGATGCTGAGAGAAGAATGTCGTTCCTTCTCAACATCAGACAATGATATTGGCTGCATTGAAAGATTGCAAATGACCATCTCTCTCAAAGACCCTGAACCAGTCAAACGCACATACACATCAGTGCCTCCTGTACCAGGAGATGAAGGGCTACCTCCATGATCTAATAGCACAGGGCTGGATCAGGAAGTCAAACTCATCATACTCTTCACCTATTGTGTGCGTTAGAAAAAAAGATGGCACCCTCCGGTTGTGTATCGACTACAGAGACTTAAACAAAAAGACCCATCCCGACCGCCAGCCTATTCCTCGGGTCCAAGACATTATGGACAGTCTGGGTGGTAATTCCTGGTTCTCCCTCCTAGATCAGGGAAAAGCTTATCACCAGGGATTTATCTCAGAGGAAAGCAGGCCACTGACAGCTTTTGTTACCCCGTGGGGACTTTATGAGTGGATACGCATGCCCTTCGGCCTCATGAACGCCCCTACGGCCTTTCAACGTTGTATGGAGTGTTTGGAAGGGCTCCGGGATAACATCTGCATTCCTTATCTGGACGACACACTGGTTTTCAGTAAAACCTTTGACAGTCATGTGAACGACACAAGAAAAGTCTTGCAACGTCTCAGAGAATATGGCATCAAACTGAAACCGAGTAAGTGTGATCTCTTTAAACCTGAGGTCAGTTATTTGGGCAGAATAGTCTCTGCGGAGGGCAGCAGAGTTGATCCAGCTGATTTTGAAGCAGTTAGAGCATTGAAAGACGCCAGACCACAGAATGTGGGCCAGTTCAGAAAAATGCTTGGTCTACTTACCTACTATAGGCAGTACATCAAAGACTTTTCCACCCACCAGTCTTAGGTTTCCCTGATTTCACTCAGCCATTTGTTGTACATACCGACGCATCGCACCAAGGCTTGGGGGCGGTATTATATCAACAACAAGAAGGCAAGCTTAGGGTCATTGCCTATGGCTCTCGCACATTAACAGCTGCTGAGAAGAACTATCACTACCATGCAGGAAAGCTAGAATTTCTAGCTCTAAAATGGGCAATCACTGACAAGTTCCGTGATTATTTGTACTATGCTCCGACTTTCACTGTGTACAGCGACAACAACCCCCTCACCTACATTCTGTCCACTGCAAAACTGAACGCGACCACCTCCAGGTGGGTTGCAGAGTTGGCCGATTTCCACTTTACAATAAAGTATAGGCCAGGGAGAGCAAACGGTGATGCAGATGCTTTGTCAAGGATGCCGCTGGATGTAGAGTCACTAATGAGTGAGTGTTCTAAGGAGCTGCCACCTGACACCATCGCTGCCGCGATCCAAGCAGTCGAGGTACAGAAAGAGTCTCTTGCAACCTGGTCACTTTCGGCTGTGTCTATGTCAGTTTCAGTTGAAGACGAGACAGTTACTGCACCCATCAGTCCCATACCAAAAGATCAGTTGAGGAAGGCGCAAAAGTCTGATCCAGTCATCCGTCCTGTGTTAGATTGTAAACTGTCAGGTCCTAAGCCACCAGTCAGGGAGCTAAAAACATTCAGTCCAAAGACAAAATGCTTGTTCAGAGAATGGGACAAACTGACAATCGACAGTGAATGCATTCTGTACAGAACCACCACGACCCGTAAGCAGTTAGTCTTACCAGAGCAATACAGAAGAAAAATGCTGGAAGAGCTACACAATAACATGGGACACCAAGACGCTGACCGCACAGTATCTCTGGTGCGCGACCGCTTCTTTTGGCCATATATGCAGTCCGACATTGAGCACCATGTGACTAAAGCGTGTACCTGCCTCAAGCAGAAAAAGCCATGCCATGAAACAAGAGCTCCCCTGACAAATATTGTGTCAACACAGCCCTTTGAACTGGTGTGTATTGATTTCCTCCATCTCGACAGATGCAAAGGTGGATACGAGTACATCCTTGTCATTGTTGATCATTTCACGCATTTTGCTCAGGCATACGCCACCACATCAAAGTCAGGAAAAACTGCTGCAAACCTCATCTTCAATAACTTTGCCCTGAAATTTGGTTTCCCCACCCGCATTCACCATGATCATGGGGACATTGACGGAGACACAGAAATCAAGCTGGAAGGAGTCTCTAAACAAACTTGTATATGCCTATAACTGTACCCGTTGTGAAGTGATAGGTTATTCACCATTTTATCTTCTGTTTGGGAGATCACCCAGGCGTCCAGTTTATATACTCTTTGGATTGTACACAGAGTTAAGTTCCTGTAACCAACGCGACTATGTGAAGAAATGGAAACAAGGAATGGAAGAAGCGTACGCTATTGCTAACGAAAATGCTCAGAAAGCTGCTGACAGGAGTAAAAGGTACTATGACACAAAAGTTAGGAGTTCAGTGCTACAGCCTGGTGAGCGAGTTCTGGTCAAAAATCTGACACCAAGAGGAGGCCCAGGTAAACACCGCGACTATTGGGAAGACATAGTTCACACAGTAGTGAGACAGATGGGGTCTGACCTACCGATTTATGAAGTGCGACCAGAAAAGGGTAAGGGACGCTCCAGAGTCCTGCACAGAAACCTGCTTATGTCTTGTGACCACTTGCCTTTTGAGACAACCAGAAGTAACTAAAGGGGACATAAGTAAACAGAAAAAGAGACACCAGCATGCATTACAGCCTCAGGAGTCTGATGAAGACAGTGGGGATGAGTATGACCTTCATTATGAACCACTTCAGGTCCCCACATCATCTGCAGGAACTAATGAGCGATATGTAGAACCGGGGAAGGAGCCTGAATGCGGGTCCCCACCAGTGGAACTG
Source organism: Enoplosus armatus (assembly GCF_043641665.1). NCBI lineage: Eukaryota > Metazoa > Chordata > Actinopteri > Centrarchiformes > Enoplosidae > Enoplosus > Enoplosus armatus. The sequence goes on along the minus strand of NC_092200.1, from coordinate 18,881,911 downwards.
AGAGTTGGAGTGCCAGTCCCTGCTACACTGCCAGTGCAGCCTCTTGATGGAGAACAGTTGGAAGAGCTCAACACAGTTGAAAATCCACCTGATGAGGAAATAGATTTACCTGCTGGAGATCTACCTGATGATCACTCACCAACTACCTCTCCAGCCACCACCGCAGCTGTTACCTGTCTACCCGACACCAGGACTTATCCCATGGTTGTCACCGCTGCAGCCGTACTACTTTCAACCACCCTGTATGTATGAACTTCAACGAACATGAGTCTACAGTGTTGACATGTTTGACTTGAACCATGGACAATTTGCAGACTGTTTACACGAACTGTTACCATAGACAATTTATGGACTGTTTTCACAGACTGTTGTAATGAACAATTTGCCGACTGCTCATACGATCATTTAACTGATGGACTGTTGATCGAGAGTATGTGGAAAGACTGTTTATGGACTGTTATACAGTGGCCAGTCAACAGAAATGGACTGTGAATATGGATTGTTGACTATATTTGAACTGTGACCCTTGACCTTTGTTCAAGCACTAGCTTACAGAAGAGGATCTCCAATGTCAAGTTCATGAAAGACTGTGAAAGAAAATGTTATTTTTATAATGATTTGATTGAATGAAGTTCATGGTCTTTAATGTTAAAATCTGTAATGTTAGAAACAAGACCATACACTTATGATAGAAGATTGGGTAAAATGTTTAAAAATGTTAGAGAAGTTGTTTAGTTTCGTCAAGTTTCGTGGAAGATCTGAGTGAAGATTTTGCTTGTTAGTAAAGAGTAACTGGCTGCCGTGCCAAGTGCTGCCGCCATTTTGTGCCTACTGTGAATTCATGCGTACATACATTTTATAGTAACTCTGTTATATATTGTTTTGCTGAATTGTTGTATTTACTATTAAAGATTACGGCGAAGTTATCGCTGAGGCAAAGATCGTCACTGCTTGTATTTATCTCTCAATTTTATTTAGGGGCGTAACACGACGACTATATTTGGATTACAACAAGTCTTTAGTTTTGGTGTCCTGGGGCCTTACGAAAGCATCAATCCACAATCTGGGAAATGCGTTTATTTGCTGCCTTTCGAGTATGTAGATGAGACGGTGAACGAGTTTAAATGAGATTTCCGCGTGTGCAGTATGGCGCTGGAGTCAGGGCGTGGTTAGCTTAGCTTAGCATAAAGACTAGAAACAGGGGTATGCGTTCCAACACCTCTAAAATTCACAAAATTAACACATTACGTCGTGTTTTCCTGAAGCATAGAAACAACAATTTGTAGGTCTTTTTTTGTGGGGGGGGGGACTATTTCTTGGAGAATTGCCGGGTGCAAACCCCTGAAGTCTTGTCACCACTGCGAGGTCGCCGTCGTCAGTCCGTCTTGCCTTATTTGTTCATGTTTTCATGGTTTGTGCTGCACGTTTCCTGTTTTATTTTGTAGCACTTACCTCTCCTCTCGTTTCAGACGCTTCACTTCCTTCATGATCGCCTGCCCCCCGCCCTGATTGGCTTCACCTGCCCCTAATTAGTCTCTCACCTGGGTGTATTTAGTCCGGGTGCTCCCTTCCTTCTGTTGCCAGTTCGTCTTTGTCCTTTTGTGATGAGCGTTCCAGCGGTTCTCCTAGTGTTTCTTGTGTTTTTGACTACCTGGATTTGATCTCTTTTGGTTTTTTGACCACGCCTCTCCCTACTCCCTTCTGGATTCTCTGCCTTGCCGTGTCCGAGTCCGAGTTCCATTTGTTGAGCGACTCCTGAAATCAAGCCTGAGGAGGAAGTAGAGAATACCGCACCGACTGCGTGCACAATCTATAAAGCGTACAGCAATGTGTCAAAAGATTAAACGTTGGCAACACTGACGGATCACCGCGCTGCAGTGTCATGCTCCTCAATGAACAAACAACCGTTTGTTCTGCTGTGTCATGCTTTAATTAAGTTTTAAAGACCAGAAACCACAAAAGAGTTTCAAAGAGCATTCCAGCGATTTCTGGGGACTTTTGTCATCCTGAGTCAACCTCCTGAAACTTGTACCACCCTGGTGGAGTGTACCCTGTTAAATTTCTTCTGATAAGTTTGGTTTTAATTCGTCATTTGATGCTATTAAAAAACGGAGTGAGACGTCATAATTGACAGCTGAGATTGACCGTGGTGTGCTCGCGATTGGGTCAGGGCGGGACCTCGATACCGCGGCCCCACTCGCCGATCACCACTACCAGCGCAAGATGGCGGCGGCCGTTTCCGGGGAGAGTTTGGCTTCCTTTTTTGCACTGCGGGAGGAAGTGGAGACGCGTCGGCCATCTTTATATTTATATATATATATATATATATATATATATATATATACGGTCTATGACAGGGACTTAAAAGTCAAGATATCTCGGCCTCTGCTGCTTCAATCTTGACCATTCTTGTCTTTAATCCGTCCCTTGCGAGACACCCAACTTTATGGAAGTGGCCCTTTTCTCTATGTGTATTTATGTGCTGCAACACAGCTAGAATCCCGCATGAGAGGCGGAGTTAGTAAGCTTCATATTGCTGCACAGCCTCCTGTGTAGGACAGTTTATTCCACCGAGGATATCCTGGCATGGGCACGAATCGATGTGGCCGGTTGCCTTTTGACGCCGTTCTCTGGCTCTTTTATATATTCATCAAAAGAGAGTTAAAGATGCCAGCACACATGCTAGTGCGCGTGCGACACATCTCTCTCTCTCGAGCCCACAGTATTGACAGGGCTGCCCCCCTGAAGCCTGCCAAAAGCTATGGTTCAAAACCAGCTGCCTCTCAGTGAGGGGACATCTTTCATCGGGTGGCGGGGCGTCCAGCACTCTTGTATTCCAAGCGGCCTTCCCCCCCGTCCCATCTCCCCAGAGTCCACACACACACACACACTAACACCACAAGAAAGTCGACCCGCAGCACCGGCTCGGCTGTCGACCTTAAAATGCGGTTATGACTTGTGAAATATCAACATCCTCGCTTAGCAGGAGGTCACGTCTTCTATCTGTCCTGAGTGACAGGATGAATGTGCAACTTTTCAATTTACAATTTAGAGCACACTGTGACTGTTTTTATATGGAGAATTCCCTCGCGGGGACCGATTTTGCTCCCCCCTACCCCGAGTCGCTCCGATGTGTTCACACTGCCACATCCGTGTGTTGCTGCTTTAGCGCACTGAATCACTCATCTTTTTTTTTTTATCTGTAACGCACCTGCGAACAGTCAACAGGTGATTTAAACAAATCCCTACATCCCTACATTTTCTCCACATTTTTCTTAACTGGTAAAATCGGCGTCGTTAAAAATGATCTTCTTCGGCTCGTCGGTCAGCGAGCTGGCTATCGGGACAGTACGTTGGCGTTGGTTTTGTCAAGCGACGTGTTTGTCTCATAACCTCACTCCAACCGCTGTTCTGTTGTGGTCAGCCGACGCGTTTCGTGTTTTTTTTTTGGACGCCGCCTGCTTTTGTTTTTGAAGTCAAACCAGGACAAACACACGGCCTGTGCCGCGCACAATACCCTAAAGCCCCTATTAAAAGCATAAATAGTCAGGTTATTCGGCAGCTGCCCAGCCCTGCTAATTATATTGTCCAAATTACAACCTCGAATGCGCGTGTGACTGCGCACACACACACACATCCACACACCTATTATATATGGCAGGTGTTATCTCTCATTACCTCCCGTGCTCGGGGAGTGTCAGCCTCAAAGCACCTGTGGCCAGCGGTTAATAACCCCCATCCAAATGCGGAATTCTGACTGTTTTTTTCCCTACAGCTTGTAAACCAAGAGGAGGGTGAAATTATACATCAGATGTAGTAATTGCCGGAAAGCTTGTTTGTTCCTGCATCCTGTTATTCCGCCTGAGCAGAGGCGGTGCAGTCGGCTTGTTAAGGGCATTCACGCAGACGGAGGCAAGGTGAGGTATTGATGAGTAAAGGGCGCGGCGACATTTTTTTTTTTGTGACTCCGAAAAATGCTATTTGTACTCAAGCAGACGGGGAGATGAAGTGTGTGTGTGTGTGTGTGTGTGTGTGTGCACGTGCGCGCGTGCACTCTTGCTTTTAAATCCGCAACATTTACAACAGCTTTAATGCTGCGAGTCAAGTAGAAAAAAAGAGGGACGATATGCTGACTGACTGATGACATTACTTGGAATCATTCACCCGCATGAGTCATTGGAATAAGCCATCCAAAACCAACCCAAAGTATACGGCAGCAGATATTACTCACTTTTTTTTTTTTTTTTTTTTTCAAAGTTTGCAGACATTTTTTTTTTTTTCATTACATATTTATATATAAATATGAAATAGAAAAATCCAATATACCTTCCCGTGTCTATTTGCAGCAATGTCTTAAAACATAAAATCGTGCTTGATGGAAAGTCTCAAGTGTCGGATTTTCATTTGTCTTCACATGATAAAATTATGAATTTAGTCCGGTGACATTCTCCTGTGAAAAGAACCACACCAACAATGCATTGATCCAGCTAACTAAGTACTCTGCGTGTGTGTGTGTGTGTGTATCCAAAGCCTGATGTATCTCCATCGTGGTCCAGAAACTCATGAAGCCACGCTTGTACGAGTGAGAGTCCATGATGTGGCGTGCAGGCGGCAGCTCTCCGTCAATTCACTGGTCCACTAATTGGCATTCCTCCCATCGCCACTAATTATCGACACTGACTCCCATGTCTCGGCTAATTAGCGCTTCGTGTTTGCGCGCACGCGCGCGGCAGGTCTCCGAGGACGCCAAACCTCCGCAGACTAGAAGTCGTGCAGCTCTCCAAAGCCACCGTGCTCGCTTTTTACAGTCACTTTAATTACCATCGAGGAGAAAAAGAAAGTGCCGCGGTGCTGACAATAAAACTGGTTTCCCCTAAAGATCCTGCGTTAAGAAGACAAATCGCAATAATTACTTTAATTTTTTTTTTTTTTCTCAAAAGTGGCCTCCTCGGCCCTCATTTCTTTCTGACATTGTAAGTGAAAATGTAACAGTACTTTGCCCCCGCAAAGCAATTAGTAGAGCCGTGATAAAAATCAGTTCAAGCCCAGCAGTATTTTGCCTCCTGTCTTTAATGCATTTATTGAGACTGTGTATGATCTAATCGCCATGACCCTATAGTGAGGTTAAGTGAGGCCAGATACCGAGCTCAGATGAGACAGTAATGAAAGGAATTACACTCCAGGCGACTCCAGACTCTGATTTTTTTTTATTTTTTATGATGCCATGACAACTGAATTGAAGGCATTTATAATTCACAGCTGCATACACTGCAATGGCGTCTTGTTAACTGGCAACAGTTCATACTTCAAAAAAACACTGTGGCAGGAGTTTAGTATAGTCTGGGCCCCACCGGGGGGGGGACTAAACAGCATGTAAAAGGCAGAATATGCAGCATGAATGAGAACGCTATGAGACTGGCCACCGCGTTTGTTAAATAGAATGGGGGGGGGGGGGGTTCTCATTGTGTGGTGGTGGTCAAGCAGTGTCTACTTTTGATCCCTCATCGTTCATTTTATTTGAATAGTTTCAAAATTATCTAGTTATTTATAAAAAAAAAAAAAAGAACAAACAAAAGAGGGCGGCTTCATCCTGTTGGAAAAATTCAGCGGCTTTAAGTTTACGCACTTCTTTTACGTTTACAGGACCAGCAACGGATGGTTCCTCTGGAAGAAACCATGAAGGGTCTGAGTATCAATGACAACATCGGTGGCTAAAGGCAAGAAATTGGTGAAACGTGATTTCAAGAGAGAGAAAATCGACTGATTTGATGCAGTACATCAGCAGCCATCGCGCTTCCTGGAATATCATGGGGTCAGGCTTTAGAGAGAGAGCTAGATGGATAGAAAAGAGCTCGTCGGTGAGAGGCACGACCCCCCCCCCCCCCCCCCCCCCCCCTCCCCGGAACAGCCTGCCTCTCTGGATGGCACTTCTCTGTACCGGCTCTGTAATTTGAGGGACCGGAACGGGGACCGGCATCCTTTTAATGAGCTACATCTCATTTTCCCGCAAAAGAAGAGGAACTTATCTCCAATAAACAGGTGAACCGAAAATACAGCTGCTGTTGTACATGACAAACTGGGCAGCTTGTGGCCAAAAAAAAAAAAAAAAAAAATCAACAGCAGAAAGGAACACAAAAGCATTTCATTTTTTTTTTTTTTATCATCCTTGGCAATACATGGGGAAAGTCAGCAAATACATTATACGCTGCTGTTTGCCCTTGCAGCGCTTCCTAAATTTCCCACTTCCACATCAATTTCACAAAGTGTTTATTGCACGCTGGCCCATCCTCCGTATTGCCCCCGTCCTCCTGCAAAGCTCCCGGTCCAAAATAGCAGAGCGGGCCGGCGTGTTGGAACGGACCCCTGCAGCTTCCCTTTGTCCGTCGCCTCATTTCTCAAACACTCGTGCCGCCACTCCTCGGGAACCACTCGGGCCAATCTCGTAGTTTTAACGGGGGGGAGGGGGGGGGCTGGGAATCGGCCAGAAACACCACAAGAGAATAGCAGACAAAGGGAAAAGACTTGAGACAGGAACAGATGGGGGGGGAAAAAAAAAAAAAAAGAGTGAAGAGTGAAAGAAGTTTTGCAGCCGGGGAGTCAGGCGGTAATAAAGCCGGGTCACTCCGCAGCCAGCGCCAATAACAGCAGAGAACATCCACCGAAACTTTCCAGGGGGCATCACCTACCATCACTCTGAATATCTCCTGCTATCTCATAACACGCACACATGCACACATCCAGAACCCCGTGGCCCTCTGCCACAATATTACAGAGGTCTTTGTAATCTTGTTGACAGCTGACAACTTGATTTCCAAGCAATGCACACACACACACACACACACACACACACAAAACACACACACTTCCGAGCATCAGCCGCACGTGTCGAGGTGCGAGGTTACCCGCCCGACGGGGTTGACGGTTGCAGAGTAAGAGTGAAGCGCTCGGGATTACATCTCATGAGAGGATATGAGATGTGGGGTCCAGGTGTGTGGGGCGCGCAAGGCGGGACGGTTATTCCAGCATCAGCCATTAAGATGGAGGACGGAAAGTTCTGACAAGCGAGATTAAACGGCCTCTACAGTTCTGACTTCCTTTCCCAGTCCTATTAGAAAAACAAAAAACACCATATTTATATATATATATATATATATAAATACTGTCAGAGCAAACAGGAAGTTAGCAAAAATTTACCACGTAAATATGATAAAATAATCTATGGTAACTTTTTGGTTCGATCTGAGCCCCAAATGACAGGTGTGAAACGGTCCGGACCTTGGTCCGATAAAAGAGGCGGTCTTGGTCCGGACCAAACTGGACCATGGCTCCGCTCGGGTTGCAATGGCGAATCAAAAAAAAACAAAAAACCCGAACCGCATCAAATATGTACAATGTAACAAAAAGGCGAACCTTGGTCCAAACTTTCAGGTGTGAAAAGGGCCCTTATACATACCTGAATAGCTGCAGCTACAGCTATTTGGTAAAGCAAATGAGTCCCGTACTGTCATAGCATGATTTGTAATTTCATATTTCACCGTTTACCATGTAAATATGATAATCTATGGCAGCTAAAATCCATCCAGACGATTACTTCGGGGCCCTTGCACACCTACCTCAGTAGGTCTGACTTTCAGGTGTGAAAAGGCCCTTTATACATACTTGAATAGTCTATGTTTAAAATAAAATGCATACAAGGAAGCTTCCCTGGACTAAGTTGTCGTGGATTGTGAGTGCATCATCTCCGGGCAGCATACACTTCACTGATAAACATACTAAGCATGCATATGGAGAGGCGTGATAGCCAAAGGACCAGAGAGGGTGGGGGGTGGGGGGGGGGGGTGAGGAATCATAAATGCGAGCGAGAGCTTCTCAATCTCTCCACCTGGGACATTAATTCCCCATGAGAGTGTGTGTGTGTGTGAATGTGTGTGTGTGTGTGTGTGTGTGTGTGAGTCAGGCAGGCAGGCGACAAAAAGACCGAACAGAGCTGGGGTGTGATGCCATGAAAGGGAGGGCGCATGGGTCATTTTGATGGTTATTTTTGAACATCACCATAAGGCATGTGTCAGATGGACTATTAGGCCAGAGCATATGCGCAAACATGCACCCACACACACACACACACACGCATCAGCATCCTCACAGACACACGTCGGGTGTGTAAATGGCCCATGCTATGCAGCTCTGTCCTATGGGGTCCTCTTAAGTGGGTGATTATGTGTAAATGGTCATGTAATGACGTGTTGCCTTTCGCTAATGTCCCCATCAAATGTTCACGGCTTCGACAGAGCCGCGTCCCAAAAGACACTATAATGGACACTCTAAGCTCGCGCCGGTCCTTGGGAACAGAAGGGTAATGTGGATGAGCAGCAGTAGGAGGTGAATCACCGGAGCTGGGGAAGCAGTCATCTTTGGTATGCCTAAAATCTGAACCGGCCAGGGGGATTTGGAGAGTGAATGGATGTTGGACTCCACTTTTTTTTTTTTTTTTTTGAACCAGTTTCGCTGGCCATCATCGAGCTCGCCGGAGCTGAAATGTCCCAAACAGTAGGATCGCTTGGCGTGGATCAACCCCCGTCGTCCACAACGTGGTTGCAATGTCACTGTACGTTGAAGGGGTTTTATTTCACAGAAGAATTTGACAACCAATGCTGTAAAACGGCATGGCCCACCAAAAAGACAGATGAAAAAAACCGTCCAATGACCTATTATGCTCATGTTCAAGCTCTGTGTTTTTATTCTGGGACTCCACTAGAGCAGCGGGCGGAGACGGACTTTGCAGGATCAGCACTGGACAGCTCCCCAGAGGACGGAGACAGACTTTCCAAGATCAGCACTGGACAGAGACAGACTTTTTTTTTTTTTCTTTCACTACAATGGAGTTTAATCTGGGAGATTTTGTTAACTGGCGAAAAAATTGGAGGGGGGGGGGGGTGTACTAAAGAAGACTCCCACTGCTTTGTGTGAGAGCGTTCCCTTTTTTCCCGGATTTCGATTCAATGTTTTTATTTTTGGTGTCGAGGGCCCGAAGTCACGCGATCAAACCCAAACCTTTTATTCACGTTTATAAATCAGCTTTCAGACCAAAGAGTAGCTTGATTAGGATTATGCATCACGCTGCAGCAACACAGAATAAGCTAGTTAACTCCAGGTCAGCGCCACAGACCGCCTCCTTTAACTCGGCCTCTCAGGTGGATGTGGCGGCGAGGAGGTGACGTCACGTAGATGTGCGAAATGTCAAGCAGGCCGAAATTGTAAAAATGTAAATGAGAATCCTTACAGCGAGTAGTACATGACGCCCTTTCATGGCATGACTGAAACAACCAGCACATGTCAAAACGTCTCATACTCCACACTCAAAAGACAGGAGAGGCACGGCTTGCCTATTTGCATTCATATATATATATATATATATATAAAAAGTGCCTTAAGCATGTTCACAAATTCCACACCGGCAGTCTGTTCCTGCATCTGCTGAGAGTGGAAGCCGTTCACCTCATCAGTCTGCTGCCAATTATTTTTCGTCCACGCGGCGTCAGCGTGCCGACTGGCTGGAGTTTGCATGTTCTCTCCGTGCCTGCGTGAGTTTTCACCCACAGCCCAGGTCAAGCCCGCCCACCGACTTGCCCCCGCAGGTTGCGGAACGCGAGGCAAGCGTGACCGGCCGTCTCTGCAGGTGGACAGCCCTGTGATGAGCCGGCAAACCTGTTGCAGCCGCTTGTCTCGCACGGGGCGGGGGTTGATACGATGGCTGACGAGAGAGAGAGAGACATTTTCGCAAACAACCAAGATGGCTGCCGCCGACGTGGAACGTTCTGTTGAATCCGCTATCGGCTCATTATTTGTTTAATGTATAATGATAATTATAGCAGTCCATAGGCAGGGTAAGAATCTAACCTCGCAGCGTGTTTAACAGACTCTTTTGAATGTAGGCCCTGGGGGGGGGGGGCTTTGGAATTGATGACGTTTCCTAATGCAGTCCAGAAATCAGTAGTCAGAAAGAAGAAAGTGGCGCAGCTCGTCACGTGATGTTCCTTGAAAAACGCGGCGGTATCAACGGTAAGAGGAGCCGCCGGGCCAGCCGACGCCATCGACACCATCGACACCCAGCCCTCCACCGAACCCGCCCGCCCGCCCGCCCGCGTGCGCTCGGTGTTGCGCCGGCTGCTGATGCCATTTTAACTGTCACGCTCGGAAAGGTCAACTTTACCTCATTCCGGCTGCACATGCTCTCCCGCTGAGCAGCAATTACTGACAGTCACATGTGCACATACTCAGAAATGTTCAGCATGCTCCTTCTACCTCTCTCTCTCTCTCTCTCTCTCTCTGTTCACACACACACACACACACACACTGAGCAGCCATGGCTCCCAGCTTCACCATCCATAACACCATTGATTGGTGCTAACTCATTAAAACAAATTGAGCTTCTTTGCAAAGGAGAGCTGTGTTGAGCTGCCTCCGTCTCGTCCCTCCGCCACTTACATCCAGCCCGACGTCACGCCATTTCACTTTTCTTCAAATGCAAAGCACATGCTCGGTGAGGAAGTAAAGTTTTTTTTTTAAGACTAAGAGAGGGATGGATACCCAACAAGCTCCACCAATCAAAGGGCCCGAGCAACCTCTACGTGGCCTAAGAGGCAAAACACAGGGCAAAAAAGGGCAAGACGCACTCCCTGTATAGAATGTTGCTGTGAGTCACCCCAAAATCCATTCAATAATATAAGTACTTTTAATATTAGCAGTAGCATTATAATTATTATTTAATTAAATTTATTTATTCTTTTTTAATTCTACCCTTCTGTCTCTCTCTCTCTGTCTGTCTCTCTCTCTGTCTGTCTCTCTCTCTGTCTGTCTCTCTCTTCATCTTCTTTCTGTGTGTCTCACTTCCCTCCGTCCTCCCCGGGCCTCGGGTGTGCTTACCATCAGCAGCAACCTGGTCCTCCGTAATTACAACCTCAGCTCTGATCAGCTGCTAATGGGCCCGGAAGAGGAAGAAAGCGGGGGGGGGGGGGGGGGGGGGGGTCTCAGGAGAGGAGAGCCGCGCTTCTGTCTGCTGCTCCTCCTCCTCCTTACATAACCTGTCTTTCCTCTTCACTTATTAATGTAAGTCCATGGTAGTCCCCCCCCCCCCCCCTTTCCACGAACACTGTCAGCATGAATTCCTCCTCAAAATAAAATAAAAAATATTGACAATCCTCCTCTTTGTGCGGAGAGAGCTCGTTATTCGAGTAAAAGAAAATTGTGGCTACGTTTTTTTTTTTTTGGTTGGGGGGGGGGGGGGGGGGGGGGGGTTTGGGAGACTGAAATAATGAAAAGACTGTTGTTGATGTTTCGAAAATTTGATCCGAATTTCCAGAAAATCAGCCAAAGAAAATGTGAATTAGTCCACTAACGAAGCTGCGCGCACGTTCAATCAACCCCCCCCCCCCCCCCCACCCCCACTTCCAACAAGCGTTCGCCCGATCTTTCTGGGAAATTGGTAACTGCTGGAGAGAATGTGGAAATACCTTCGCAACGCGTTTAACTTCATCGCCCTCATTCGTCTGGCGTCCCTGCGACGTCCTGCATCACCCCCTCTTCCTTTCCCTTGTTTTCACCCCCACCCCCTGCCCCCTTTTCATCTGCTCTCCTTTACTGTCCTCTCCTCTGATCATCTGGCACCAGAACACTGGGCACATGGATTCTCTGCCCCCCCCCCCCCCAACACACACACACACACACACACATACATACACTGATGTTCCTTTATCTTGCGCCCTGAAATCAGTTGTGTGAAGAAGGCCCAAATTTGATCCTTCTTTATTGTGTGATAATCAGCCGGGCACATAAGCATGCTGGTTGGGAGGTTTGTGTGTGTGTGTGTGTGTGTGTGTGTGTGTGTGTGTGTGTGTGAGGCTCTATATTTCTTATATTTTTCCTCTCAAATTAGCCAGTGTCACCTCTTATACACTTCATAAGCAGAAAATCACATCTTCACACCCACTCAAGAAAGTAAAGCAATTAGTAACTCATCACCTGAAATGAAGCAAAGTATGACGTGTGTGTGTGTGTGTGTGTGTGTGTGGGAAGAAGTGAATAAGAAAATAGACCGATCACAACACATGTAGCAGCTGACTTCTCGTTAAATACGACTCTGTGCGACGTTACAGACTTGAAACAGCGCTCCTCTGTTTCGGGAAAAGGTCTTTTCAGTCGACGCACTGGAACTGAAGAAGTTGCACCGGTGTTTTGGCGCTACTTATGGTGGTTCTCTGCAGTAGCCACTCGATGTATTTACGGCCTGTAATTATAGAAAAATTGAAAAACAAAACCGGTGTACACAAATTTCGAATTGGGTGAGGTATGAGGAGGCCAAAATGGAATTGAAGTTGTCAGGCGCCGTGGGTGTTGTGGGAAGATCAATTAAGCATTAATTGCTTCAAGACCTTGTGCAAAGCGGCATTCTCCAAGTCATTTGGCTTCGGCGGTGAGGAGGATGGGTGTATTACGGGGGGGGGGCTTGAAGCTGGAGCTCAAACACCTGTTAAAGAAGAGAATCAATGCCTTTAACCACTTCTTGTGGTAAAAGGCCTTTTCTTGCGTTGCCTAACCTTAACGGGACTTTGACTATAGAAGTGGCAGCTTTGGGCCTATTGTGAAGTACCCTGTTTTGTCATTCCGGTATGAGGACTTGCCGAAAAGCTAGGACCTTGAGGAGCTCCTTTTAAGTCAGGACACCACATGTAGGGTGTCGGACGGACCAACAAAGCAACACCAGCAAAATGGCGGCTTTTTACTGTCCTCTTTGTCTTGGAATCCAGGTTTTCCCTGGATGGAGCTATTCCAGACTTTTGCTTAGTCAAGTCATCCACGTAGCTCAGCGGGCAGACTGATACCAGCACAAATAAAATGCCACAATAAATACTGGAACCTCCTGGAAATCCGAATAATAATTCTCAGTCTGAAACCCAGCCAGGCTTTTGCTGGCAAAGTTAGAGACAAGAAACGCTTCATTGTTACCTGTTCCATGCACTCGGCATATGCTCATAATGTGCTCGCGAGGTGCGGGTGCACTGCAAGATGCCGAATGTTACAGTAGTGTGAGTTTTTAACTAGTACACGCGAGGAAGTGTGTAATGGTGTGAGGTGGTTTTTTTTGGTGTTGGCTAGTATGTCGCTCTGGCAGCATGCCGGGGGAGGTTGGCTGGGGGGGGGGGTGGGTGAACCTGCCACCTGTGCGAGTTTTCCAAGCCATATGGGTTTTGGTGTAGCTCGGCCATTGGGCCAGCGAGTTCAGGTTAAGACGAGTTCCGGCGAAAGAGCCGGAGATTAATTGGAACTGGGGGGGGGGGGGGGGGGGGAGTGTGTTGAGCCATCTGCTCAATCTGCCTGTCTGCCTGTGACCACCATCCATCGCCCCCCCCCCCCCCGCCCCTTCCGTCCAGCTGCTGAAGAAGAGACGGGCAGACAATGCAGATGGTCCTATGAAATGGATTCGCGATGCTCCATAATAGACTTGAAGCCCTGACATTTTTCACTCCGACTGAGCTCAGAACTGACTGGGAGGAGGCGCGCTGCCTCTGAGGTATAATTTACCGCTGCTAAAAACAACGGAGTCCAAAAAAGAAGTGTGCACCGTTCGGACATACTGAGACCCTGCAGAGTCTTATTTGTGAGGTGAGAAATGTCCCCAAAGTCAAATAAAAGGGCCAGTTCACCCAAATGACATGAAAAACACATTTTCTTACTTGCGTGTGGTGGTGTCTGGCGATATTCTGTTTGTCATCCTGTCCACGACATCCCCGTGAAAAGTATGGCGTGCGTATCCAAAGCAGGATGCATCTTAAAACTCCTTCATTACCATGAACACACACACACACACTGTAGTTTATTTGGACTCAATCCCACGTACACCGTCCTGCTGCCAGAAATACTCGCCAGAGCGGCAAATGTGGATTCATCCGCCGCTGAAATTAGTCCCCAACAAATGCACTAGTTGCTCCCTGCTTGAGCAACGCGACGGCCGGCTGTTTTAGGGAATTCCTTTTGAGTTCCTTTTTTTCCCCAAGAACGAAACTATATATTTAAAAGATTTACGTCTTCGGTGGGAACCAACGGGCTTGGAGCTGAGAGCCACAGACGTTGCTGGGAAGGTCAGAAAGTGAGAGGCAGATTTTGACTGATGACCGACGAACGTCCAAACCGAATGTCATTTCAGTTTATTACGACTGAGTTGAAACTTTTCCCATTCCAGTTATTATTCTGTCAAAGTTCTGCGATAAAAGACTTACATGTGTTCATATGAGTGAAAATGGCGAACATTTCATGATAAATTCTAAGGTTTTGACGGGGGTCTGAATGAGAAGGCCCCTGTCATCACAGACTATATTAACTTTCTGTTAAGACATTCAGAAAATACGCCAACTCCAAACCCTGCAACCCCCCCCCTCCCTCCACCTCCAATACAGTTTAAGGGAAAAACAAAAAGCCTATAAACGCAAGGACTGGGTCCCATATGTTTTATATGTAAAAATATGCAAAGTAACTAGTAACTTTAGTTGTCCAATAAATGTAATAGAGTAAAAAAGTACAGTATTTGACAGTATGCAAGGTACAAATGGAAACACAGTGCAGTACCCCCAAAACTGTACTTAAATACACTGAAATACTTACATAAATATTCCCTCGGGGATCATTAAAGTATTTCTGATTCTGATTCTGAGAAATGGACTTTGCACCACTGTCCACCTCAATAATGGAAATGGAGGTGAATGGAACTCACCTTGACTGAATAACCTTTACTGTGCCTCTGTCCCTTTATCTCAGTCCCCATGTCCTTCACAGCACGAAAAGTACCGAACGTCCTCGAGGAAGAAAAAGAGAAAAACACCCCAAACTTTCTTCAGGGGAACTGATCCTTGTGCAACAGATGGAAGTAGCGCCGTGGGTGTTACTTAATAAGTGATTTATTGGTGAAGCACAAACAGCAAACTTAATACTACAGGTAAGAAAGGTCAAGAAAACGACCAGCGGTGTCATATTCTAACAACGTCCTTTTTAGTGTCCCTTAAGCATACCATATCCAGGGGTAAATTCTGCTGGGACTGGGATTATTTTGAATTTAAGAAGTTTACGCACACCTATAGTCCAGGAGGAAGTGGACTGGATTTCGTTTTCAGCATTGTTTCTCTCGATCTGTCACTAAATGTCAAAAAAACAAAAAAACACAAGTTGTTGTGGCACATGTCTGTCTTCAGGAATCAACGTGAGGGCGGAATGGATGGATGCATTCACTGATATAGCGTAGATGGAGTGATGGGCGCGCGGATGGGGTGTGAACGGTGGGAGTAGAAAAGTGGTGGAAAACAAAATGAGGATAGGCGCTGACAGCTGACAGATGAAGGGGATCTGACAAAAGGCAAATGGAGGGCTTCACTTCGCTTCACAATGTCAATCTCCCGCACCTCAGTCAAACCCGCTTCTTTATCCTCGGGCCTCGCTTTCCGAAGACGAGGGGAGATGTCGGGTGAGATCAGCGGCGGCTCGGTGGCTGTCTGAAGGCGGATCCTGCGTTTTCAACCCTCACCCTTGTCGCGAGATTCGGGTAGTGACCGAAAGGATGACATCACAGGCACGAGGCGGCCGAAAACAAGTTCCCGTCACGGGTTTGACAAGGACAGGCACTCAGGAACTCCACAAGTAGGACTGCTGCTTCTTCACGCCAACAGCGAACGCCTCCTGGACGTCCTTCCCTTTCCCGTGAACGTGCACAGATGGACGGGCAGATGTTTCGGAAACTTTTGTAGGTGACCTGAAAGCTCAACACTTAGAAAAAAACACACGCAAACAGGCAAAAACGGCAGGCAAAGTGGAGAAAACGTCACCAACTTGACAATCTGCATTTCGAAAACTGAGCAAACACAGCCGAACACAGAAATGCTGCAAAAACTGGAAAACACAATCAAACACGGAGAGATTCTGCAGGTCACGCGCAGAACTTTAAAAAATATTTTTTTTTTTACCCAGCGACAGCCTTTTGCTGATTATAGCCCACCGACTTAAATAACGGTATAAATACCTGTCCATCCGAATCACCTGCTCATGTCGAAACAAAGGAAAAAAGCAAATGTATTGAAATGTAAATGTAATTTCGGTCACGTTCTTCGCGAGTCGCAGTGTGTTTTCTCACTTTTCAGGTGTTTTCTTCAATGCTGCACGAATATTACCTGTTCTTTATTATTTATTTTTTTTACCGCTATCACTTCTGGGCGGCACAGTGCGGTGCAGTGGTTTGGTGGTTAGACAATCCAACAAGTTGCTCCCAATT
This sequence comes from Enoplosus armatus, assembly GCF_043641665.1. Taxonomy (NCBI): domain Eukaryota; kingdom Metazoa; phylum Chordata; class Actinopteri; order Centrarchiformes; family Enoplosidae; genus Enoplosus; species Enoplosus armatus. The sequence continues at coordinate 18,865,602 of NC_092200.1, read as the reverse complement.
GGAGGCCAGCACCTTTTCTTTTTTTTTTTTTTATTTGGATCCCCATTGGCCATTACCAATCTAGCAACCACTCCTCCTGAGGTCCACACAAGAAAAACAGTACATCACAATGTCAAAAAAAAAACCCCAAGACAATACCAAACCAAGCATTTCCTGTTTTTATTTTGTAGTGCTTACCTCTCCTCACTTCCTTCCTTGATTACCTGCCCCGCCCTGACTAGCTTCACCTGTCCCTCATAAGCCACTCACCTGGGGGTATTTAGTCTGTGTGCCCTGCTCCCCCCCCTCACGTGGTTAAGGGGGGCAGAAATACAGAAAGACACATTCTTCTGTCTTTGGCATAAATTAAAGTATGTTTTGTATGGAAAAAAGAGAATTTGGATCATGATTGGAATGGAATTATTCACAAAGGTTGATCATTCACAGGAAAAGTCAGAGGCTAAAAGAACAACAACAAAAAAAAACCCAGCAATTTTTGCTAATTGGTTTCTGACAATTTTGATGTCTGAGCTGCGCAGTCTTACAGCTCCGTTCCTCCTGGAAAGCACCTCGGAAAGGATTCCGCTGACCGTAAGTGCACGTTCCCGCCGCTGCCATGATGAACCACTTGCATACTTAAAGAGGTTAACTTGTCTGTTGAAAAGGTATTGACAGTTTCATCTTTCCCTCAACCTTTCTCTGTACACGGAGGCACGCCTGAAGCACTCCAGGCTGACTGTCTGTCAATAGCGATAGTAGTGACAGTGTTTTAAAGGGGACCTATGATGCTTTTTTATTTTCTGTCATATATATATATACATATATATAATGTCACAATGTCGGATATTCATACGAAATGTTGCCAAAGTTGAATAATAATGAGGTAAACGTATGTAAAAGTAAGCCCTGTGAGCCAAAAAGCTCAGACTGCTCTGAACGCTCTGCTTCAGTTTGTTTCAACCGCCGGGTCTATCTGATGTCAGACAGGCCCGGATGTCCTTATATGGTATCTCTGCTCCAGGCACAGACCGGATGTTTATGTTTATGTCAGCGTTGCTCAGTAACGCTAGGTCTACAGTTTGCCTTTGGAAGTTCTTCCAATCAGAAGAAAGTGGGCTTTTAAGATGGGGGGGGGGGGGGGGGGGGGGGCGGCGGCTTATAGAGACAGGAGCTCAAGATGATTTTTTCTATCAATAGGAATTAAAATGCATCGGAGCGGAGCCCGGTGTTTCCAGCGTTCCCAGTCCCGCTGCTGGTGTGTATGGAATATTGCATATTTATCATGCTGGAGTTGAATATGTGTGTGTGTGTGTGTGTGTGTTTGTGGTCTGTGTCAGAGTGTGTTCACTGGGGTGACTGGTGTGTGTGTGTGTGTGTGTGTGTGTGTGTGCGTGTGTGCATGCCAAGCAGTGTGTAATGAGGGGCTGAATAACAAAGTATCAACATGAGCTCTGCTTTCCACAGAGCCAAAAGTAGCCCTTTCCAAACACACACCATCACACACACACACACACACACACACACACACCAGGGTGGGTGAGGCTGATTGCTATTCACACTGGCAACGTGCTGGACTCCCCAAAGTCAGCTTTACACCTGCTACCCATGTGGGTGTTCATGATTTTGTGATGCCTCACCCAGGAAATTGAAAAACAGTTCTAATCCGACCTCTCAGGAGCAAACACACACACACACACACACACACACACACACACACAGACAGACAGACACGGCATTAGCTTTTGCTCAAGCTGCATGGCTGTTCAATACTGTAAACACACGCAGTGAAAATGAAAGGACATGACGGTGATGACTCCACATCGTGATCCACAGACACACACACACACATGCAAGTCAAATTGCCCCTCGGGGGACATTAAAGCTTTCCTCTCCACTCTTCTCTACATACAATCACACACCTTAATCCACCCCCACCCCCACCCCCCTGCTCCATCTGCTTAACTGGCTCATGATGAATTAATTCTGATTCATAATCTCTCACGGCCCGCCAGCTACTACAACACCAGCTGACTGTCTCTGTCCGTCTCTACTGTACGTCTGTCTCTCTATTGAACACGCATGCACCCTCACAAAGCGCGCACACACACTCCGAAAGCACTCTCACCGCCTGTGTGTGTGTATGTGTGTGCAGTTAGGAGAGGCTAACACACCGGGCCAGACACCACTTACCCCTTACCTGTCATCTTCAAACTCTGATGAATGGACCCAGCTACCTGCCGACAAGCTCTCTCTCTCTCTCTCTCTCTCTCTCTCTCTCTCAAACACACACACACACACACATTTTCTGTACTCAAACAAAAGCACACATCTGATCACAATACATCTGCATGGCATATATTGGTATCAGCGTATACTGGGCATGTATGTATGTATGTATATATATATATATATATATATATATGTGTATATATACAGTGCTTAACAAATGTATTAGACCACCACCCAGTGTAAGGTGTTTGCCACCGCTGCCCTAAATGAACAGTATTGCTGATTACCAAAATATTTGATGTCTCTGTAATGGTTAATCCACCAGTATGTGCAAGCCAAGCTCTTTAATCAAGATGATATCTTTAATGCTAAAATATAATTATTGTTATCCATGAATTCTCAAATTTACTGTTTTACAAAAAAGCAGAAAGAAAATAGTAAAGCACATTATTATTTTTTGATTGAGATGCCAAGTTACAGTTATTTACTTGCATTCCTGAACAGAAACATTTTGTTTTGTGGTTGCGAGAATGCAAGCTGTTATCAGGGCCAAAGGAGGTCATACAGAATATTAAGATGTTTGGTTAATATATGTGAATAAGGACTATTTAGTTGTTCCGGTTTGTTATTTGCCTAATAAATAACAACACAATTTTTAGTTTGAAACAAGTTTTTGACAGATTTCTAAAATATTTGTGTTTTCTCATTTTTATGACAGGTGGTCTAATAAATTTGTTAAGCACTGTATATATATATATATATATACCTTTGTCTGCAAATAAGTAACAAGAATCTGCAGTACAAAAATGCCAGATTTCAAATTTCAATATTATGCTCGTATCCCCCCCCCCCCCCCCCGGAACACATGACATGGGTGTCGACATCACACAAATCACGCTCCATGAAAAGCACCCGCTCGGAACCAGTGTAACGCGTATAAAACTAGGCAGCGCTCGGGCAAATTCAATGCAAACGACCACATAAAAAGGAAGAAAAACATTAATATAAGAATAATATAAAATAAAGGCTTCGACAGTAAGACATAATGAGTGAGTATAGTGATTTGGGGTGTTTGGGCGTAGTTTCCATAAAAGTAGATGTCAAAAATACTGACTGTCTGACTGAAAGTGTTTCTTTCTCATATGATTTTAAACGCGTGCAATTTTTGAAATTGAGCATACTGAGTAGGCCGATAATCTCAGCTGAAATCCAGCAGTTTTACCTCACTGCCGGCAATATAATAGAAAGTACAGTTCTATTAGCATGCCTCTAACAGAATTTGAAGCTTTGGATGTGCGTTTTGTACGCTGTATGTACACTTTGACTTTCAGCAAAGGACCCAATGTTTTCTGAACTGTCAATCTCATTTAGTCCATCCAAGTTTTAGACGTGTCCCGCTGTAACTGACAGTCCCCTGAAGTTGTCGATAATGATAACAGGTGGCATTGCAGATGCTGGCGTTGTCAACCCTACTTTCTGCATTGGACTGCATATCTTGCGTTACACCTGGGGAAAGAATCTTCTTGCGTGCCTGATCCATCGCTGGCAATCTTCTGCAGATGTGTCCCGACATCCAGCGTTCGTTGTGTCCAAGAGGGACATCTGATCGTGTGGCTGGTTGTCGTAAAACGTCCCGCCTCCACGAGGAAAAGAATACCTCTGTGGGGTTGAGGAATGGAGGGCAAGGTGGAAGGAAAAGTGACGCCGTCCTGGGATGAACCGCCACATCGTCCCATGCGACTACAAAACGTTCTGGATTCGGTCTCGCTTGCCCCCCCCCTTTCCCTCACCTGGCACAAGACTTTTAGGTCATCAAGGAATGACAATAGGTGCTCAGTGTGTAAAGAATATAGCAAATTACAGTCGAATCCAAATTAATTTTGTGTTTATGTTTTGAATATAAATTTAACAATTTAGAAAGGTATGTAAACATGTGCACAATGGACGGCAAACACATAGGTATTTGGTGGAGGCTAAGTTTGACTGAGAAAACAGTTCAGGACTTTCGAAAGATGTGTCCAGGCAATAAAAAATGAATCCACAATGTGAAGAGTTTGAAGAGGTGAACTTCCGGAACAAGGGGCGCGCTCCACCCACTTTGCAACTCTAATTGACGCTTTAAATTTCATAAATTGCTACGCAGTGTTTGTTCCCACACTGTAGCCTCATGGTCACAGGGCCACTGGATAGCATCAATCACCATGAGCCTCTCCGCTGACAAGACACTTTAATATATTTTCTAGGCAGCATTTGGCGATGCTAAAATCCACCCACGCCACGTTGGAGTGCTTTCTCTGGTTCTTTAGCTTGCAAAGAACCAATTTAAACATCAGAGTGATGGGCAGAAGAAATAAATCCAAAGAAGATGACCACTCGGGTCCGTCGGAGAGAGAGAGAGAGATTTCTGTCCGCATTCTTGTCCGGGAACAGAAACTCAGTAGGCGTGACAAGTATAGCAAGAAGGGAATATAATGATGCCGTGAAAGAAGATATAGAAGATAAAATGGTACATTTAACAATCAATCTTCTGCATACTTGGTGTTTTGTTTTTCACAAAACACCAAGTATGCTCTGTCATTTGCACAGAGCGAATGGTTTACCTCACTTTGGCTGACTTAAGGAGGTGAGCGATTCATCTGTTTAAAGAGCAATATGACGTAAGTGACGCAGCGTGTGCTGGCAGTAAGTGTGAGCGGTGGTACTTTAGCGAGTTTTCTGTAGTTTTACTTTGCATTTCCTCATGTTTCATCATAAATGGTAAATGATTGTGTCTGTGCTGGTTGCACAAACTCCAGGCTGTCAAGAGGAGTCGACGGTTTTCCTTACTGGAAAAGCTGCAGCGCTAGCTTTGGTGTCTGGGTTTTTTTTTTTTTTGTGCAGGTGAAATATGATATACAATAGGATGGAGTTCAGGACTGGATGCAGATACCAGGACCATGAGACTTACAGCTTGTAAACCCCACCAGCTGATGAGGCAATATGGCCAATGTTAGCTAGCATTATTGACCACACCTTTTGAGGAGGCATAGTTGGTAACTTCTGGCGGGAGGAAGGCGGAACAAGGGAGTCGCTGGAACCAGGTACTCTGTACTCTGTTCAGTATGTAGCTAAAAATGACTAGTGGTCCAATCGTCACTGTGCTTGTTGGTGCTTGGTTTATTTCGGTTCCAGTGCACTCAAGTCCGGGGGTGGATCTAGGATTTTTCTAAATCAGGGTCCATACTTTACACAGTGGGGCCTGGTACTATGCAAGGGGGTCTCAGGGACCTCCCTGATGAAAACTTTGTCAAAAACGTCTTTTCCTGCATTCTGGCGACTTTTTATGCGTGTAAATAACCACAAAACCTACCTGACAGCAAATCAATGTGGGTCAGAATTGTCTTTGAAAAGGCGAACACAAACTTCAGGTCTGGCTTTGCAAAACTACCTCCACACTTTGGAGAAAGGCCTGGCTCAACCCATTATCATTCTGGGAGGGTTAGGGGGACACTCAGACTAAGCCCCCAGGCGATGTTATTTATTGGGGCAGACAAGTACAAATCCCCCCAAGTCTTCTCCAATTTTTACCCTCTTGACGGCTTCATTTCGCAGAACCTTGGGAAGCCAGAATTGTCTGTCCAAATGTATCGTGGTCTATGGACGCATCTCTCAAAATTCAGCCAATGAAGTGCTCTGACGTGAACGGGCACTTCGGGGGCCAATCCGACCTGCCCCCGCGGCCGCCCCCCCCCCCCCCCTGGATCCGCCCATGCTCCAGCCATAAAAATACTCTGGAGTGTGCTGAAAAAAAAAAATGCTTGTGTGAATCGCAGGTAATTCTGCAGGGGAAAATTAAAGAATGTGTTAAATTCTCAAGCTCCATCATATATGAATCATATTATACATCTGGTGTTTCAGTCAAACAGCCTTTTTCAAGATGACAACAAGCGACACAAATCTTAATGATGTAGTTTGATTCAAACTGATTCTTGATTCCCGTTGCTCAACCTTGTGCCTCCCTTCGGAGGTGCACAAACGCCTGGGAGAAAACCCCCCGGGGCAGACCCAGGGCACACTGAAGGGATTACACTCCCAGCATGCCCCGGAGCATTTGAATGAGGAAGTTGTGGGGAAGGAGGGCTCTGGGCTACTCTGCTCATTCATGAACAGTTAAGAAGAAGGATGGATAAAAGCATTAGATCAGATCTGACCTTTGATGAGTTGCGTCTTCCTACACAGAGTATAGACATTTTCAGGCAAAACCCCTGCAACTGGTTTTATCAAATCACATCTAGACACAAGACACGAGTGATAAGAGATGAACGGCAGCATCAGATTGCCGTCATTTGGGAGTAGAGTACATCCACCTCATTGTGCTTTCAGTCATCTTTACCGTTGCTTCAATTTGCGGTCCGCGTGCAACAACACCTCTGGCAACAGAATGCAGCTGTTGCCTGGAAACCAGATAGAAGAGCAATGTACTGTATGTACAGATGGACGTGAAGCCGTCTCGACCCCCCCCCCCCCCCCCCCCCCCCCCCCCAGCTGGCTTGCTGGCTGCAGTATAGGTCATAAACCCCGCGCCCTCCATGTTAGCAGATGGGACTGGGGCCGAACTAAAAAAATCCCAAATGAATCCCAAAGATGCTTTCTGATCATTTAGCAGAAGAATACTTTGGTCCGGTGTCTGCCATATTATAAAAAATAACATTATGATGTATTGACTATTATAGCTGCAGTCACAAAGGAACAACCATTAAAGCAAAAGTAGCTGGGAATGAGGGAGTTTTTTTGATAAAAGGTTATCTGCAAACTGAAGCATCAGTCCGTCCAACTCCCCCACACTGCGCGCATGCAGTTACTCCAATAGGAAATGAAGCCTCATGAATATTCAGATCAACCCAGCTGCATATTTATTCAAGGGCGTACATGTGTGTGTGTGTGTGTGTGTGTGTGTGTGTTTTAGAGGGGACGCAATGGTGTGTAAATACGTTGGTCAGCCAGTCAGCCACACTGTATATATGGTCCTGTGAGGACAGAAGCGGGGAGGGGGTCAAGAACCCATTTGTCAAACATGAGATTGGTTCCTAGTTGTCCACACTGATGTGACTATATGAATACCCTCATAAACACATATGAACACACACACACACACACACACACACACACTCACACACACACACACAGACACATTACAGTGCAGCGTATCTGGACAAAGTTCAGCTCAGCTCCCAGTCTGTGAGAATCATCATCAAAATCCATCATCTCCACATGCAGGGCAGCAGAGCAGAGAGGGACTAGCTGACGGCCAATCTGTGTGTATAGTGTGTGTGTGTGTGTGTGTGTGTGTGTGTGCATTCAGTATATGCGTGGGGGAGAGGAGAAGAAAAAAAAAACAACCCATCTACAAATGGAGCTTGAAGCAACATATATAACATGATGTGGATTGTTCAAAATGATTCACGTTCATTCAACGGTACGTGTCTCCGGGTTTGTGCATTCAGTTCGGGGGCTGGGGATTTGAACCGAACTGGCTACACGGATTAGTTTTAATGGTACGGAGTAAAATAGTATTTCAGGAAAAATTACATAATTTACACTCAGAGACTTATGGTTTCTCTTGCCATGAGGAATGTCATGGGTCAGTCTCCACAGGTGAGCATTGGGTGTTTTCCCTCCAGATCCTACGTACGTGTATTCCATGCGAAACAGCTCGAAAGCCCATGTCAATAATGCAAACGACTTCAAGACAACATACGAAACAAAAAAGCACATGGCTGAGGTTGCTTGGCAACAGTGGCTAGTTAACATCAAGCTTAAGTATTCCGTCTGCAATGCCTGATTCGCGTTCCTCTTGAATTGCCAAAGCCACCGTGTGTAGAAATAGAAAAATTCCCGACTCTAGCATCCATTCAGTTCTAACACGGCAACCGTTGCCCTGACAGGGATTATAGGGGTGTGGCGCTGTAGTCACTTAAACTTGATGTCAGGTGTTTGATGGATTTGTTTGGATATTACACTCAGTGGCCACTTTATTAGGTTCACCTTCTAGTATTGGGTAGGACCTGAATTCTTTGACACTGACAGCCTCAATGACCACCTCCCGAAGATGCTCCATCGGATCTGGTGATGGAGTACCGCCGAGGAGTACCCTGACCTTTGTTACACGGTGGCAGCCAGTAGAAGGTGGATAGACTGTGGCCATAAAGGGATGCACACGGTCAACTCAAGCTGCCTGTGGCAATGTTCGCTCAATTGATATTAAGGGGCCTAAAGCCTTGTTTATGCTCGCGCAAAGCTTTGAGGTCGCACGGAGGCGTTCATTCTTAACGGGGGCGATCCCTTGCAGTACTCTCCAAAACGCCAGTGAAAGATCGTCATAAACCAACATGGCTGCACTCTGCATGAGAGCTTGTTGTTGCTGAGGAAGAATGTATCTGTCTTTACCTATTAAATGTGGTGGCGGTCTCTCTCCACGGGTTCACAATCACGTGGCTGTCCCTGTGGTCTCTCATGGAAGGGGGTCGTAGAGGCGATTGAAACGACGTACCGACTCGGCCAGTCTAGTTTCACAGGCGCCCATGTTGAAATGTCGCGTCACGTAGTTACTAAAATTCCAGAGACAGCACGCCGACCATAAATCCGAAGTGTGCCAAAAAAAGTATTCCCCTCACCGTTACACCACCACCAACCTGAACCGTTGGCTGGATCCAAGATTTCATGTTGTTTACGCCGAGTTCTGACCATATCACCGCAGCATCAGCGTCAGACAAGGCAATGCTTTTCCAATCTTCTACTGTTTGGTTTTTGGTTTGCCTGTGCCCACCGTATCTCCAGTTTCCTGTCCTTAGCCAACAGGAGTCTGCTGCCGGAGCCCATCCACGTCAAGGTTCGACATGTCGAAAACTGGTGGACTCAGTGGATTTTTTTGTACTTTCTTTGAAACTGTTTTCTGTAAACTCTGGGAGATGAGTGATTCCTGAGAAACACAAAACCACCCCACGGGGCACCAGCACGCATCTGAACCTCTTCGCCATTATGATGTTTGCATTAAGGAGGAGGCGTACAGGTGTGATCATGCTATTTTAGACTGAAAAACTCTTAAACTCTTGATGCTTAAGCAAATGATAAAACCATTAAGGAAAGTTCGGGGTGCTGCGGTAACTTGAAACGACTTGCCTCTTGCTTTGTCATGGAATGTTAACTGATGTTTTTTTTGTGATTTTTCCATGCTACATCAGCCCAAGGGTATAAACACACACAAATGCAAAGCTAAAAAAGGTCCATTACTCTCTGCCTCTAACAACACCACTAGCAATGTCGTCACTGAGTTGTGTGTTTCTTAATAACAGTGAGTTGGGTATGTAAATTGTACTGCAACTCGCTGGCGACACTGGGACTCCGGGAGGGTTAAAGGTGCAAAAGGTAGCACGTGGCTGTCTACAGCCCTCCACGGGACTCTGCAGCCCTCGTGACTTTGGAGACTTTCAAAGAGGAAACTGAACTGAACTTGGAGAAAATAAGGGAATGAATTAGAAATTAGTCAAAGTGAAACACAATAATTAAAGCAGCAAATCGAACTCTTAAAGTTTCTATGGATGTGCTAGCTTTACTTTCCGCAATTCAAATTGAATTGCAACTCGATTTCCTCTTCATAGCTTCAATACTAATTCAATTCAAACATAAGCACTGAGCTGGAGAGCATGAATGAGTTATTCAAAAGCCATTTGGAGCTGGACACATCCCTGATGTGTGCGTGCATGTGCTGCTGTTGGGATTCTCTCTCTCTGGGTCTTCATCTTCAACAAATAGACCTCGGCTGGTTGCGGGCTTATCAGGAAAAGGGCGGACACTTTGCCTGGGGCTCAGGGATAGCTCTCTCTCTCTTATGACCCGTGACCCTTCACAATATAAATTATTTCACACACACATGCACACACGCAATGGAACACAGCCAAAATGTCAATAGGCAGCGCGGTGGCCTGCAGATATCTCTCCCACAGCTTCTGTCTCTGTCCCATTTGTCTGTAAATAAACGAAATAAATACATAAGTTCACAAAATACCTTAGTACAGCGAGATAAGGAAGCTAGAATCAAATGATTATTTTCATAGGAGTTGCCCTCAGTTGTACTGAGCACATCTGAAGCCTTCAGAGGAGCCGTTACAAATCCATTTTGAATTTTAAATGAACAATCAATTTGCCTGTTTTCCAGTCAGCCCTGGATCAGCTCCGTGATGAATATGTTACAGCGGCTGAAAGTAAATAACCTCAGATCATTTCGAGTCTATCTTAATAAAATGATAATATAAGTGCACTGGTCCTTCATGGCGTGACGTTAGTAGTATACAAACATTTCCAAGAAGGTAGGATCAGGACCTAGATCCAGCAACATGGTGCTACATACAGTGGTTCTGGCTTAGGGGGTCCCTGGGCCTGTGCCAGTCATTCTGTAATCTATTCATGATTGTCCAAAGACTTATTATAATGTGAGTTTGAAATGATGATAATAATAATAAAAATAAAAAAAATGCACCTGTATCTTTGACACACTGATTGTATCAGGCCTGGAACACGAGTGTGTTTGGAACGTGGTTGGCTGTTCTGGTGACAGGGAGGTACACCATTTGTCGGACTCAGAATGGAATATCTGCAGGGTCCTGAGTCTCTGAATGCTGAGGTGAGCAGTATTTTTGTGGTATTTGCTGCCCAATAACAGTCTGTCTCACCGCATTTACCATCTCAACCATTGAGGCGAATTTCGTATTTCGCATCATATTCATCCGAGATGAATAACATTTTCTAGTAGGCAAGTATTTTTCAGCTTATTATAGGGTTATTTCCAGATTGGGATCTTGTGTCTTTGCCTGTCGTTCTCATTTGACGAAGAAGTGAAGTACCCAGAGTGCATGCTTGTTAGCGAGGAAATGGAAGGATCTGGCAAATGCAACGGCAACGTTTAAGAAAAACCTCTAAAAAGCCCGGAGTCTGCCAGTAATGGGATGACTGTGGTGTTGAATGCACATGTGCAAGGCTCAAACTGTTCAGCTTCTTGATGAAATGATCTTAGTCCTCAAACAGAGGCCTCTGTGGTGCTTTGTTTCACAAGCTGGAGACCCCATCAGCAACCACACACACACACACACACACACACTATCTCTCTGGACTAGCTGAGGTGGGGAGCTGTGTGGAAGTAGGCGGCAGAAAAGAGCCTGAATTTATTAAGCCCACACCAGCCATTCAAAGTACGCCAGCAACAAGTAATGAATCTCCAACAAGAAATAAATAACCGTTGTGTCTTTGAGTCTCAGGCAGAAATGTGAGAGGCGGGGGTGGAAGTAGGCACCAATGAGACGGGGAGGAAGGCAAGGCTTTGGGCGAGACGCTGCAGTAATTCTCAGGAGGCAGCTTGTTTGCTTTCGGGAGGATATACAGTGCATCTCCATTGTGGCGTTAACTCACACATGCAAACGTACAGAAGTTACGGGGAAGACCAATGGAGGACATATGTGCACACACGTAGCTGGATAAGTCATTAGTTTGATTTAAAAGTAGTGCTCTCGCATAGATATTGAGTCCTTAAGGACCCACGGTGGGATTTATTGGATGTTTTCCTTGTGAAGGTTCCTGTTTTACTCTGGAATAGTTTTACACTGAGAGCTAAATATCACAGTGAACACCATGTTTACATTTTTAACGTGCTTAAAAAAACGGTTTAATGAGGGAGGTAATTGTCCAACTAGGCAATTATACATGTATCCACGTCTCATATGTCTCCCACAGCTGCATGTGATCATATCTATGATGCTGGACAGACGCTGCAGCTGCTGTGGACTGTGTTTTTAGACTCTGGGCCTGGATTGACATGTTCAAGTGTGGACATGGGAACGTTTTATCCGACTCTTTTAAGTTCATGGTTCATGGTTCCGTGTCAGGCCCTCTGCTGTTTAGTGTCTATATAAATAATACGTCTTAAGCATTTTGCTGAATTTCAAACACAGACGTATGCAGATGATGCACTTTTGTAAATCAATGTATGGCATGTGAAATATCTGTCAAATGGTTGACTGCCCCCTCATCACATCGACACATTGCTCAAATCTCTCATTAGTAAAATGGTCTTGCATGCATTTTTCTAAGACGACTTGTCCCTTGTTAACCTGATATGAATGTTGATCATTTTAAATATCTCGGTGATGTTTTAGATGTAAATACGACTTAATAAGATAATAATATAATTAATATGAGGCTTCATCAGTCTGAGGTAGCTACTAAAGTTCCTGTCTTTTTAGTACAGAATGTGAGTACTGTCTTTTTAAGAAAGTTTTCTACGTCCGACTTTAGATCAAAAGGCCTTATCTGCGATGAGATGCTTCAAAACTGTACAGGAAAGCAATGGTTCTCTCACACCGCAGCTATTGCTTTACAAGTTGGTTTCAAACTGGATTTTTTTTGTCCTTATTAAAGCTTATTAAAGACACTCAATGTGCAAACCTTTTAGAATACGGAGCTGAGCTGCATACAGCATTTTAAAGTCAAACAAAAATAGGGTGAAAACGTACTCAGATGTTAGCCTTCGTTCCAAACATGACGAACACTGTACTGGACTTATCACAAATGACAATATTCTGCGATAAAGCTGGAATCAGCGTCTCAGAATGATATTTATGAAAGCCAAGGATGACTTGGACCAGACGGGACAGGTGTGGGCTTCACACATCATCAGGCCCTCAAAGAACATCGACATCCCATGTGGCAGCCTCTTCTTTGCACTACTGGAGCTTTAGGGGAAACAAAATGAACGCAATAAAAACATATCTAAAAAGTAAGAGGTAAATACCGAGGGGAAAAGAAAATTAAAAAAAAAAATCTTTATTGCTTTACACAGTGCTGAACTTTGTCAAAACCTAGTCTCATAGTCTCCCTGTACCGCGGTGCTGGAACGTCGAAACCCTCCCCTTTTGCCTCTTAAAACCATGAAATAGCACGCCATTCTCATCAGGGGCGTGATCCTCTTTCATCAGGGCTTGTTTTGGGTTTTAATTGTTGAGCCGGCCGACAAAAAAGTCAAAATGTGTTGCCAGCCAAGTTCTCACGCGGCAAAGAATACAACGGATGAGCTTCCCGAACTCGGGGGCTGTTTTCAGAACTCCCTTTTTTTATGACATGCATACTGACATCAATAGAAATGTACGGATGGAAGGTGGTGGGGGGGGGGGATGCATTCAGATGTACATTTGCGCTGGCCTTCGCATTTTCTCCACTCATTGCGTTGACGGCGCCCTATTATGCCGAGAAGCACTTCAATGTTCAATGAGAAAGAAGCTGAAGGCTTATGTTCCTTTCTCTTGAACCACGCCATCGGATCTGTGTCCCATATTTCGACGTAGTCATCCGCCGTTTTGCACTGTTTTGCCTTTGGCTTAATTGTTCTTACATGTCGATAAAAGGGGCATAATGGCTGCGTTCACGCTGAACGGCTTTATTGCACACAGCTCTCTGGAGGTGGTGTTGCTCACGCTGCGTTGTGCCGCCGTGTGCTCAGCTGCACCTGGGGAGCGCGGGGTCCCTGCTCAGCAGCGCGATCGGCTAATTGTTGCAGTCGATGATTGATCATTTGCGGGATGATTTTTCAGCTATGTTGCATAACGGTTTGTGCAAACTCTCTCTTAAGTGTACAGTATCCTAAAGCATTTCTCCTTTTCTTTTGCCGTGAGGTACGTTCTGGGGCCAGCCTGCAGGTGACATGACACCGGACCCAGCTCTTTCTCTATTCTGGGATAGGGGGGGGGTTTGTATTTCTGTAAACCAATCACAGTCGTCTTGGGGCAAAGTGGCATCATGCAGATGCAGGGGGAGGACTTATCTTAACAGCCTGCATCCGGTAAGATCCAAAGAGTAAAGTAACTCTAAATGGGAATACATATGAATCAATGTGTAAGTCCATTGATGTTCAGTTGGTGTTCAATGAATGGCTAATGGCACCGTCCACCACTTGAATGCACTGTGCAAGGCTCAGTGAGAGAGAGTAAAGGTGAGCAGGTAGTCTCGAGTCCTGGCTACGAAGGCCCCCAGCCAAGTCCCGCGTCAAAATCCACGTTTGTGTCGCTGCGAGTTGTGAACAAGTCGTTCAGCAACAGACACGGCAGCTAGCGTTACACACTGCTGATAGTGGGCTACCAGATCTGTGTCGAGGACTCGCCGATTTAGCTAATGCTAGCCGTACGCAATAACCAAAGAACATTAGCACTAGCCTCAACTAACCTTACCCATTCTTTATATCCATAGTCTGTGTGTCCAAATACAATTTTTTTTTGTGATGCCATTTCTAATCTTTGGGCTGGAGGACCTCCGTGCCCCCCCCCCCCCCAACGCTGCTCATCTCTGCTGCAGGCTCCAGGCTCCAGGCCACTCTAGGCACCGCCGGCACAACACACTCAAATCTCTGACCGAACCGTCAGCCGTCGTTGAGTTGCATTGTGGGTAACGTGGGCAACAATGTTATCGGAGTGCAATGCAAAATTTAAGGAAGAATACCAGAAAATAATGTTATTTGACTTTTTTTTTATTGGTGCTTGCTTTCCGTATATATATATTTCTCAGCGGCTACATGTCGTGATGTTACAGTTCACACTTCATTTATTCGTCGCATTTAATGAGAGAAGCTGATGTTCGAAAGAGAAGAATAAGAAAACAAGAATATTGGAGGGGACAGACAGGAAGGTCTAATAGGCAGACGTTGATTGTTTCACTTACAATGATGCATGATGGGATGGATTCTGACCTCAGATTCTCAGGTCATACCTTCCAGGTAATGAATGAATGTGTGTGTGGATGCACCTGGGTTATACATATTACTGCATACGTGCATGTGTGTTGTGCGTCTGCCTTCCCCGTGCTGCTCTGACAGCCATTACTGTGGTCTGCGCTTTTGTATTCAAAGCACATGCACAAAACCACAGATCTCTCTTGCCCCGAGGTGCTGGTAGTCCAACACAAGTTGGTTTTTTTTTTTTTTTTTTTTTTCCTTCCCCTTCCCTGTTCTATCCTTATTTTTCCTTTCAATTTGTTTTTGTTGGAGGATTCAGACACAAAAGAATAAATCAGTGTTTTATTCATTTATTTATTTATTTGTCTTCTCTCCCTCTTGGCGAGTGTTTTAAACATCAGCACTGCCCACGCGGGGGTTTGCGCTGGTTACCGGGGAACAGCTTGGGACAAAATGCACACATGCATACATTTAAAAGACGTCTTGATGTGATGGTAATTTTAGACTTGCCGTGTGAATCTCATACGTGGCTATTTTGATTTCATTTCAGTCTCGTTATGTTCTGCCGCTGTTATTCCGCGTGCCCCATAATGATGTGATTCATTCATACTTATCATTCATTATATTCTTTTTTTTCCCTCTTTGCCGTGTCCTATTATTATTGACCCTGTGACTCAGTTTTCCCATGAGCATCATTAACAATTCATCTCATCCACTCACACGAACACACACACCAGCACGGGCAGATAGATAGCTCGACACTGCTACTGGTAGCCACACTGAAGTAGTTTGGGCCTGAGGGGCCTTGCTCAACTGTTAGTGTTCAAGATGCCTCACTGTGGACCAACGTGTTGACCAGGTAAAAGTTCAATTGTCTGGGTCTTTCATTTTTTCGAGGAAATTCGACAAAACATCAGCTGAATTACTCGGTAACTGAACAGGGAACGCCCGCCGTAGTCTTGGCTTCGCAGCATTTCAGCGTGTATGTCCGCTCTGTGCCTGTGGTGATCGCAGAACCAGTAACCTTTCCTAGTTCTTTGCAGTGTCCTAACCAAGGCCTGATTCGCTGGGCTCTGTTTCTCCAGTCCTACAGCCTGGACATTCAAGAGGGCGGGGGGGGGGGGCAATGTGGTGGCGGCGGATGCATCGTCCCGGGCTCCTAATAAAGTAATGTCGATGTATTCATTTGCTCTCTGCTTTGTTCCCATTTTCTTAGGTCTCCCTCTTTCCTCTTAAATCAGCTTCAAGGATCCAGTTGCTGGGGATGGAAGGGGGGAGTTTAAGGGTCTGAGGGGGAGGTTGTTTTTTGCATTATATATGTTGTGTATATATATATATATATATATATATATGTGTGGCACCTTGGCTGGGTGGAGCTGAGGCCTCATTAGCTGACCGGGAACACCTGGCCAGTGTTCCTGAGTGATTTAAGCCCGCCTTGGCCCCGGACGCCAGTGTGACGGTCCCCTCGCTGAGCTTTGCGCGTCCCTTGCCTTGCCTTGCCTTGCGTTGCCTTGTTTTTGTTTTGCGCTGACAACGCGCACCTTTCTGCCAGAAAGCCTTGAAGGCAACCCTCTGCCACGTGCCCCCGAGCAGGTCAGGTGTCCACGAACGAGTGTCACCGCTTCTGCGCACTGCACAGGTCGCCGACAGGCTAATATGGACCTTCCCAAGTAACTTCCCAAGGGACATTATTGAACATTTGCTATTTTTGTACAAACAAACAAGGAAATTCATTTTCATTGTGAATCAGAAAATGGCCGGCGAGTATCACCGCCCTTGGCCTACCCAGACACTTGGACGAGCCAAGGATGAAGACTGTGCCTCACGTTGTGTCTCTTCCCAAACACGCCGTGAACGTGTTGGTCACCTGATGCTAGTGGCAGAGGTTTTGAGCCCCATGGAAGGCCATTGTGCTGATATTGTAGCCGCAGCTGAAAGACGGCAACCTCCACCCTTCTGAGATAGATAGTGTCCTATTTGATTTTTCGATTGAATCCTCGCATTTCTTTACATGTGTGGGGGTGTAACTACCACACAGCTCTGCGTATGAGTATGCACCAGTTGTTTACGAGTGTTTTCTATTTTTGTTTCTGGCAAGACCACCTCTGCTTTAACGCGAATAAGAGACCATGATGAAAATGAGGAGAGGGAGAAGGCTCGAGACGGCCATTTGTATCCGTCCACCAAACAGCAGCCGTTCCCAGCAGGCGTTGGCTGGTGCATCAGCCACGCTATCATCTGTTATCTCGTCTTAACAGACCGATCTGGCAGCTGAGCAGCGGGGGGGGCGGAGGGGTCGGCAGTGTCCCAGCTGACTGGGACAAACACCACCCCCCCTACTGAGCGGGACATGGTAGATCCAGCCTCACCGCCAGACATTAGACCCACCGCAGTAAGACAAGGCCCCCGTGGGCAGTGGCAGGGGGGCTGCAGACTCCCCTTGGCACTCGCAGAGTAATTAATTGTGAGTGATTCATTTGGGGCCGCCACAGAGAGCTGGTGCAGAGACCTTTTTTGAAAGAGCCGAGGAGGCGGGGTCTGCACCGTCACGCCGCGGGGACACAATCATACAGGCACAGGAAGTATCGCAGTGGACGAACCAGCGCGCACACACAGACCACTGTTTCATAATATTATGTTTTATTCATTTTGATATATGAAGTGATGCATCGAGTGCTGAACCTTGACTGTGCTATATTTGTACATTTAATCAGTTCTCGCTATGAAGTTGCAGCCTTTTGATCAGAGGCCACATTAGTAGCGAAATGAGAATTATGGTGGAAACACAAGAACTAAATGTCATAAGCATGAAAATGTCAAAGTACGCCTACTACAGTATATGCTACCCCCCCCCACCCCAGAACAGACAACATTTAATGTGCAATTAAAGGCAACAATAACATGAAATCTCCCCTCTCCTCATTTAATTCTACTGGTTTGTACACGACAAGGACAATTTGCATAATTGGGTTTAATATAAGTCAGCAGCACTTTAATCTGCAGTCACTGACCGGCCTTCTGGGAATCCAGAAGAAAATACTGGGGCATGACGTAACAGCTAGCAACGCAAATTCTAATGGATTGGTTATTGATTGAAACGTTAAAATGGGTAACAACGCACAGAACATGCACGACAACAGAGGCCCTGAGTTTCTCAGAAAGCAAGTTGCTGACTTGCGCTGGCCAGGGCATTCACGACTCCCAAAAAGCAGTCGAATGGTCGATCAATCTCGGGAGATATATCGGGTTTTTTTCACCCAATAACAATGATCAATTCTGTCAAAAAGGTCTCAACCAGTACAGGGTTAACCAAAAGCAGCCAGGACCAACCTTTCAGGGACAGCGGGAGTCTTTCCTTCTCGAAATGCCTTCAATTCTGTTTATTTATACGTAGGAAATGATTGCTCAGACAAACCTGCGTCGAACAAACCAAAGCTATGTCCACCTTTGGGTGTCAGGGGGCCATCTCACGAGCTCTGAATAGCCTGCTACGACCAACAAAATCACTGCACCGTGCTAAAACCCCAGATTAGTCTGCAACCACGCACGGGGTGGACTCGTGGTTTTGATAGTCGACTGTTCTCCGACACCAACATGAGTACTTGTTCTTTTAGAACGTTGTAAACTGCGTTCATTGGTTGGTTGCATGACGTCTCCTCGTCGCATGGGAACCTCTCGCTATCTGTCAAGTGCACTAAACTGAGGAGGTGCCCAGAAGCGCCACAAGTCCTCACGTTTCCTCCCAGTATGGGTGCGAAGTTTAAAAAAAAAACCCCAATGTGTTTCCCTTTTAGGATGAACGTTGGCACAAAATATCAGATCATTTGAATGCTGAACCAGAATAACTCAACTACCGGGAGCAATTATCACGCCATCGTGTCCATGACGAGGCGCAAAGTAGAACACCCGTCCTGCTCGACATGAACAGGATACACCCAGCAGAGCGTCCCATGCTGACGTCGGGCTACAATATTACACCCCCTGAAGCCTCGAAATCTGACGCGGCTGGTGGAGAATCGTTGGCTTATTATGGTAAATAAATGCGGCCAAATTCATGCAAATAAATCAAGGCTTAGCCGCACTCTAAAATATCAGTATTTTCGTTGGGATTCCACCTGGGAGTGTGCTCAGCCTGTAACTCCTCTCATAGAAACAGTTTGTATTTAACCTCCTTCCACCCCATGCCCCCACCCCCACCCCCCTCACCCTCTTTCTGTGTGTCTCTCCGTCTCTCCGGGATGAGGGAGTATGGTGGCAGTGTTTGCTATAGAAGAAGGATTTGACCTCAGTTATACAGGGTTGGGAGTGAACAAACAGAATCCAAGAGAAATTGGAATTAATAATGTAGACTCTAATATGTTTACTCAACTCAGATGATGGCTTCAATAAAATATGACGAGTACAGGGGCCCCCGTGAGGGTATATCTGTCTTGTGAGGGACGTGCAATCCCTCTCTCCTCACCTCTGCAGCCAAACGCACTACAGGTTGGATGGAAGCCGTGTCGTGGGAATTTCGGGCCCCCCACCCCCCCCCCCTCCCCGTCGCCTCAAATAGAAGACGTGAGCCGGGGTCACACCATCTATTGTTCCTATTTGACAGTGGTTACACCTTCGGATGGCATTGTAGACAAAAAAGGACACACCTAATGGATTTGACTCCTGTGGCAAATGAATGACGAAAGTGGAATGGGATCGGCCATTGTTTGCAAACATGACACCGAAGCCGGAGGACCTGAGCAGAAGTTCTGGCTCTACGAATGGCCGTATTGGTCTGCGATAACTCTGCATGGTATATAAGCTATGTGCGAATATGTGCGTTGGTGGGGATGTGTCGTTTAAGGTACCAGCGAGACAGTGGAATCTGATCCAGGGTGTCACGCCACGAGGATCGCGAGGTAAACCGCGGAAATACACGTTCCCGTCAAGTAGTCTACCAGGAGCGTGTAGCTGCATGTATTTGATTGGCTTACGCGGCGCCTTGTTGGGTGACGTCGCATCGCGTGGTGGAATTTACGGAAACTGACTTCATCTTCAAAATACGTCAAGCGGTAAATGGACTTCGCTTGTTATAAGGCGCTCTTCAACCTTAAGGGCTCCATTCACACACACCGACGGCGACCGGGCTGCCAAGGCGAGGTGCCGGCCTGCATCGGGGGCAACTTCGGGTTCAGCATCTTGCTCAAGGACACTTCGACACGTGCTAACCACTGCACCACCGTGCTGCGCCTTCTGTTCTGTTCACAGTCTTGTGCCTTGGCCCCTTTTCCCATTTCCAGAGGTAAAAGGCAAAGGCAAAGAAGTCGGGGAGGGCGCGCTAACGTGACAATTCTAATGAAATGATGCTAAAAGTTGAAACAATATGCCAATATGATACTCTCACACTCTGTTTAAGGGCAGTTATTTTTTTTGAAAGAACTGATAAATGAGGACCTTCTTCGATACTACTAGTCACATCGACTGATGGAAAGTTCATCGCAAAAAAATCCCATCGATCCGTCTGCCTCGAACGTCCCTGTACTGTTTCTAAAAATACGACTAAATCCTCATCTTTGCTTGCACTCCTAAAGTTGGGAGGTGTTACTTCTTCTTTCTGTTAGTGTGTGTACATGTCAGCTACTAATAAGTGCACTAACACCCTTACCAGTGCATTTCCAACACCCACACATTGTGACTACTTTGTGAGTAATGGACTTTACTGAGCAAACTACAAAGTCAAGCATTCGGCTTTAGGCTTTGTTTTGTTGCCAGCACAAACTTGTTCTCCGGGCCTCAGATTGTTAATGTATGGGGGAAGCTGCAGTCAGCTACTTTCCGGTCCAGCGTGTGGTAGAAGTTAAGGAAGTGCTGCATCAACGTGGGCAGACAGCTTCCCGATAAGCGGCCAGGCCTGAAATGTTGCCACACTGTGGCTTGATGATCCCTGAGAAACTGAGGGGGAAGACGAAGAGGAGGTGGTCAAGGGGAGGTGGTGGTAGCGGGGGTATTTTGAATTTTCAAATTCCACCTCCTCTCTTTCAATCTTTCCTTGGTCGCCTATTTGTCTCGCCCCCGTTTCTGTCTCCCTCTGCGGGCGCCTCTGCCTCCTCCTCCCCAGACTCCTTCGATCCCTTCAGCTCCACCAGGAAATGGAGAATTTGTTAAAAGGTGGCAGTAGATCAAAGTCTTGTAGCATCAGGCAACCTGCCAGGAAGAGGGGAGTACTTACTCTTGGCAGAGTGTGTGGTGGAGGGAGTGTTGGCAGAAGGAAGAAGAATGGGGGGGGGGGGGGGGGGGGGGGGGGGGGAGTGGATGACTGGATAGTTAGATGGCACATTAGCCACCCCAACGCTGTCTTTTTCTTTGACAACTTTACTTAATTCAGACTGAATGGCCATTTTGTTTCCTCTCCATTATTCAGTCTGGCATCGACTTCGTGTTAGTCGTTTTCTGTGTGTCCTGTTTTTTTTTTTTGTGGGGGGGGGGGGGGGTGGGCGAGGATTTTCCATGAAAAATCGCCCACACTGAAGCTGTGTTTGTCAGCACATCTTTAAGGCCTTTCTCATTGCAGACTTTGGCTCTGAGACAGAAGTTTATCCTCCAAATGTGACTGTATTTTTATTGTTCATTGTTCATTATCGCCAAATGAAAGGAGAATCACAGGTGTCGGGGAGTCGGGAAAGCCTTTTGTGTCTTCAGAGGAAGCTGTGCAAATAAATTGCCTCAAATAGATGCGCTGCAGGGATGACGTTTTTTTTTTTGTAGGCAAACCCCCGGAAGTTAGCGTCGCCCTGGTTCCCTTGAGGAAATAAGCTCTGTGGCAAAACAAAAAGTTTATGATACTCACACGTTTTGTTCAGCGAGATAATCTTCACTAATGAACACCACTTTTATGATTTTTTGAAGCGTAAATGGAATCGCTTAGTAAAAAGCTAACGTTAGGCTATAAAGGAACTCCAGCACGGTCGCATGACTTTGACATCACCACCGCTGAGCTTCACTTTGAAGAGAATATAGATATAGATAGATATAGATATATAGACAGATAGATATAGGGCCCTATCTTGCGGCGCGCAGTGCAAGTCTAATTGCTAGTTGCCGACCGATGTAGTTGACATTTTTTAAGGCACGTAAAAGCTTCAAAATTCACGAGTGGGGGGTATCTACTGACTGTATTTTATGTTGTAGAACAAAACGTGGAAATCTCTTAAGCTTGTGTGTAACCGCAGACCTTATTTCAGGCATCGAACCAAAAACCCGTTCAAAAAACACCCTCTGACTTTGAGATGGGGGACCCCAAAGTGTAAAAATGCGGACTCATTTCCGGGTTTTAGGGCTCGTTCCTGCAGCGCTCTGTTATGTCACTTGAGTTGATGCAGTGGGATGATAACAGAGGTCATAATTACATGTAGTGAAAGTAACAACACGGAGAGATGTGGCTGCAGCGCACAGCTGACTTTGATAAATAAAGGCGGGCCTCTCTAATGAATGACTCTGCTGATTGGGTGTGTAAATCTCCACAAAGGCCTCACCCGTTGAGTCCATGGCCTTTAACTGCCCCCGCAGTCAATCATAGGTACATCAGCACCGTTTGTGCAGATGCATTATAACAACGCTGTAATTATAAGAAGCCATTTGGAAACATTGGAAACAAAAGAAGTGCAGTGAAATGGCGTTACAGCAATTTAGAGGCGAAATCAGCCATTGTACCGTAAAGACAAAGTGAATCATACAATCTATAATCTGCAACATGTTTTTGAAAATAGGTGTAATAAATAAGGTCGAATAAAAGGATCCTTTTTTTTTTTTTTTTTTTTTTGTCCATCAGGGTGTGTAATATCAATGCAACAGACAACGTTGTTGAAGACCATTGGGGGTTTGATGTGAAAAATGTAATTCTGCAACAAAAAAAAAAAAAGTAAGAAAGAAATGAAATAAAATTGCTTCTGACATTCTGACACCATCTGAAAGCATTTTGATTTCGTTGTGTCAGAACTAAAAGTAGCCGCGCTCGAGCCTTTCATATTTTTGCCCACAACATTCATTTGGCCGCACTGTGCCGGCCGCCTTGCTGTGCATGTTTGAAATACTGTACCGGTGTACCGTCTTTTATGTTCACAGAAAGGAAGGCATCTCTCTCTCTTTTTTTTTTTTGTCCTTTACCAAGGATTCCACAGTCCCCCCCCCATCCCCCCCCCCCCCCCCCGCCCCTGCCTCGGCGCCACACTGTTCGACTGAATGCAGTTCTTTCAAGCCATTTGCCGTTATTTCAAAAAGATTATGGAATACGGAAAACATGTGAAATGGGTTTTTTTTTTCTTTTTGCTGTGTTGAAAGTTTTGAACTGTTATTTCAAAGTCAAAAAATATAGATTTTTTTTTAAAAAAAGCAGCCGTTGTATTGGCTAAAGCAACAGGGTGGTCATAATAACTCTTTAACAGAAGAGAGAAAAAAAAGGGTTAGGGTTGTTTTGTTTAGTTTTTTTTTCAACTGCCCACACTGTTTTTTTTGTTTTTTTTAAATTTTATTTAGACCCCTTGAATCAGCTTGTTCTCTATGGGTGTAAAATCATATCAACTTTATTTCAATCAGGAGAGACTTAAATGAGTGAACAATTATTTATTGACACGTGCACAGTGTGAAGGTCTTTGGCGATTAGGCCCCAGCGTGATGTCATCATATTTTAAGGGGATGTGAAGCCCCCACCCACCCACCCACACACCCTACGATGGAGTCTAGACACTGGTGGTGGTGGCAAATTAGACTGCTAAAACTATTTGAACCCAGCCCAGCTTGGCCCCTGATTCGGGTCTTGGTTCCTAGGGGACCCAGAGGTCCTATGAAGATCCTCTCTCATGGCTGTCTCACACAACCTGGCCACTAAAAAAAACACGGCCTAATATGCTACGCGTAAGTACCATATTTCTTTTTCTGCTTTTGTCAGAGTGGAACTATGGAACTTGAACTGCCATTACAGAGTCATAGTAGTCTTCAAAACACACACACACACACACACACACACAGACACACAAAACAATATCCAGGTACTCTGATTTTTCAACTACTCAACGCAATCCTTATTTTAATTTAAAAAGTTGGAAAGAACACCTGCGAATAACAGATAAATGATATGAGAGATTCTCTCCTAACTGGATAGAAAAGTGATAATGTACCAAAATGAGCAATTTCACTAAAGCTATTTCAATTTCAGTCCTCCCTGTGGATGTCTCCCCCTCACCCCGCCTCCTTCATACTATTATTATACTTTATTACACACACATACACACTATCTCTCTCTCTCTCTCTCTCTCACACACACAAGTTCATTTCTAAGTGTGATTTCCCTTTGTCTGAGGAGCAACCCGATGGGCTGCGGGGCCACCTGCTAAACGCTCGTGGTGGATCCTCCGGCCTCCACCTTCTGCGTTTTGCTCAGGATCTTCCGTGAGGTGCAGCGAGGCCTTTCTGCCGTTTGTGACAGCTGTCCCTGTCGCAGTTGTAAGAGTGCTCTTTCAGCTCAACGTGTTTGTAAAGCTCAAAAAGAGAGCTGATCTGCGGATCCCTCCCTGTCCTACTGCGCTCCTCAAAGTTCGCCAGACATTTTGGCGAACAACATTTGCGTTTTGCTCTTTTAGAGCCGTTCTTGACGAAAATGAACCTAAATTTGTCAAATTAGAATAATTGCATTTAGTCTTGTGCTCCTCTCCTCCTGTTGCCGGTTCGTCTTTGTCCCCCCGTGTCAAAAGCGCAGTGTTCTCCGCGACACGTCGGACAAACGCGTTTTCGTGTACCTCGACGACATCCTCATCTTCTCTCCGGAGGAGGCCTCTCGCGTCCAACATGTCCATCAGGTATTAACACCCCTCCTCGAACATCAGCTGTTTGCCAAGGCCTCTGTTGCCTTCATGGGATTGGATGGATCCTGACAAGGTCGGTGCAGCCGATAACTGGCCCACTCCCACTAGTCATGGTGGGAGTGGTCCGCAATTTCAGTACCGTGGCAGCCCCGTTGCACACTTTAACCTCTCCTAGTGTCCAGTTTTCATGGTCCCCTCAGGCAGACAGGGCATTCTCTGGCCTCAAGGGAAGCTTCACTTCGGCCCCCATTCTCACCCTGCCTGACCCCAGACGTCAGATTGTGGTGGAAGTGGACGCCTCGGATCTGGGGATTAAGGCCGACCTCTCTCAGCGATCCTCCGAGGACAGCAAACTCCATCCCTGTGCATTTCTGTCGCGCAAGCTATCACCGGCAAAACGCAACTACGATGATGGCAATCGGGAGGAGCACCAGACAAGCCAGGTGGTCCCTTTTCTTTAATCGCTTCAATCTTACCCTGTCCTATCGACCTGGCTCCCAAAATGTCAAACCTGCCCCTGCCCTGTCTCGCCTGTTTGACCCTGATGTTGCTCCCCGCTCTCCCTCTACTATCATCCCATCCTCCTGTGTGGAAGTTAGCGGTCACATGGAGTATTGAGAGACGGGTTAAATGTGCTACTATTAACTTGGCTGTCCGCCGAACTATCCTTCTGATCTTCGCTCGCAGGTCATCCACTGGGCCCACACCCCCCTTCCGAGTCACCTGTCACCTCGGAATCCGCTGCACACTTTTGTTTATAAAGCAATGTTTCTGGTGGCCCAACATGGAGAAGGAGGTGGGGGAGTATGTGGCCGAACTGGCTCTGCGGTTTGTGAGTCCATTCCCCATCTCCAAGGTCATCAACCCTGCCACGGTCCATCTGCGCCTCCCCAGATCTCTCAGGGTCCATACCACCTTCCACGTGGGACACATTAAAGGAAAGTCCACCGGTTCCCTCCTCCAGACCCCCTCCAACCCCCCCTCTGGGTCATTGACGGAGGACCAGTGTCAGTTAAGCGCCTCCTGGCGCCCGAAGAAAAGTCCTGGGTGTCTGCCAAAAACATTATGGATCCGGCTCTCATCCGGGATTTTCATCGCCTCCATCCTGACCAACCTGGGATGTCAGATGCCGTCCCTAGAGGTGGGAGGGGTACTGTAATGTTTTTGTCCTCTCTGTTGACTCTGTTTTGTCTTATTTCTTCACGTTCTATGTTGTGTGCTGCACATTTCCTGTTTTATTTTGTAGCACTTACCTCTCCTCTCGTTTCAGACGCTTCACTTCCTGCCCTTTTGTGTGCTTCCCGCCTTCATGATCACCTGCCCCGCCCTGATTAGTTTCACCTGTCCCTCATTAGTTACTCACCTGGGTGAATTTAGTCCGTGTTCCCCCCTCCTTCTGTGCCAGTTTGCCTTTGTCCTCCATGTGAAGTATTTGGTTTTTGACTCACCTTTGCTCGACTACGCCTCTGCCTGTTCCCTTACTGGATCTATCTGCATAGTGTCACTGCCTTCCTGTGTACTGAACTTAACTTAACTTAAGTAAAGACTATTTTACTTACAAAACTGTGCCTACCCTGTCGTTACAACAGCAATTGTGTCTCTGTTTCAGAGCTTTATTTTTCTTCATCAAAATCATCTGGTAGCTGACAGGACCAATATGTTAGTTTTATTTCATATAATGATATTATCCAATGTTCTTCCAGAGTTAGATTAATTTTAACCTTTTTTTTTTAAATTTTTCACGTTGTGCTTGGAAACCAGAAAGCTTATTGGTGAGAGCACTTGACTTGATATTTAAGAGTGCGTCTCCAACACGCCTGGCCACGTGACCCCGGCATTACTTTACTGTTTTGGTTTTGATGGAAAAAAAAAATCAGAAATCTGATGTCATACAAATCAGACTATAGCAAGAGGATATTTATTTTTATCATTTGGAGTCCACGTATGGGGTGAAAAATATCCATTAGCAGCCCAAGAGCTGCTGGTGGCTGGAATATTCACCATTTTGTTATGTATGTCATCAATTTGATATGTCATTTCAAACCATGCATTGTTTACATGTGTAATGTTGCACATTGCGTTATTGCCGGCAACACTTGATTAGTGTAAAGGCGCCAAACCTTCGGCAGGAGTGTGCATCACGTTTCCTATGGTGCATACAAACAAAACTCGGACCCACTCATTAAAAACATTGCTCTATAGCACTACTAGTGGCCAAAAACGTCACAGGGTACCTTTTTAAGATTCAAGATCTATTGGTATATATTGGTTTGGTGAGCTCACACAAAACAAAAATGAAAACCACAAGAACCCCACGTGACATACAGTGACCACCTTAGGACATACACAAGTAAAGTAAGTAAGTAATAATAATTTAAAAATGTAAATATTTGCAAAAATATTGTCTCCCTTTTTTCCGTAGTCTAATGGTGTAGATTCAGGAAGGGATGGCAGCTCCTGGCCTGTGATTTGTGATGCAGTGTGTGCCATTCCAGTCCTTTCCTGTGTTGTGCTGAGGAGTTTCCATACCACACAGTCATTACGATGGTGAGGACGCCTTTGTTGTTGGCTGCACACCAATCCACCAGGAATGAAACCTCATTTCAGTAAGCTGTTTCATTGCTGTTTGGAAATGAGTCCTACCAAAGTGCTATCATTGGCAAACAACTTAACAGACTGGGACAATCATTTGTATAAAGTGAGTATAGCAGTGGAGACGAAACACATCCCAGTGGGCAGTGATAATAACCAGACTTGGACATGAACTTATTATGACCACTTGCCTCCTCCCCTGCAAGAAGTCCAAGATCCACTGATACAGGGATGTTTGGACTCCCATTTGGCGTTGCAAGTTCATCATACAGCCTGGATGGCAGAATTGTATTTGAATGTTGAGCTGTAATCAACAAACTGAACCCTTGCTTAAGTGGCGGGCGTCTCAAGGCGTTGAAGAACTTAGTGCAAAATCTGCCCTGTATGCAAACTGGTAAGGTTCAAGGGCAACGCTGGACAAGTGACCACAAACCAGGCGCTCAAAGACCTTCATTATAACAGATGTTAAGGTTACAGGTCCAATCATTCAGGCAGTTGGGTTAGATTTTTTAAATAATTCATGATAATAAGAAGAAATAATTTTACCAATGCTGTCATTACTGTCACTATTTTGAATTGTGTAATTTTCCCCCCGGGGATCAATGAAGTATTTCTGATTCTGATTCTGATTCTGAGATACTGGGGGGGAGGATCCAAACAAATTATTAAACAAGAGGGTCTTGTAGTGAAACATAAAGATTCAACCCCCCCCTCCTCTCCATCTCAGTAATGTTTGTACAGTCCCCTGCGCAACACAATTATCATTTAACAAATAGAAAAAAAACAAAACTACGATCTAAATCAAATGGACTCAGAGAAATACTCATCTTGTTCAAGGTTTTCTTTTTAACGTAAGCTCCACTAATTATGTCTGTACAACACAACATTAGTCTGTCCTCCAAATGCGGTGATTCACTGTAAACCTGACAAAAAAGCCCCGGGACGCACCATACATTTACACAAATATTGAAATTAAACTGTTCCCAAGTCTTTATTATTTCCCCCACTCCACACAGAACGGGAAGCTTAACATGCAGTGGAATGAAAGGCTGATCAAACAGCTCCCCCATTGGCCATCACTCACTTGCCTTTCATCTAAATGTTTATAAAACCAGAAGGTCTGAAGGACAGCGCATCCTTTAAAAGGCTCGACCAGTGAGCGACATCAAGGTCCCATTATTTCTTCCCACTGCTGACTTTAGGGGCTTGATGAACGACAACAGACGACATGAGCAGAGAGGAGGAGGACGCTGCTATTCAGGGTCCACCTTCACTGGTTTTGATGTGATATCAAGCCATCTAATTTACAGCGGGCCCCAGCCTGTGCCTGCTGCAGCTGAACCACTCAGGGTAAAAGAAAAGTGGACATCTGAAAAGTCGTTTAATAAAGTCATGAGAAAGTCTGAAGCCGCCAAATTAGATCTGTAAGGGTTGGATGGAGAATGAGGTGAGAGAGCGGGGGGGGGGGGGGGGGGGAGAGAGAGAGAGAGAGAGAGAGACAGAGAGAGCTTTGGCTCCGCAGAATTAATCAGGAGACACGTTCTTAATTTTAGACCGCAATTAGGAATCATTGCAGCTGGCGAGGGCGACTCAAGTTGCTCTCATTAAGATCCTTCAAACAGTTAATGAGTGTCAATAATCATTTTGGTCAAAGAATCAGAGCGAGTTCATCCAGACTCACATTTGATAATAGTGGATTGTGAGCAAATGTTTATGAGATGAAACCATAAAAATGATCAGCTGTTGCTTTTTTAATGAAGCATTCAATGTAAGCAATTCTGCAGTGTTCACCCTCCAACCTTTGTTTCTTCCGGTGTGGTTGCTGAAGTACTTTTAGCCACTGACCCCATGAAAACTACTCCAGAGGATGCTTTGGACCCTTTTTTTCTTCTTATGGTTTCTGCTCCCATAATTGCGGATTACATAAAACACATTCTTAACGATTTTACTAGGAATAATTCCCAAAGCCTGGAAAGCTGCTCATGTGTTGCCTTTGTATAACACTGGAAATAACGTGGATTTAAATAATAACTTCCCCATTGCAAAGCTATCGTGTGTCGCTAAAAGATTTGAATCTTAGTAACCGACTTATATGTAAGGCATTTTCAACCAGCGCCTCTATGTTAAGCCTGCACCAGTCTGGCTTGATAGGAATAAAAACCTAGCACAATTTCTGCACAATATCATGTGTATTCAATTATATTATATCTGCTGTGGACAGTAAAAAAAAACAAACAAACATTTTGCAGCACTTTTTGTTGATTTAAAAGCTTTTGACTCAGTTGACCATTCCATGCTTCTAAACCACAGGATTTTGTCCTAGTGCTCACAGATGGCTCAGCAACATCCTCCTAGAAAGATAACAGTGTATAAGACTAGGTAATACTAAAAGTAGTCCAATGTAGCTTCATACTTGGACCAGTTCTTTTTGCTATTTATATTAAAACTATGGTTTCATCCGTAAATCCTTGTAATGTCCATCTTTATGCAGATGACACGATACTATACTGTTGTGCTGATTCTATACAATTTAGCTTTACAAAATCTGTAACTCTATTTCAGTACTCTGTGAAATATGCGTAGTGATCTTAGATTTGTATTAACTGCTGACAAAACCACTTCTCCAGACGCAAAAACATTTACTGAACTAGATTCTGTAACAGTGCATCAAATGGCACATTGAATATTTTAAAAAGCTGCAGATGAACCTGGCTTTTTGTATAGAAAACCAAAATAGCTTTCCACCACTTAGCAGACTTAGACAATACACATTCAAAGAAGTGAAAATAAGTAAATAACTAAAATAACAGAACCTTGTGCCTATTTTCCATATAACTGGTACAGAATTACAGAATTATTTGTAGCGGACTTTGTAGGAATGGGTTAGGAAATAACGGTCTTGTAAAAATAAAACTTTACCAATTCACTCAACTCATCGTCTTTACAATTATAACTTTTACTGTTTATTTACTTTATTTATTTTGCCAGGTAGGCTTTCTATTTCTGTTCTTTTAAATGGGAAAGAAAATGCAACCTATGTGACATGACAGTACATGTACGTGGGAAAATATCAAATCAAAACATGGAAGTATAAAGGAAACGCATATGTAAATGGAAACAAAACCCTTCTAAATGATACATAATTATACATGTTCTTTTGTTAAGAGAATAGAGCATCTTCTGTAGTGTCTCTCCACACATACTGAGACCTGGTTACAGCACTTGAGCCATGATATTTATTGCACATGATTGTCCTGTCACATTGCATGAATGTTGCGAATGTTATAAATCATCATGTCACGTCATGTCGTGCCGTAACTTAAAATTTCAGCGGCTAAAACCACAAATGCGGCCGTACGGGGCTGACAGACATGTTTTATTGTGCTCGGAAGTGGCAGCAGTTGTTGCTGTTGTTGTTGAGGAGGGAGAGGTCAGCGTCAATCTGTTGCCTCTTCAGGCGCTGCTTTATCTAGGAATCTCATCCCAGGCCACAGCCAGACGATCGATGGCCTCGGGGCAGCCCCGGGAGGGCTTTATATAGTCTATGTGTGTGTGTGTGTGTGTCACCGCAGGTTATTAGTAGGGTTAGACCAATATATGAGGCCGATATTGGCCTTTATTATGGTCCATGGTCCGTGTCTGATTGGATGGATATGACGCAGTGTGATTGATCACATGAACTGTGATCATGACTACACTAAATTGTAAAATTGCAGAATTGATCATGACGACACCGGCTGCCCATTGGAAGCTCTTAACCTAAACCGATTCCTATGCCACATTGCAATCAGAACGCAAGCCTGCATGAATATTCCTCATAAGGCAATAATGCTATTGTCTCAGAGCCTTGTCCACACTTAAAATAAATAATACAAAAAAATACAGTCAAAGACAAGGCAGAAACGCACAGTGCTCTTCGTAGTAAAGGTTCAAACGCAAACGTCTAAAAATGAGTTTTGGATTTATACATTAACAACACAGAGGTTTTATGTCGTTTTGATGCATGTAAATTCAGAAAATAAATATACATATATATTTATTAGTATATAATAGCATATAACACCGCCCACTCTAATAAAATCCCATTCAACAGCAGCCAGAAACAGCCTCTTAGTTACAATTTTGCAATTTAATTCAATATTGACCCACACAGACTGAAGCCCGTTGGCAATTTTCAGTGTAAAACACTGGCATCTGCTGCTCAACCCAAAACTTCATATGCTACTCATCACTTGCAGGCATTCTGGGTAATAATAGCACTCGTTTGGCAATCAAAGCAGTTTCAAAGAGCGCAGTTTCAGAATATAAGTGTGCGTTAGCAGTGGATGATCGTTGTACGACACAGGGTCCCCTTCATGCCACACACACACACACACACACACACACACACAACAAAACAGAAAACTATTGCTGATGGTGGTATCGCAGTCTCGCAGCCTGAGGAAAGAAGCTGCCGTGCAGTCTGGTGGTGCGACAGCGTGTCTGTGGAGCAGTAAGATGGTAAGACCACTTCGCTAAATGGACACCCGTGAGGTTCTGGGAGGTTTTAATCACCCGCTGCAGAGCCCTCCTCATCCCGGGCCGTGCGCATCCCACATCCAGTTTGTAATGTTTCCAGTCAGGACGCTTTCTATTGCTCCTCTGTAAAGTTAACAAATTGCCTTCCTTAAGCTTCCTCAAGAAATACAGCCGTCTCTGAGCTTCCCTTACCAGCGTGGGGACGTGTCATTCCCCCTGCGACTACTGGAACCCGGGTGATTGACGGTGAAAGCAGCCCGCGGCGTAGCGTGGAGGGGTGTATGATCCCAGAACAATATGGGCCAGACCTCAGATAAAGCTTCTTGTTGACTTTACGAGGCCGTCTGCCTTTGATTACACCTCCCCACCCACCTGCTATAATTCCCAATGGCAGGAGAAGACATAAAGCCATTGTTCTCGCTGCCTGTGTCGAGGAGACTGCTTACACTTAATGTAAAATATGGCGGGGTTTATGGCGAGGAGCAGCCTGCGTACATGTCCTGTGTAGTCGCTGTAACGCTTACATATTGTTCCACTACGTCTTGACAAAGCGTTCAAGTGAGATCACAATTACCTCAAAGCCTCAAAAATCTGAACAAAAGCTTTTCTTTTTTTTTTTTCAAGCTTTTATAACATTTTATATTTAGCGGAGAACAACAAACACAGGACGAGAAAACAAGCAGAAATGAGAACGTCAATTAAACAGGTGCAGTTCATTACACAGGGATTTAGGCGCAGTCATGCCTCGGCATTGAAGCAAGGAGGAGAAATGAGGAAGACGGTAAAAGGAGCATTAAACAGGGTCTGTTTCTGAGAATAACGGCCCCCCTTTTCATGCCAGCATTTTTCACCCTTATCGCTCGGCAGTCAGTCGTCTTTTTCCACGTAGTGTAGATAGTTGACAGTGTCTACGAAAAAGGTCCATAGGAGGAGTGTTTTTGAGTGATACTCGGTCTCGGTCGGGTTTGACTCAGCATGATATTGATATCGGTGATAGTCAGCCTGTTATAGTCAGCGTACCCATCGAACGTCTCCTGAAAAACTAGAAGTATTGCAGTCCGAGCTTGCGTACTTGCTGGGGCTTCTGTCTAATTTCCCCCCCAGGGGTCAATAAAGTATTTCTGATTCCGATTCCGTGTTTGCTGGAAGCGTCTTTTAGGCCCTTGCACGGGTTTTTCGCGAAGGGTAATGCGGTTACAAAACCAGATTCCTGCCGGCTACCTAGCTAAGTTTGACCTCCTTTGAAAGGGTGCTGGCAAGTCTCCGAGTGAGCACAAGAGATTTGCTCGTTCATTCCTCCACCGGGTCTCCATATAGCTATGCTGTTAGGCACCCGCAACGTTCCAGAGACTCGTGAACAAGGTTGCTTCTGGTTTACAGGTGTCGTGCAGTACATCTGGACGATGCTGTCGTCTATTGGGACGCGTGGATCACAACCCGCTGAGGTCTCCGCATTCGCCGCCAGGTGGGCTGTGTTTTTTGCAGCCTTGACACTTGGATGTAAACCGCATCAAGGGCGCTGCCAACCTTACTGCTGATGCCTTATCTCGCGCCCTTTTTGCCTTAAGATCTCCTGCGCTAATAGCGCTCTTAAGTCTTTCATTCATTTTCTCAAGAAACTTTGTTCAGTTTAAATTGGCTAAGAAGGA
The DNA here is from genome assembly GCF_043641665.1 of Enoplosus armatus. Lineage (NCBI taxonomy): Eukaryota > Metazoa > Chordata > Actinopteri > Centrarchiformes > Enoplosidae > Enoplosus > Enoplosus armatus. Next base: position 18,832,051 of record NC_092200.1, on the reverse strand, counting down.
ACAATGTGAAAGGAGAGTATAACTGAAGTCACACACCTGCAGCTGCAGCACCAACAACCATTTATTAATAAATATTCTGTCTGAGTGCTTGTTGCTTTAAAAGTACTATAATTACCGCACACACACACACACACACATACCACTCAGACCTGCTCAGAAATGCACGTTTCTGTGGGCCGCGATTACAGCTCGGTGGACTGTATAATTTGGCCGTACCTGAGGATCTTTAACTCTCAGGTTTGGACTGGTGTGGCCGTTTCCACCTCCCCTCCCACCATAAGTCTGCACTGCTGTAAACGCCACCCCAACCAACCTGAACGCGATATCACAAGATTAAGCACAAAAGGGGAGGGGGGGGGCGGTCACCTCGAAAGGAATAATATACTGATGCAATCATATTGCTTTTTTATTTATTTATTTTTTATATTTCATCGATCAAACTGGAATAGCTGCCATATTCATATGGTGTAGGAAAAGGTTGGGGGGGGGGGGGGAGTTAGAAATTATGGTTATTGTCAGACAGTGCTGGCAACTGGATGTTTTTATCCTCTCACTGCAAACAGTTTATTTAAGTGCTGTCATTTTAGTGTCCTCTTAAGACTGTCGAATGACTGGCGTGCTGGAGGTAGCTGGAGGTTTTCCCCCCAGCGTGCCGCACAGAGCGGGCTGTTTAGCAAAAGAAACGCATGTAAAGGGGCAAAGAATAGTGAGATATGTTGCCTCAAAGTAATGACAACAATATGTCTAACTGTCAGGGTCGGTGGGGGTTTCTTGACCGACGCGGCAACAATTAGTGGCAGCTCATCTGTGGCTGGTGCTCCTCTGGCTCCTCCTCTCCGTCGGAGTCGGGCTAAAGCTCGATTCATTGAGCGGCCCTGTCTCCTAAGACATACGCTTTCAAAGGCGTGTAGCGCCGCCCGGACTGCGCCACGACATAGGCAACGTTTCCACCAAACAAACCTACGAGAATAACGAGGACATTTCATTAAAACGAAGGACGTCTTGTGATGAGGATGAAAACACGAGAAACTGAGCCAATATGTTTTTTTTTTTGGTCATTTTTTTGGTAATGATTCAAATAATTTAGATTATTTTATCACGATCGTGATCATTAACATGGCTGTTGATTGGGAAATGTGCCTCCCTAACACACACACACACACACACACACACACACATTGACATATACCTCTCCGCTTGCCCTTACTCTCACACTCACATCCCGGCACTCAGCAGCTGATAAGAAAGATGACCTGCAATCAACAGTCTTGGTCCCCGTCCAGGCCGCAAGCCCTATTGCTTCCCCTCTCTCTCACACACACACACACACACACACACACACACACCGTGGCCTCTTAATCCTGCTCAAACAATCAGAGCATCACCATGTGCTTCAGGGCTGACATTGATTCATTGACGTTTCCCCATTCGGGGGATCTATCTGGGCTGGGTGTGAGGAATGGTCCAGGTGTTATTGGCCTGCTGGCCCGAGCCCAGGGCGAGGTAAATATCAGTGAACAGTAGTGTGATACACCGAATGGAGATAGGCCGGATAAACAAGTGGGAGGATGGTTTTTAAGCCCCTCTAGTGTCACAGACACATTAACTTTCCTGTCTGGCTGACGGGCGCTGAATGTCCGGGGCCTATCGGCGGCTCCTCGCAGAGCTTACAAAGTTTACAATTACCTAGCTTTAAAGGCATATTCTGTCCCTTTACAACCCAAGCGGCGATTATTGTAGTTTCGGCCATGATTTCCATTGCTTTTAACACCCTATAAGTATCATTATTGCTGCCTCTCTAGATTTAACTCCAACATGAGCCATCAGACAATCAGATAGGACCAAAAAGGAGTTGTTTTTTATTTTTTTTATGGACAGTTACATGGGTAATAATCTTTGTCCGCGTGGTTTAGATCGTAAGATCAACTGTAGGCCTGATTCAAACCTGCCTGATGGTTCACGTGACGAGTGTGAAATGCATTCTTTACCTGGTGAACAGCGGCAGGCAACATTAACTGGAGGTCACTAGTGCAGACGAACATCAGCTGGGAAGAGGTCAAAGGTCATGGAGTCAGTGGACGACCGGAGGAAGATCGAGGATCGCCTGACGCCAGAGGCCGAGACTCCTCTACGCTTGGGGGCTCCAAATCATGCAGGTGTCTCCCTCCATCGCCCCCAACCCTCCTCCTTTACATGGTATTTTAAATTGTCGATCTGACTTGTGAGACTTGCGGGTTTATTAAGGGCCAGTAGCTCTTTTTAGCAGAATCCCCTCCCTCAATGAGAGGGGCCTATCTTGGGTTGCGTGCATTGCGGGTGCTATGAGTCATGTTGTTCGCGGTTCTCGCGGCAAACACCATCCGACTGCATTTGTCCCATTTGCCATCTGTTCGTGAAATGGTCAAACGTGGCCAATTGTCAAATGGCAGCTCTGGTAGCTGCTTGACTCGACTTTTAGCAGAGGATTGTGGGTAATGATGATGACAGTGGGGTAGTGGTAAGGATGACAGCCAATAGAGAACTATCTTTCTCTCTCTCTCTCTCTCTCTCTCTCTCTAACACACACTCGCTTTCTCCCTGTCCTGTTATATATCCCTTTGTTTTGTCAGGATGGGAAACAAGGTGACATTCACACACACACACACACACACACACACAGCAGAACAGCACCTTTCTAGTCTAATAGAGATGGCTGGAGTTAACAAGCAGCCATTGGGGCCAGTATCATTAGAGGCGTCTCGCTCAGTAAGAGGAAAATGGCAGAACAAGCGTCAGACGAAGGAAGCTGTATTGTACCGACTGGACCTTCTAATTAAACCAGGACGTCCAGCTTTCCGGATACGTCCGTGCCTTTCTTTATCTTCACAGACAGTCGACACAAAAAAAACATGCCTGTAACAGCGAAACGCAGCAGCACAGTAAAACTTCGCCAGGTCAGTCTTTTTAGTCTGATGTTTTCTGCTGTTGAGAATGGAGGTACTGGCGGCGTCATGTTTCCCGGCCCACAAATATTTCGTTAATGCAGGACAGCTGCGTGAGAATATGAGAAAAGTGGCTGTCTCGAAGCGGACGGTTTTGACCTGGCGTGGCGGGAAAAAGCACATCGCACAATGACTCCGTTCCGTTCAAGAGCCCCGGCAAGCGCGCACAGTGCTGAAATTGGAACTGAAGCAGCCAAGTGGAATCCAGGCATTTCATTATTTGCGCCCCCGTGCTTTCTCCTACCGTGACATGTCCAAATTGTCTTCCGTGAAAATGGCCTATTTGTCAAATTCTTTTTTTTTTTTTTTTTTTAAATGATACACATAAAAATGTACGACAACAGACGAAGCGACGATTGCAGTGTGTTTTACACTGTTCCAGATCATCGCGGTCCTGGGAGTCGTTGGCTCCTTCAGCAGTTCCGTCACTGCTTTTCGCCCCGATGTGTCGCACTCGTCTTGAGGTACCAGCCCCCTGTACTGCGGCTAATTACAATGCAGTCATAGCCGTCCCTCCATGCACACCTTGCTTTTTGGCCTAAATGTGGTGGAGAATGAAAGAAGCGTGAGGAGGAGGAGGAGGAGGAGGAGGAGGTGGATGTACGCGGCGGCGAGGGGAGGAAAATGCGTGGTGGAAATTGAGGCTGCCGACTCTGTGAGCCGTCTTTGCAGGGCCGTCCGGGTGAAATGTGAGCGCACGTGGGCTCGCCCTGCTTGTTTGTGGCTGCTGAATAATTTAAGAGCAATTGTACCGGAAGACATATTGGTTCATATGTCATATAACGGTCCGCGCTCCGACTGAGCCCCCCCCCCACCCCCCCACCCCGAAGGCCCATTTCAAGTCTCTTCTCCGTGCTGCCTGGGTAAAAAGGTGAAACAGCAGAAACAAACTGTTGCTCTTCGTGCTGCTGTGATGGATGTCACGCGTGCAACGGGCGGAATTTATGTGTTAAATTTTACATTCCCCAGCAGGCTCAGTTATCCGGCAACACGTAAGAGGGCTATTTGACAAAGAGGATACGTCTGGAGCTACTCATAAAGCTCACCTGCACAGATCCAGCACATGCTGGTTACTTTGTTCCCCCTTTGGTTGAGCTTAGAAATCTCCCTCGCACCCACTATCTGCTTACATTCCCTTGTGCGCGTCGATTCATTAACTTCCCTGCAAGATGTCGGCGAATACGGTCTCGCTTTGAGCTCTTTCACAGCCAAGCAACCAGATTCACGTCCAAACTAAATATATTTTAATGTGGGGTTTTTTTTTGTAAGAGAACTTACAAAGCAACAATGTGCGCCTGCAGTGTGTTTTTAGAGTTTATAGAGTTTTTTGGAGTTATTCTTGTCTGTGAAGTGAAGATGATTTAGTCAAGTTCTGTGAATATGAGTGTCTAAATGAATGTTACCACCTTTCACTGACTGTGTGTAAATGATAGATAAATAGATATTCTGGTGCTTAATTACATATTCATGGACTTGGGTCGCTAGGGCACAAATAAATTCACTTTGGAGTCCCTAGATTAAAAAATAAATAAATAAAAGGTTTAAGAAGCCCTGCTCTATAGATTCTAACCCTGTCTCTGTATTCATGACAGGAGGAAGGGAGAAATCGGGCAAAGAGGGAAATTGTGTCGAAAACAAATTAAACCTGCAATTATCGAGACATTGACTCACGCCAGATTATCCTAAACACAGGGCCTCGCCAAAAACACGATGGGTAATTTGTGCGGAGACTTTTACTCTCGCGGATGAGACAGAACACCTCCTCGTTGATTGTGATCACTCGGTCCCGATTCTTCCGGGAAGTTTGATGGTCTTCTCGACTGAATCGGAAAGGGAGGTTTAAACATGTCTCCCACTTGCTAATTGAAAGACACTGCAGCCTCTGGTGTCGATGTCCCTCCTGGTAGGAAATCTTCTCCAGACGGAGACTAATGACTTGAAACTCGGGGGGGAGTGGGGGTGGTGCAAACTGTCTCCCAGACATAAAACTGCTGGCGCACTCTTGATTGTTTTCCTCCCTTTCTTGTCCTTGTGAAGCGCCACAGACCGGGCCAGGACAGCAAATGGGGGTGTGTAATTCAAAACCAATGTGATGTCACTTAGTGCCCCTCTGCCTAATTGTTTGTGCTGCCTTGTGTCGCAGCAGGTCGACATAGCATGAAAGGCCAGACCTACGTGGCAACTCCCGGCATCGGCAATGGCGTTAGCACGAGCTTCGCGCGGGCCATTTTTAAACGGAGGTCCCGCGATGATGCCGTTACGAGGGGCTCTTGTTCTTTCTTTCACACTGGACCAAGCCACGCTCCGGAGCGCCTTAGCGCGGCAGCGTTGGCGTCTACGCGGACGTGGATTCGGCTCCGTTACTACCTTAATACGGAGCAGCTAGGCGGAATATAGCTGTGCAGCACTCCCGCTTTGAACAGGCTGCATAAAAGGTCCTGTTCTGGCGAGGGCCGTGTCGGTTCGTTTGGTCCGGACTGAAATCTCTGGCTGAATCTCCACAACAATGGTATTGATCGCCATGAACTTTGTACACAGTCGGGAAGAATCACACTGGCTCATGATGGTGATCACCTAGCGCCGCCAGCAGGTCAGGTCAGGTGTTACCTGGTGTAATATCTCAACACTGACTGCCAGTCTTTTCATCCACCACCATCATCAGGTTGACATTCGTGGAACATCTCAACAACCGTTGGGCGGAGATTACCGTCGGATTTCGGACACACATTTAGGTTGAAGTGCAACAGACCTGGCGGCCCCTTGAAAGAGTAACTCCACCGTTTGCCACTGCACTGCTATGACATAATCAGGCTCGTGATGGGCAGTAAAAAACAAAAATAGGGGAAAAAAAGGGATAAAAATCGATGCAGCAGAACCAGAGACACCGTCTTATTTTATTCCACGCATTCGTCTTCCTTGTCGAAGCGTGGCACCACTGTGCAGCCTCACGGAGCCGCCACTGTGACCGTAGTCAACACAAATCAGCATCCCGCACACTGTCAAACACCTGGGCAGGGGTGGAGCAAAAAGAAAAAGAAATGAAGCACAATTTAGGAGAATTCCACACGGCACGCCCAATTGAATCTAATTATGTATGGGTAATATAGTAATACACTCCAAACAACATGGAAGGAGCCCCCCCCCCCCTCAAGGCACTTGTACATTCGGCTGCAGTGGTGTGCTCAGCACCAGGCACCGAAATAACAAGCAAACAGTCAAATGTCGGCCAGGTTCAACTGGTAACGTTACCCAGACTGGGGTTAAAGACCTCCCAGTAGGTCGAAAAAATAATCTTGCACATGTTTTATTGTTTTATTTTTAATTTTAAAACCTCCTAAAAGCTCCTGGTCTTCTGTCTTGCACCAACATCCAGTGATGGCTTTCTTTCACTCACACGGGGATCATTTCCCTCCACCACCTCTCCGGATTCACACTGGTCTCATTCTCAGATTCCAGCAGCTCTGCCTGCGCCTGATTTATTAGCGACCGGCCGCGCCCCCCCCCCCCCCCCCCCCCCCCCCCCCTCGCCGCAGACGGGATCCGCTGCCTCCACGCCAAGTCTGCTTAACTCATTAAAAAAAATACCGAATGTATAATTGATGCACAATTATGCAAATGTTATTACATTTTCATATTCTTCTCTGAGTAGAATTAAATACATCATAATGAAACCTAAATTATTTACAAAGGCTGGAGATGTCGTTTCACAGACAGTGAGAGTGAGAGCCGGGAAGAAAAAGGGGGATGCATAAAGGGAGAGAGAGGAGGTTCAACTCGCGGTGACCCTTGGCGGATTTAAATCCCACCTAAAATTGTCTCAGGCCGGGCTTGAAAATCAATCTGGTGTAGCGTGGAATTACCAGCGATCAGAAACCTTTCGGACAGCCGTGCAGAGAAAGTCAGACACCAACGATCGTAATGAGGAACTCCGTGAGCTGTTCCCAAATGTATGGGTGGGGGTGGGGGGGATTGCGTTTCACACAAAATGCGAATGCGCGACGCGGCGCCGTGTTGTTAATTTATACGCCTGTGTTCACACACCGACCGGGTCATGATGGCCTGTGTTAGGCCATTTCCATCTACTTAGCGCCGGTCGCTCAAAGCCCAGCTCAGCCGTCAATCACGCTGATCATGTTGCGGCGTTGTGTCGTCCTCGAACGTCTCTGAGGAGGACGTGTTCCGTCTTTGTGTGACCAATTGTCTTTTAACCAATTAACCAGGATCAGAAACTGCAAGACACAGAGCAGTAGGGAAGGGACTATTTGCAATATTGAATATTATAGTATTATATATTATTGTAAGCTGCACTAATCGCCATTATTTTATATTAACAATGGGTTTGCGTAATGGGATGGTTTGCGACATCTGAGAGGTCGTCCTCGGAAACTGTTTGGGCAGGCCCTTTAAAAAAAAAAAAAAAATCATCACCATCTATTACGGGCTGGCTTCAACCAATCAGATCAGGCTGAAAACAAACGCTGATTGGTCGGAAACCACAGTGGCTAGGCCGCAAGCGCGTGCGTGACTTGAAGCCGGGCAAGATGGATTCTTGCATGACGATCTCGCGAATCCCGCCGCCTGCTGCGAGGTCATATTTGATCTGTTGTCGCTGTTTTGGTTTTACAGCCCATAATAATGAGTTTCACCTGTTTCCAACTTTAGCAGGCAGCTTTTTTTTGTTTGTTTTCAATCAGCAATTTGGATCTTTTTTCTGCATCACATTACCTTTGCCAATGACCTCCATATTTATGGAATAAGTATAGCTGTTGAGGTTTACATATAGTGTGAAAGTTCGTGGCGTACACATCGGCTGACTAGTGACGGCAAATCATATTCATGCCATTATAACCCCGCGCTTCTCGTGATCACCATGTCAACACCACAATTCCCTCCGCCATCCCAACATTTTGTCGTGCATTAAGAGCAGAGACCTCCCGCAAAATCTACCTGTATGACTGTGCCTTTGGTATCAATGGTCATTTGCTAAAATCATACTGGAACGTACAGTTCAGCCAACGCGGAGCGTCAACATAAAGGATGTATAAGGGTTTGAGATATGCAGATATAATAAAATGTATGGGAGGCATCAATAGATGCACTCTTTACACATTTGCCCCACTGATACAATCATCAGACCCTGCTGTGTCCTTCATTTAGCAGGAGGCACGTCTGCAGGCGGACTAAACAGCTCTTGCTGGACATGTTGTCTTTAAAGCCAATGAATGCAACGCGTCCTCTTCCCCCCCAGCCCCACTGGCCCTGGAAGTATCCACCACCCATCACCATGACAACTAGTCAGCCAGAGGGTGTAACGTGATCCACCAGATCCAATTAGGAGTATGGGATGGGATTAGATTTGAATAGACGTGATTGCATTAAGGATAGATTAGGTTTATTGCATTATTAGCTTTAGAAGGGCAGGACGACTGAGCTCCAGACAACTGACGGGGTGCTGGTGCTGTGCTAGCTCGACTGAGCTGTTGAAAGGAGAGGCGGCAGTCAGACCGTTTCTTTATTCATGACAATCAAACAGCACTGGAGAGACGCACATCTTCAATTGCCCACCCAGCCTCGCGAAAACGCCTGATTGTATTCACATGTGGCTACTTTGAACCAGCGATTTACATTCACGCATTTATTGCCTTTGACCTCAAAGCTCGAGACCGGTCTCGTGCCACCAGTCAGCGGTGACATTCGCAATATTCAACCCTGACCGAAACCTTCTCCCAACCTTAATCGAACGGTCTTAGTTGACTCACCTGATCCATACCTTTCTTAATCATGCTTTAGTTGGCAGATATTCTTGGAAAGCCTCAGAAATGCTAACAGTCACTTGGAACGCTTGTCTGATATGCTGATAAAAACGGAATCTGTGTGGTATTAAATATGAACGCGATTCTGCGGAGAAATGGTTGCGAATGCAGATTTACTTGCTGGACCTGATTCTTGAGCAATGCCTCATCAGAGCATGTATGAAAATATCTCAAAATCCAACTGGCCCTCTGTCTTAATTATGCAAAATGGCCACACAAGAGCTACTTAACTGAACTCGATGTCTGTAAAGTGTACATTTTCGGAGGCTAGTAGGTTAATAGTTTCTCTCTATAGCGCAGGATAAATGAAACGGTTGGCGTGAGGGTTGGATGAAGACAATACTCATAATTTGCCATGCAAGCAGCTGGGCTCAAACGATGACAAAATCGGACAGCCCAGTCCACTTTGGTCCAGATGGAACTATCCACTCGGAATTTCAGGAAATTTTGTACAGACATTCATGGTCCCAGAGGACAAATCCTGCTCACTTTGGTTATCACCGGACTTTTCCTCTAGCACCGCCATGAGGTTGACATTTTTGGTTTCGGGTGAAATATCCATGACAATTTTATACGTAATATATTCAGGGGCCCCCAGAGGACGAACTCCGGCTGTAGCAGGTCAACCTTGTCACTTATTCACTAAAATAGCTTGATGTCTACTAGTTGGATTGGGACAAAAATGTGGTGCAGAAATTCATTTTCTATCTTAGATGACTTCGGTTTTCATCTAGCGCAGGCTGACATTGTTGGTTCCGGGTGAAGTACGGCAACTATTCCAGAGATTGTCCGTTCATGTTCCCCTCAGGATGACTTGTAATAAGTTTGGTGCTACTCTGGCTTTTCTTTTTAGCGCCATTATCAGGTCTAATTTTCAGTTTGTCCAGTTACGCTCATAACCAAACATCCGAAAAACTGCTGTAAACACGGCAAACATCATACCTGCAGAAACACGTTAGCATGGTCACTGTGAGCATGTTAGCACGCTGGTGTTAGCATTTACACTAGCTCAAAATAATAGCAATGTAATTAATGAAATAATTATACTGAACCACTCTAGTTACAGCAGTAATCAGTAATAATGCTTTCGGTTTAATTCAGGAATTCTCACTACAAACTACTACAAAGCTGGTCGGAACTGTGTATCACATTTTTTGTTTGCAATTTCATTTAGTTACTATTATCCAGCTTCCAACACATTGTTAATTGATATTAGTCCTAATATCAGCCAGCCAATGTCAGCCATCGGCGTTAGGATAGCTGTTCCACCCCGACCTGCGACGTCACTAAAACCTACAGAAGCGGAGAATAGCTGCTGCTGTGGCTGCTTTCTATATACTGTATGTACGTATAGCACTGTTGTGTATGACTGTATATGTATTGCACTGAAACGTTTAAAGAATAAACAATACTAAGGTAGTATGTGTAGAAGTAGGTCCAGATTTCCAGTCTGTTTCTCCTGAGTGTCAGTGACGCTCAGAGGGAGGAGTTGAACAGTTTGATGGCCACAGGCAGGAAGGATTTCCTGCGGCACTCCGTTGTGCATTTGAGAGGAATGAGTCTCCCACCGAAGGTGCTCCTGTGCCTGACCAGTACGTTACCACAGTTACCACGTTAAGTGTCATCTCGTTATCTCGAGGCACGCAATCTTCTCGAGATAACGACATGATTAACTCATTGTCGCAGGAAAGTGAATGCTCTCGAGCCAACGAGGTAGTTTGCTTCTTACCTTGACATCAGGATTGTGTAGCAGTCGACATGGCTGATTAAGGACAAGCTATCCTCAACTGAACAACCATACATTACATACATTACCTGATACTACAGACTATTTCATTGCACGAACTGCAGTTGGAGGTTTAGAAAAGCACGGGGCATATCTATTACTAGATCCTGGATTGCACAGGTTTTGATTAATTAACCATGGCCTAAGCGTAATTATGCAGAGCAATCTAATCAAGTGAGAACGGACCCGATATATATCCTAAAAGCAGGTGTGAATGACTCTGTGGCTTGAGTTGACAAGTGTGCACACACAAACATTTCCAACAAGTCACCACGACGGGGGTTTGTGTTTTGCACATGAAAGTGGAATTTTGATGCAATGAAGGCAGAATCTGCAATGGGTGATTCTCACTACTACTCCTGCTTAAAGCTGTTAGGATGTATAAGGTCCTTCCCCTTTTTAGTTGATTGCGTGTGTTGTATGTCTTCAGTTTCTAATTTGAGGGACGTATACGATTACAGACCCATATGGAGTCATCAAACACCTTGTGTGCCTTCCTTAACCTCCTAAGACCCAAGCTCTATCTTAATTTCTCTTTGCTATTTGGGCTTATTGGGACCTGATAAGTATAAAAACTAAGCATCATCTGTTGACATGATGTGGTTCCGCATACGGGGACAATTTTGAATTTCCATATAAGCAGAATTAAGTATTATGGTATAACCCAAAATGTGCTTTTCCGCACACAAGACTGGTGAGCTCCAGTTACCTTGAGAGGACTCACATAACAATGCAATTGCATTGTGATCTTGAGAGAAAGGAATCAAAAAAAGTAACTGTGACCACAGCCACCCTGGGCTTCCCCACGGTAGTGACCAGTTTTCAAGATTTTCGCACTATACTGTCCCCACGCACAACCCCGTCAAGCTCGACACTCAGTGCGCTCCAATGTGCTGCTAGGTTACCCAGAGTCACGTGATGAGGTTAAATATGTCTCAGGCAAAAGAAAAATCTGGCTCCTGACTCCTCTGAACTATTGATACCAATAAATGAGCAAAGAAGATGTTTCATTTTCCTGACAAGCGACCTCTTGCATTTGTGAGATGGTACTACCGCGAAAGAGGTTGTCCTAACCTTTAGAGGCACCCTGTGGAGTCTTTGACCACTCGTAGCGCTGTGGAGCGTGCCACTGATCAACACATGGTTGTTTTAGAGCCGCAGCAGTGGGCTACCAAATGGAGCACGGAGGTAGGTGAGCAAAGGCGGCCGTAAGCAATGCAGGATTTCAAATATTCGTTTTAATGGTCTTCGCAAATGCCTGCCGAGAAGGGAAATGCATTCAACACATTTGTCAGACCTCAAGAATCATTCCAAAGGTGTTCACACAAAGACGAACACGGTCAAGTACACACTCACGCACTGCAGCATGTTCTTTCCCTCCCTTTCATTCATGCTTCCTTTTTGCCCTGGCCGTCCCTTCTATCTGCCCTTCATTCCCTCTGTAAAACAATTAAACACCCCCTCAAATCCAGTAGCACAGGCTGTCCCCCGTGATCAGAGGAGGGGGTTTGCTAATATCTCTCTCCATCTATTGATCAGGGGACGGCCGGCATGAACAAATGGCACTATTAGTGGAACCAGGGTCTCTCTCTCCGACACAGCGAAATAATAGACCGCGCGCCGATTCAGCCAGTCAATCAACTTGACACTCCACTAGTCAACTCAAACCTCCCTCACAGCTCCCATGTCTGTGCTTCTTGCTTTATTCCCATGTCACGAGGAAACAGCCTTGTCCTTGTATGCAGCTGTATTGGTGATTGAAAAGAGCGGGGGTTTGCACTCGAGAGAGAGAGTGATTTTTTTTTAAACAATACAAGGCTTTGCGGCTGCATCATCATGGAGGTTAACTGAAGAATTAGTTGCACGCAACAATAGCTCATAGGTCCAATTACTGTTTGGTGATTTAGTTTTCATGATGAGGTTCTTTTGACGCAGTGGAACTGTGTTGTTTTTTTTACCTGGGTGTTAATTTCTTTGTTTTTCGGACACCCTTCTTGCTGCTTACGCTCGACACTCAGAAACTTGATTGGTTGGAGAAAATGGCCAAGATAAGAATGGTTGCTGTGGAGCGGGATGTTTTCAGAAGATGACGTTTGTTCAAGCGATTCTCTACTTTAAGCCAACGGGGACAAGAAGTCCTAAAAGTGCCCAGAGTAGCAGAATCTACAGCTCCACAGCAAGCGAGTGAGTGGACCTGAAGTTGGTTTTGTGAAAATTGAAAGTGCCAGTGTCATGATATCAGTCTCTTCTATGACTGCGTGCATGGACCCATGCAGCTCATTAGTTCGCATTCTTCTCAGTCTGTCGCGGCGTCATGATTTTTTGACGACGGTGACCAGTTCTCACAGTATATCTCAGATGTTTATGTAGTTAACCCCATTCACTGAGGAAGACTGTAGAATGTGGTTGAAAACTCCGCAAAAAGCTAAGTAAGTGGACCTCAAGCAATTTTCTTCTTCTTTTGCAATACAATATCTAACCACCTCAGGTTGTATCTGTGGGTTTTCTCTTTCAGATGGGACACCAGGTCATCGCTTGCTTCAAGGCACCGACGGACTGATTAATAAAGGCAAAGACATTTTCCAAAAAAGGCCCGCTTTTTTTTTTTCCCCCGCAAAAGAGAGGAGACGATGGTTTTGGCCTGTCTCACCTTCAGTGTTACAGTCAGTAACATCGCTCAGCTTGTTATCCGCCATAACCGCTGATTTCATCGATCCAGGAGGTTTCAGACTCTCGACAGCCGCGGTGACTCGTTTAACTCATCTGAACCTGGATCTGGAAGCAGCTGCTTCTCTGTCACAGCTCCCCGCAAAACATCAGCAGAGAAATGGTCCTTTACAAATCTCATCACCTCAGAGGGGGGGGGGGGGGCAGGGGAGGGCACTGAACCTGTCAACGTGGAGGGCGAAGTTAGTGTTCGGCGGCTCCAAAACAAAGCCCGTCGTCGGTCTTGATGACAATCGGCACGCGTCAAAGGTCCGGTCTGTGCTGGAATGCGGTTTTATCCCTGCCCTGTAGTTCCTTATTTCACCGAGTCAAACGATGCTTTTGTCCGAAGCACACTACGCTGTCGCAGTGCCAGCAACTGCCTCTCATGATGGCAAGGCTCGGGGGAAAGAAATATCAAATCAAATATTGGGACGGATTGCCGAGAAATTTGTCACAGGTATTCATGGTCCCCAGACAATGTATCCTAATGATACGTCAATCCCCTGACTAACGCCCCCATGAGGTTGACATTCGTGGTTTTGGTCATGAACTTTGGCGCGTGACGTTCATGCCCCCCCCCCCCCCCCCCCCCCTCAGGATGAACAGTAACAACTTTGTTGATCCTCTGACTTTTTATCTAGCATCAACATCATGTCATCTGAAGGATCGTCCCGGTTTCAAGCTGGGGTGTCCCGAGTCCCGACAAATATCTGTAAAACTCTAAACCAATTGGACCAATTGTCCCGGTTTCCACTCCAATTCAAATGATAATTAAAATATCATACTTCTTTCCAGCACTTACGTAGACGCTTATCATATTCTGTCAACCGATCAAAGTGTCGTCGCCGAGTTAGTGTTCACCGCTGTATGCTAACAATCTTTTTCCTCTTGTATGATCATGAAGCGAACCAAGCCGAAGCATTTTCAACTTGCGGGGGTGGAAAGTCTGCTGGCCTCCCGGAGTGTCCCCGGGTCCACTCTCAATTTTGTAGTCCTTCAATAATGGAATCGGTCTAAGATGATCTCATATTTTGGGGTCTTTTTTTTTTTTTCCCCAGGCTTGGGAATTAAAGTCATTATGCTTCATGGTGGAAGGAAATGTCATATTATCAGTTGCTTCTTTTAACATAAGGAGAATCATTTCATCGGTGCCACAAATATCTATAGAAATTGAGCGCAATTTCTATAAACTGCTTTATTTTATATACTTTATTTATTTGTTTCCTTGTTTCTCCCCGCAGCACCCAGTGTTTTGGATCTTCCGTTTTGGACTTTTGGGACAGTTTATTGGACTTTTTTTTGATTCTTGCCTGCTTTTTTTTCAGGGCTTTGGAGGAGGAGGAGGAGGAGGAGGAGGGGGAAGAGTCAGAGGAAGAGAGAAACTAAGTAAAGCAGTCATGAGCAGCAGAGAAGCAGTTGTGAATCTGTCCCGGATCTGCAGCACAGTACAGACATCTGCCTGCCACGTTTTAGGCGTTCATCAGCGGCGGATTATCGTCTGTCTGACCGCAAATCCCAACAACAACATATCTATCTCGCCAAGGCGCCGCTGCTGTCCTGACTGCCCGCTCCGCTTGTGTACTGAAGCCCCACCTTTCGACCCCACAGCCTTCCATCCTCAATGATGGAGCTCGCAGGCACCCATTAAGACAGGAGGGGTGGCTATAATAGTCTAATGCCCACATGAGCGCTCACACACACACACACACACGCAGCCATTTACGGGCCCCAACGAGCCACTAAATGGCCCTGATGGATAGGTGTGGGAGAGCCGCCTCATTTTCTCTCTTGGACCATAAAAGGGCTGCTCGGCCATTTTCAGCAGCCCACTGGTCAAACAGCCATCTATCTCACCTTCACACCGCCATAAATCTGCCTGCTCCTTTGGCTGCCCTCTCTCCCTCATTCTCTCCCGTCGCTCTGCCCCCTCTCCCAGTCACCGTCTCTCTCTCTCTCTCTCACTCTCTCTCTGTCTCTTGTCTCTTTCACTTTCTTTGCACTCGTCTCTCCATCCCGTCTTCCGACTTCGAACCACAGAGAGTTTAGCAGGAAGCTTCTACATACTGAGATAGTTCATGAAGGGTGGGGCAGCTCTGAAGATTAAAGTAATCTTTTTTCTTTGTTTTTTTGTGCGTGCACTTTTTCGGACCATTAAAGGATAATAATGCCCCCCCCCCCGGTCACTTAGAGAAAGCAAAGGATAAAATAATTACCAAAAGTAAGAAAACATCATTTAAAAATCACATTTCCATCATTTGTAACACTAATAACTAAAACTCCAGCCCCTGGACATCAACCATTGCGGATTAAAAGTCGCGGCCCGGGGGGGGGGGGGTGTCCTCACAATTAATTTTTTTTTTTTTTTTTTTACACATTCAAATCACCAGCGATGACGTGCTTTGTCAACGCCAGAGATGACAGAACGAAGAGAGAGGTGGCAAGGTTGCCCCCCTTTCACTAATTCCCCACGGTGTTTTTCACTGATTACCTCTCTACCAGTACGAGAGTACAAGCCAGCAAGGCTACAGAAAAGCCGCCTACTCGCGCCTCACACCTCTTCCTAGCGAGCAAGCGAACTCTGGCGGACGGAGCTTGAAATTGTTTTTTTTTTTATTATTCGTAACTAACAAGTCAGCCTTGTTTCTACGTAGTTGGAGGACAGTTTGCATACATATATTGTATAGCACCTTTCAAAACAAAGTTCAAAAGTGCTTTGCAGTAAAGCTGAAGAATAAAAGTCGATAAAAAAAATCAACAGCTTCGACAAATACGTCAGTGGATGGGTTCCAAACTGACGGTGTGGATGTTAACCGTAGCAATGCATTATGGTAACGCTTTTCTAATAAAGCCATAATCAAGCTGAAATGTGGCTGTGCGGAAAAAAAAAACCCAACCCAAAACTGTGCCAGCCAGGCAGTAAGAGGGGCCAAATCGAGCAGTTCCCGGAGAGGGAGGGGAGATTTATAGGGCATCCGGGGAGTACAGTACGGCCCGAATGGCCGCGGCACTTTATGATGTGAGGAGAGGAATACGAGGATGGATTCCTTTCAGGCAGCCGGTGGTGGTTCTCTCAGCTATTGGCTTTATTCTCCACATATGTCACGCGGTGTGTCTGCCCGCCCATTAGTCGGAAAAGTGCTCCGGCACAAGCCAAGAGTGAAAGCAGACATTTTGGGGTTGTTGTTGTTTTTTTGTTTTTTTGTGTGTGTGTCCATGCCTTGTTAACTGTGCAGTGTGTCGGTATTAACCAGGCTTCATCATCAAGTCCCCGACGCACAAATAACAGATTTATGTTCTTATGAGGGCGCCTTGTTAAGTCAACACAGCCACTTTATTATTATTATTATTATTATTATTATTAGTATATTAAAACGTGTCTAATTCAGACTACAGAAGCCTCACAGGCCTCGTTAAAAGCCAACTACACCACACGGGTCAAATTCAAGTTAATGAACAAGACTACACGTTTTGTTTGCGTTGTATCTGCAGCCCGTCGAAATGCGCACTTGTTGGACTGCGTTCGACAGCGACGCAAGCTGTGACTAAACGACGATGACTTCCTGAGGCAGCCCAATATGACGTTTTATGTAAGCATGGAGACAGATAAAAAATACAAAAATACACAACACGTGCAAGCAGGTGACCTAATAACCGCGTGGACAGACGTATGGCCGAGACGCGGTGAGTTTTTTTTTTTACCTGCTACTCCTGAAAAGAGGCATTTGGTATTTTCCTTCTATGACAACATCTCGAGGCATCATTAACTGCAATAATGATATCACATGATGATGATGGTGATGATGATGATGATGTGTAAATTCGGTGTCATCTCTAGTGACGATGATGCTTCCAGGTGTGATGCTCAGCACAGTGGCGGTAACCCTCAGTTTCATTCGTTGATTACAGAAGGTAACTAAACACTGGATCCCGGAAACCAACCACCACCTCGCTTTGCCTGTTCATGGTGTCAGGAGTGACCCCCCCCGCCCCCCCATGAAACACTTCAATGAAGTGAAATAAAAAGTGCACCCGTTCCATTTCTGACCGCGAAGCTAAGCACCAGGCAAGTCCTCTTCCAATAGCGTGATTTATTACATCCGGGAGGGCCGCTTGCAGGATTGTTTGCTCGTCAGAGTCCATCCCTTTTGACAGTTCTATTTAGCTTAATTTGTGTATGATTTACCACTCCTGATGATTCTATAATTAAATTGTCAAAGTGAGTGAAGAGACGGGCGCTAATATGGGAGATAAATGGTGCACGTGGGCACATTTACCACTCCGCTATAACATGCCGAGTACGTCAAACCACCTCGTCAGACAGGCAGAACCGCAAAGGCTGGACGTCTTGGTTCTCTTGGCTTAAAATTACAAATACAACAAACTCTAATCAAAACTTTATGCTTCTCAGATTGGGTTGAAAAGGGCATGATGGATAGCAGGGCTTTGGTCACCCTGGAGGTCTTCATCAGGCACTTGGTCATGTGCAGCACTCTTCGTAGGCATAGTTTAATCGTCTCATTTATTTTCCAAACGTCCTGCCAAAGCACACAAGGTTTCCCTTAAATCCTCTTCAACAACCCCCCCCCCCCCTGCCCCCAGCTTTTAAGCTACCTGGTGCCCCACTCTGTCAAGGTTCCCGCCCTGATAACATCTGCATTTCACTTGCCATGATTCTCCCGCAAGACCTTCCCCTGACGTCCCCAACCGGGAGTGATGTGAAAACCCACTTTTTTGGACTTATCCCTCATTGAATGCGTTTTTTTTTGATTGGACTTTTGGTCACTGGAGCCATTGGAGTTATAATACCAACATTCCAACAACACCAACTTCTAAGAGCTGTTCCAAGTGTCTGTTTTTTTTTTTGGCCCTGCTGGTTCTGTCTTAAAGCCCTGCAAACTTGGCTTCAAATCATAAGAAGTCCTCCAGAACAGTACAAGAGTTTAACAGTAAGTCGGTAAGAATAACCAAGTGATTCAAGTAATGTGAATAAATAAATAAGCAAAACTGTTCTAACCTTGGCAGAAAACAGTGTGGGAACACATCACTCACAGTAGAGCTGCGTTTCTTTTGGTATGGTACCCTTGAAACCCCTACCTAACCCGTACCTACATGTACCTAAACCCTAGATCTGTTCTGTGTTTCCGCCACAGTCAGTACTCTTAAATGCAGGCAGTCTTGTTACCGGATGGTGATGTCGCGCTACTTAAGCCAACCACGTAGGCAGCGTGACATCATGTCTCATGCGACACAGTAACCAAAGGAACACAACGGAGGACACTGAATATTTCGCGTTCTTTTCTTCTTTTTTGTCTCAACAAGGAGAAAAGGCTGCGGGGGTATAGCAAGGAAGAATACTGCAGAAAAAGAGTTTGGGTAATGCTACTTCAGAGCTCAGACGCTCAAGAAGTTAACGATTCTGTTGACCAATCAACGGACTGCAGCGCTTCTAGCTCCACCTTGTTTAAGTCCCGGGTCAGAGAGCTAGGTACCTCAGCAGACCAAGACGGAATGGAGTGGTTCTGTTGGTAACGTTCACAGCTTTTGCTGAAAAAAATAAATAAATAACCGTTGCTAATGTGTAACAAACAGAACTGAACTGTACTGGACTGCTTGGTGGAAACGCAGCTTAAGAAGCCGACGGGGGAGAACGAGTTTTCAGAGCCTTTGCATTACATCACGAGTTAAACGCGAAATGATTGCGCGACGGCGCCAGCAAATTACCCTCCGCTGCCGAAATGAAGGATGGCGTTTGAGGTGTTTCATCCGCGTTGGAAAACGCTGTTAGGCGACAGAGTGACTGGAAACTCTTGGTTTGACGTCGGATTCGCTGTCAGAGTGAACCGCGTTGTACCGGGAGCAAAGAACGATGCGGTTCGATTGATCAAGTCCCGCGCCGTTCCCCACTGATTGTACACTGTTCCGAATTCTTCCGTTTGTGTTTATCAGATTACAAAACCTCAGCTGGCGCAGCCTGTTTCCTCTGACTCTACCTTGCGCTCCACCGATCCACAGCCACGGAGCTCATGGTCATCTCATTTCCAGGTTTGGTAGCGGATACTCCCCCCCCCCCCTTATTACAACTCTAATTATGTTGTCTGGCACTCTCGGCTCAGGCTGCATGTATGCCTGTTTTTCCTCCAGCGAACATGCTTTCACAGGTTTTTGGTTGTGCACGGCTACAGCCTCTGGGAGTGTGAAAGTCTTCCCCCTCACGCGCTCTACCTGCTCCCAGGAAAATGAGTCCTCTTCCCAGGATAAGACGGCGAGGCCGGGCTCTGACCCCGCGGGCTGTTTGTAAAATCAACATGGCGCCTCTTGGCGTCTCCGGCGAAGCCCAGCATGACGCAGCGTCACTCTGAAGAGAGACAAACCAGCCCCCCCTCCCCGGCCTGATGGCTGGCTGTATGTGATGCTTTCAGCTCTGCGGCCATTGAATCTCCCCCCTGCAGTCAGGCTCACACATGCACATTATCAATATTCAAACTCAAAATCCGCACACATGGATATGCATGCATTTCTTCTGGTTTGATTTGAGCTTTTATTAGCTTCAATTCAAAGAGGGGGGGGGGGGGCACCACTAATGACTGTATGTTGAGGTACATCTGCGATTGACTGTCTGCAGCCTTAAAGGGATTGATGCTGCAGGAAGCTGTGCAAACACTTGGAGGGATCCACTTGGCGGAATTCTGAATGACAGCGATGATATCCCAGATATCCCCGTCGGAGGAAGCTAAGAGGAGGAAAAACGGATCCTTCCATGAGTCCACGTGCGTGAATTGCACTCTGAAGACTGTAGGGGGCCGCCACGCCGCCAAAAAAATACCAATTCTAGCATAATATTGCTTTTAAAGCCAAAAGGATAAATAATTGTGCTTTTACATTGTGTTTGTCATTTAATTATGGCACCGAATTTATTTTCCCTCGTGGGTCCATGTGGTGCTGATGACGGCGAGATGACATCACCAAAACTGTCCAATCACAGTGTGATCTTGAAACGAACGGAGCTACAGGTGTAACCACAAGACAATGAATCCAGTAGAAGTAGGCAGTTCATCAAATGAAATGCACACAAAAAAATTCTAATTCTGCTCCCTTTTCGATGCAAAAAAAAAAAAATTGTAATTATTCATATCCATCAAGCAAGCGAGCAGCAGCCGCTGTCCTGTTTGTTCTCTTCTTCGTGACATTAAAATCCAACGTCTCGGCGCTGTGTGCCAAATGTTTGAACTTTTTCAAACATGGCAGGTGACTTAAATTCTCTACATCCTGGAGGTACTGCATGATACGTCTCAGCTCTTTTTCTTCTTCTTCTTCAGCTATTGTTTGTCCCAGAGTCTCAGCCCAATTTCAAATCCTCATCTGTGATTTGGTTTTTTTGGTTGGTTTTTTTTTTTTTGCTTTTTTTTTTGTCCTCAACAGACATTTGCAATAAAAAAAAAAAAAAAAAATTCCAATCTCTTTAATGTAAGCCTGCCCGGATATCCAAGCATCTGCTGTGACCGTCTGAAATGTAAAACTCGGGGCTCAGACTGACGTCGGTCTACAGCTGGCGTGATGTTGCTCAGGGTTTAACCATGTGTCTTGTGCTGTTCGACAACTGTGCGGGATAAAAGGCGGCCGTGTATGAATGGCGCCGGGCCATAAGGAGCCAATGTGATTACATTTAATTAACAGCTCCCTCATCTGGGCCTGATTACTGACCAGACGCTAACGTAGAGAGTATGGCTACTGTCGCTTGTCAGGTGTGTGTGTGTGTGTGTGTGTGTGTGTGTGTGTGTGTGTGTGCATGATTCTGCACTACGAGCACATCCGTATCACAAAGAGTTCAGATGACATGTGCGAATCAAATCCACCGCAACGTTTCTGCGGCAGGTTGTGTGAAACCGCCATATTTTTTTTTTTATCAACTTAAGCTTTCACTTAGGGACATATTTCTTTGGGGAGGGGGGGGGGGGATAGAGAATGCATATGCATGCATGTCAGTGAGAAGCTCAATTTTGTTTCCTAAAAATTCAATGCTTTGCAGCAGTCAGTCCTCAATACAGCGTAGATGCTCAGAAGTTGCTATGGCAACAAGTGGACTAATTAAATTGATTAAATCAGGGCTGCAAATCAACAATAAAAAAAAACAAAACAAAAAAATTAAGTGAAGGCAATGACTCCTAACAAAACAGTAGAGAAAACTAATACAGCGCAGTAGCACGACATAAAAAGACCCGGCGTGTAACAGCGTAGGTGTAGGCTGACGCCACGGCTCGCCGCCCTCCTTACAGCACAGGACACCTATGGGACGTCCAAAAAAACAAGGAACGTCACACAAATTTTTACTGTTTGTCTGTTAGATTTAAAAAAAAAAGAAGATTTTAAGTAGCAAATCCACAACGTAAAAGTACTCCCACAACCCTAAATATGTTGCTAAGTACTATCAGTATAATGGACCTGAAGTATCAAGAGTTATATATATATATATTATTACATTATATTATTATGTACTGTAACTGCTCTAGTTTCACAACAACGCCTCTGCAGAGAATGTAAGCGGTGGCAGTGCAGCTGCCGGACAAATGCAGTGACGTCGCGAGCACTGTGTTTCCTCCTGAGCTGCCGTAGCCTCAAATGTTGCGGGGGAACGTGCAGGAAAACGGTGCCCAAGACGTGTAAGGAGCCAGTTGGGGGTGTTTCATTCGCTGTGACTATCATATAGCTTCAATAGTAGGGCTGGAATAAGCTGATAGACACACACACACACACACACACACACACACACACACACACACACACACACACACACACACACACACACGCACAGGTTACAGTCTGACAGTGTGGAATAACTAATGACTTTTCCCCTTAAGGGGTAACAAAAAGGTTTTGTTTGTTTGAGGGCTCCAGCTACACTGAAGTCAAGTCGCGTGGTCTGACGACGACTGTGGTGATGATGATGATGATGATGGTGGTGGTGGTGGTGTTGGTGTGTAGAAGTCAGGTTTGGTAGCTGCGGTTGCACTTGTCACCAGCAGAGGGAGCTCTGGCTATATATTCAGCGCAGGAGTGGCCGAGGAGTGTGTGTATGTGTGTGTGTGTGTGAACCTAAAACCATGCCTACGTGACCGTGTGTGTGTGTGTGTGTTTGTGTGTGTGCAACCACGTGTGTGCATGACTGTATGGAAATTTCAACATGCTGTGCTGTGTGTGTGTGTGTGTGTGTGTGTGTGTGTGAGGGAGGAGTGAATGCTTGGAACCAGTCCAACACAGTAATACCTTTACTTTCGGGCCGACTCTCTCCCGGCAGTTCAGAGAGAGGAAGAGAGACGAAAGAGAGAGAGAGAGAGCGAGGTTGCTTTGTGCTTGCCGTCAGCTGGTTTCCATGACGATAACAACCATAACCAGATTTCCATCCCCTTCTCAGCTCGCTCCATGTGGCGCTCTGTGCGAGCAGGTTATCTTAATCAACTGGCCGTTCAAATACGGATTAGAATTTTGGAAAATTCCGAAATTTCGGGAATGAATTTGTAATGAGTGGTCGTGCTGTGGATGCATCTCACCAACATAAGGACCACACAGCTTCTTTATATACGTTTGGACGTCCAGATCACGCGTGTGCATGTAAACCACGTCAACCACGCCTGGTTGATTTTTAATTGGCGCACAACACACACACACACACACACACACACACACGGCCCCCCCCCCCCCTCCCCTTGTAACAGCAAGTTACAATATCCAGGATACAGGCCTGTTCAGTTGTGACACACTTATATTACATTTTTGTTTTATCTTTTTTTTGTGTGTGTGTGTGTGTGTGTGTGTGTGGAATATCGACATGATATCTAATAAAACGCAATAAACGTGTCGTTTCAGAATAATTCCCCCAGTCATTTCCAAGACGTTTCCCCCGAAAGTGAACAGTGTAACAGGGTCGTAATTATAGGGAACATAGAGACTTCAATTAGTGCACTTCCAATTAATGAATTCCAGTGCATTTGCTGGTGTAACGGAGAGACATGTGTGACGAACGCAAGTTTCGCCGCCCCCCCCCCCCCTTCCCTATAGGTGAGACGTGTGAGATTACACAGCTCTTTTTGGGGAAACGTCCTGGGAGAGCTCTGGGGGGAAATCAAGGAAGCGTAAAATAAAACGTTGCCCGAGTGTCTGTAATTACCAAGTAGTCAAATATTGTTCATGGGGAGTGACAGTTTCGGGTGGGGGTGGGGGTGGGGGGGGGGTTACATTCTACAGTTACACACAAGATTGATTTTAAAGACACATTCTGATTTTTGGATCATTTGTAGACCAAAAAAAACTGACTGTATTGCTATTACTGTATATCAGGGGTGGGCCATATGGTATATATCATGGTATATATATATATATATATATATATATATATTTAATTCTTTATCTGTGACTTTCTTTTTCTGGAAAATCATTTGAGATCGTGAAGGCTTAAAGTGCCCTCCCAAAAATATCTCCTTCAGAAGTTGATTCGACGCGTTCGGTGACGCTCGGGCTTCGGTCTCAGTGACGTCACCGCGTGAGGAAAAGGGATCCAAGCCCGTCTGCTGAGGACGAGACACGAAGCAAGACGAGACAAGACGGCGGGGGCAAGCGAGGACAGCACTGCAGGCGGCGCGCTGGCGTTTATAGGGAGGTAAGCTAGCGTTATCAGGCGCCGTGGGTGTTGTGCAAACACTTTGTGAACATACTTTGCATGCGCAGTGTGGGATAAGACTGCTGTGTCAGCAAAGCTTGCCCGCCCACCCACGCGTTTGTGAGCCGGCCGCTAAACGTGAAAAAGCGGCCTCTGCAAACGCTCACGCTGCTTTTATTGTTGGATATCAAACCCCCGCCCCACCCCCACCTCCCCCACCCCCCACCCGACCCTTCCCGAGTCCCCCAGACGATTGAAGTGGCGCATGCACCTGATAAGCCCCAGGAAAAAAAAGAGGAAGAGAGGGAAGCAACCCGGATGTGGCTGTGCGTCAGAAACGCACACTCACACACGATGAAGAAACACCCCAGCGACGGTAAATGTTAAGAGCAGCATAGACAACACACACACACACTCTCACACACACACACACACACACACACACACACACACACACAGAGGCGGGCAGGTCTTGCAGCACATCACAGGGTCAGCGGCACACATCGGCATGGATTATCACACTGTCACACTCCGCCTCACGCCAACGGATAACAAGCTGCAGACAGACGTCCACTGTGGTGGGGGGGGCGGGGGGGGGTAGAGGAAGAAGAAACAAACAACACACACACACGGCTTTACGCTGTATTCTTTGTGTCGTTTCTACGAGCGTGTGTGAACATCAGCATGCGACATCACGTTTTTGCCCCCCCCCCCCCAATGCATCTTTCATCGCAAGTGTGAGCGGAAGTAGTGAGCGCGGGGCTTGTTATGGTCCGTGCCGCTGATCCCCGCTGAATGAATATTACATACCTCCCAGTCTTTTAACAGCCAAACACCACGGGACGCATGTAATATTCAACACGGCCTGTCGAAGGGGGGGGGGGGGTGAAACACACTTTGGCAACCTGCATGTAGCATCTCTATTGATACTCTACCCCCCCTTTTTTTTTTTTTTATCAGCGAAATAATTGTGTCGCCAGATGTGGAGCGGGTCATCTAATGCGGGCCGGAGGGGGCACCTGACTCGAATGCTCACAGCCAGGATTACACTGACATACAGGCCTGCAAAGTTCAAGACCCTGCGGAGGGGGGGGGCTCTTAAAGCAAACAGTGCAGCACACGAGACAACTGAGGGCTTTATCTAAGACAGGCCTGTCATTTTAGTTCCCTCTGTTTTTGCAATGCCGTTTCATGATATGTCACTAAGAAGACCCTTTTTTTGGGGGGGGGGGGGGGGGCTTTTGTGTCGCTCTGCTCCCATCCGCCGTGTTAATTCCTTGTTTGCTGTTAAAGCAAAAATGAACATTTCCTGTTTCAGATGAAAGGAAAACAACGGCTTTCATTTCATGTCTCTTCTATTCGTTCTCAGTAATATTCACAATGTTCGCGACGTCAGACGCTCCTTTGTAAAGGGAGGGAGTACCGGTGTGACACAGGCTTCTGCAGAATGCTATGGGTTGCCAGTGGGAACTGTTGGGTCCCTGTAACAGTATTATGGGGTACGGTCTGGACCTGTTTTATGTGTAAAGTGTCCTGAGATGACTTTCGTTGTGAGTTGATCCACGCTGTCACTTTTAACCCAGCCGTCCAATCACAGTTGGGAGGGGGTGGAGGGGCGGGGACAATTACTGTGAACGCCGTTACATCGATACGTGTCCTCGCCCCCCCCCCCCACAAAAAGCTCAAAGGCCTTGATGCCGCTGTAGGCCAGGGAGCGGAAGCGGAAAGGCGCCTTTCACCGACCGTCACCGCTGTCGCTGACGTGACACGCTACCGGAACCCGTTCAAGACCCCACAGATGCGGACTTTACATTCTGCTTTCGGGGAGCACCTTCTCATAATAGTCTCACATCCAGGCCGGTGCAGTGATTGCTGCATCACAAAAAAAAAAATAGGTCCAACGTGGCAAGAAACACTGGGCTACAGATTAGCCAGATTAGCTACCTGGAGGGTAAGCTTCACTTTGAAGAGAACATAGCTAGATAGAGATATATAGGTTGCCTTCTTTCGGTATAACTAGGGTTAGGGTTGCAAGAGAAGAGCGGACAGTAGCCCACGGGAGCCCAGCCAGCTTTGCCTGCCCTAACCTGCATATCGGGATACGGTCACAATGCCGGACGAATCAAGGTTACGAGAGCGCTTGTCCACGTCCGGGTGAATAAATGTTCACAGGTCATGCCCTCGCCATGACAAACACTCCCTAGTTCCAGTGTCTCGCGACGAACCGTGTGTGTCGCTCGCGTTCCGTTTGAAGCATCTTTATCTGTCCAAAGTAGCGCTCGAACGGCACCCCGCTGGTCGACCTCGCCGCCTCTCTCCCGTCAGTGCGGCACCGCCCTCCCCCCCCACCCCCCGCCTCCTGTTCCCTTTCGTTTTAGTCGTTCCTTTCAATTTGGAACGCTGCGTAGGTGAGGGGAAAGGGGCCGGGAGAATATCTGATCCACTGTGTCTCTCGCTGTCGCTCTTCGTTAGCAGAGCAGATGGTGTGAGTGAGCAGGCCGGTCATTTCTAAATCAATAGCCGGGCACATGGGAGTCACTGTGTGCGTTTGGAAAAAGCCCATAACACGTACACTGTAGCGTGCGCACACACACATACACACACACACACACACAAGCGCAAAGAGGCATTTCCAAGTGGACACACACTGTTCCCGAACACAAAATACACAAGAAACACACGCACACACACAAAAAAAAAACCTCACAAATGCAAGAATAAACACACATTCATGCCACACACACACACACACACACATGCACACAAGTAGTACATTATTTCTGCACACACACACACACACACACACACCAAATGGGGGTAGAAGAAGAGGCGAGGGAAGGCGATGGAGAGTAAACCAATAGCCCTGCAGCTTATTTCTGCAGACAAGCTGTTGTTTAATATGACTGCAGCAGACGTCGGCCCCGCGACAATCATTTAAACCTCCAGAGCCTGCTCGACTGGAGGAGATGCAAGCACCCCCCCCCCACCCCCCCCACCCACACACATACACACACACACACACACACACACACACACCCTCTTCATATGTTACTCTGCTTTCCTTGTCCTCTCTCTCTCTCTCTCTCTCTGTCTCTCTCTCAGTGAGCAGCAGCAGCAGCAGCAGAAGCCGGGGTGGGGGGGTGGGGGGGGGTGGAGGAAACATATTAATGCTTCATTAAAGTCATAATCCACAACCTGTTGTTGGCCGGGTTCTGTTCTGTCGGTAAGACGTGAGGTGAAAGAACAGACAGTGACGGTTCTGAAGCCTTCTGTGGTTTCATCCTCCGCTTCCAGATGCAGCCGATTTGTTGGCAACACGTTGCGTTGAAGTTTCCATTTCGCAGCTTTTGATTCAGCTTTAAAGGAACTGCCCCCCCCCCCCCCCCCCCTCTTTGATTTTGTGCTCCATGAGGACGTCGAGACAAAACCAACCATGTTAGCTTGTTGGCTTTTGTACTTGCATTAGATGAGATAGGCGTGTGCTGCTCTTAATTGGGAATGGGGGAGGGGGGGGGGGGGGGGTTTACCCGGCATATATTTACCAAACCAATCAGAAAGAAGTCGATTCTCCACTTGATCTTGTTCAAAGTGAAACACACGGTTTGAAAAATGCGTCCAATAAAGCAAAAATAAAGCTCTGAGCGGCTCGCGCATCTGTGCTCCGAGCTGAAATGGGGTTATTACTGCCCCCCCCCGTGTGGCCAACTGGGGGAAAACACCCACCGCAACTGTCGACCTGTCGCCCTGGCCTCGCAAAGATGAGATTTCTGGCTTTAGCACGCAGTTTGTTGAGTAATAACATTCCTGGTCCACTGTCCGTCGGGCCGTCTTGTCTTATTTGTTCGCGTTTTCATGGTTTGTGTGGCACGTTTCCTGTTTTATTTTGTAGTACTCACCTCTCCTCTCGTTTCAAACGCTTCACTTCCTTCGTGACCGCCTGCCCCGCCCTGATTGGCTTCACCTGTCCCTCATTAGCCACTCACCTGGGTGTATTTAGTCCGCCTTCTCCCCTCCTTCTGTTGCCAGTTCGTCTTTGTCCTCCCCTCCAGTCATTCTCCTAGTGTTTCATGTGCTTTGCTTATCCGGAATCTGATCCCCTTTGGCGTTGACTACGCCTCTGGCTTACCTGACTGCTCACCCACCTTTTGGGTCCCGCCCTATTGTGCCACCTTCGAGCCGAAACGTACAAATCTAATCTTATAGGCAGGCGGCCATGCAGTTTGGCGAGCACATACAGACAGGCGACAAATGAAAGTCAAAACACCCACATAACATAATGTTAGGAAGGTGTTCCTCCACCACGAGCCTCCAGAACAGCTCCATTGCTCCTGCCATAGACTCCTTAAGTGCGTGGAACTCCACTGGAGGGATGGACAGTAGTAGCAAATGTGAATCGGTTCCGGAACCCCTCCGGTTAATATTCAATTTCCAAGACGCGCTATCGGCGGGCGCAGACCAAAATGCCTCTGGACGCAATTGGATAGAGCTACAGCCAATCAGAGCAACGGAACGCGTGATGTAGCGCAGAGTGACGTGTCATGAGTCACTCTATTCTCAAATATTTGAAAAAAAACAGGGAAGGCCAAGCCCCGTTTTTGATCAACTTGTTGATCTTGGATTGACCAGGTTGACGACAAAAAAGTCCCGAAAAACCTATAGGAACTTGTCAAAAGTTTACCAACCTACTTTTTGAAAATCAGACGGGTTTTTACGAGTTTGTAGAAGATGGGAAGAGAAAGAAGAAAAACATTTGAATGAAGACGCATTCAGCAGCAGAGGGCACTGAAAAGGTTGTGCCCCGATCCGCCAACTCGGATAAGGTCCAAGGACTTGGACTTGGACCTTATCCGACGTCTCCGCTTATTTAGGCAGGATTTGAACAGGAATTGCGGGGAGAGTGATGATTGGTTGATGCTTGATCATCGCTTCATGTCACCGGCTTCCATCGAAGAACATTTTTTTAGGTGGTGGTGGGTAATAAATGGTTCCCAAAGCCCTTCACAGTTAAAAGTCTCATTCACCCATTCACACACCGTTGGCAACCGAGCTGCCATGCGAGGTGCTGGCCTCCAGCAAGGACCTCCCGTGCGACA
Source organism: Enoplosus armatus (assembly GCF_043641665.1). Lineage (NCBI taxonomy): Eukaryota > Metazoa > Chordata > Actinopteri > Centrarchiformes > Enoplosidae > Enoplosus > Enoplosus armatus. Next base: position 18,803,018 of record NC_092200.1, on the reverse strand, counting down.
GTGCCAACCGCCGCGCCGCCACGCCACCCATAATAGAGTCACAGTGACAAAAACGTTGAAAATTCCCCTAATTATTCCTCGAAATGCTTCCATGTCAACTGTCTTCACTTCCTCCTCAGACAGAAACGAAACAGTGTACTGGCTGCCACCGGGGAGGTGGCACAATTGGTGAGTAAAGCATGTGAAAATGAGCCGAAACCCAGAGGAGCCTCCGTGGAGCGACAGCAGACTTATCAGACCACCTCTGAGTGAGCTGGGTAACAGGCGGCATTTGGGGCTGAAATTAAAACCGCCGTTGAGGAGGAGAATCACTGACATGATCAGCCGACTGGATTCAAATTAGGAAATGGTAATTACAAATAATTAATCTTCAGTAATCCCCCTCTGAACGCAGCTTTGGTTCACTTTAACCAACCTCTCCGGGAGCGTTGCACCGCAAATCTCCAGCTTGACATTTTGTCTGTTAATGAGTCCCGAAAATCCGATTTTTGGGACTCAATAACGGACAAAAAGACGTAATAACAACAGCTGGCAAATAATCAAAGTAATTGGTTGCCAGCGCATTTAAGTTGCCCGCTCCGGATATGACCTCAAACTAACCAGCCGTCGTCTCGTAACGACCGGAGATTAATAAGCCATGTAGTCATTTTCTGCCCTGCGACACACAGCGCAACGTTTTCACCCGGATAAATCAACAGCCTTATATACAGAGCTGTAAAGAAGTGGGGGGGGGGGGGGTTGGCTGTCTCAGCTCCGGGCAACTTAATTGTGGAGAGGCGAGCCAAAAAAGGGAGAAGGGGGGGGGGATAAGCGAGGCAATTCATCCATTAGTTTACGAAGTTCCTTTCCCTGAAGGTGTGAACACATGATTGGAGGTCACTGACACTGACTTGTGTCTGAGTGTGTTTTTTTTTTTTGTTTTTTTTTATCACTGTGAGCGCTTTGTTACTTTGCGCATAACAAGCATCTCGTTATATCAGCTCATTTGAAGAAATGGAAAAAAAAGGTTTTACCTTACCTTACCCCCCCCCCCCCCCCCCATAATGTCAAGCATTTATCTGAATCAGTATTTGCCTTACTGAAGAAAACCTGAGCATAATAACATAAAATACTGACTTGGGTAAAAGAGGCACACCACAATGTAGAAATACTCAATTACAAGTAAAAGTCCATATTCTGTGTTTTTCTTAATAAATCCTGTGAAAAGGCCCGAAACTACAAGAAATGTATCCACTAACAAGTATTGTGTGTGTGTGCGTGAGTGTGTGTATCTAAAGCCTGATACGTCTTCTTCCTCTGTGTCATAGAGCTCCATTGATCTTGTCCTTTACACTCACTAGAGCACCAAATCTGGATTAATCCACCGCTGAAAATAGTCCCCAACAAATGCAGTATTTCCAGCTGCTTCAGGAAGTTACGTCCACACTAAGGCCGTAACCTGCGGACGAGGGGTTAATACTCTCGACGTTACTGAAGAATATCACTGTAGAAAACATCCTAGAAAAGGATGTGCTGAAGTTTGGCAGGTAACTACGGGCTTAATCCATAACAATGCATCGTATTTCACAAACTGCAATATGGTGTGTGTGTGTGTCAAATGGAGTGTATAAAGGAGAACACAACGGAAATAAGTACAAGTACCTCAGAATTCTGCCGCATTACCCGAGTAAAAGGATTCTTTTCACCACTTCTGATTGCAAGAACACTGATTAATCCGGCATATCGACAATGTTTGGATGAATAAATACATTTAATATCTTCCCCCGTGTTCCCAGCAAAAGTTGCTCTTATCTGTCCACGAAACACATTGACCCCTCCACCCTCCCTCACCTTTTTGACAGCAAATCAACACCTCTGTGCGTCTCCCACATCTCCCAGTAGCCGGGTAATATGGGATTTTACTCGCACAGCCGCGTCGTTCAGGGGTCCTCTGATGCTGCAGGATCTGGATCACGCAGCGGCAGAGCTCCGTCCCCACAAAGTGCCGCGACACTTCAGCGAACCTCTCCAACGTGCAGACGGTCTCCGAATATGCAGCAAACAAGAGAAGGCTGGGAGAACGAGAGATGCGGAAAATGTAATAAATACCAGGTTTTCAGGTCTCTGCCGCTGCCAAACATCAGCCCGTGATCAAAATGAATGACCCCACGATACGCAGTGGCTTACTTGGGCGGTGGTGCGGTCGCGTACGTCTTCAATGGGAGTAAAATATTTATTAAACCGCAGCAAAATGGACCCGAAATGACAAAAGCTCAAGGAGGAACTTTGGAACTCAGCTTTTAAGCCAGCCAACATGGATGAGAAGCCCTGATCTTACCAAGGCTGGAACCGATGGTCTAGACTCTGTCCAAAGTATGAAAAATGCGCCCACCAGCAACCTCTGAAGCTAATTTGCACATTTGTATCTCGTTTTTGTTTCATCTGCACAAAAGCGCATCACCCCATGAACCCACAACCTTCTTGGGTTTTTTTTTTTTTTTTTTTTGCATTTTTCTTCTGTATAGTTGTGACATCACAACCTTACAGGAAGTCCCGACAGCTCGTTTTAAAGGCACGGTGTCTGAATACGGGCTGTGTTTCATTTCTCCGTGGACTGGGCGTTTTGATGCTTTCCCAGTATTTATACAGCACCCAGACCTGCTTTACAACCAAACAGGACATGGACATCTCACTTTCTACAACGTGGGTCCTTTAACAGGACAAGCAGGTTATGAAACGGATGAATGGGTGGATTTGTCAAAGCTTTGAGCACCACCAACAAAATTCCATCCACCTACATTGTATTGGGGTGGAGGCAGAGATATCCGCAATGGACACATAAAACCAAGTGAGAAATATGTTTGTTTGTTTTTGTCATTTGGGGGAAGTGACCCTTTAATATATTTTTTCATCAGTGCTCATGTTGTCATTAGTCTTATCCCACATATTATGATGTGAATGCACGCAATCTGTGTGCCGCGATTCACATTTGCCACCTAATATCACTTCACCCCCCCCCCCCCGCATGTGTGCCTCCGTGTTCCTTTAACATATGTATCGCTCTGATTCTCCTGTTGTAGCTGCTGCAGTGAAGAATTGCAGAATAAAGCAAAGATGAGTTTACTGTTGCCGAGGGCGGTGTGTGTCTTCGTGTGTGTATGTGTTTAGATGGGGGTGAATGATTGTGTGTGTGTGTGTGTGTGTGTGTGTGTGTGTGTTCGGGGGTGTCTGAATAGTGAATGTGCATGAGGGAATGCTTGTGTGCATATGTATGTGTGAGCATGTGTCTGTTCTCCATCTCTGAGAGATAACAGCTGTGTTGCCAGGAGAGAGAGAAGGGGTTGAGGGGGGTGGGGTGGGGGGGGGGGGTGGTGGTAGAGAGATTGAGAGGGAGACAGCGAGAGGAGCTGAGTGAAAGAGAGGGAGAGAGATGACTCCCAGAGGTGCCTCTGGGTGCCTAATAGTCTGAAAGATTCTGTCACAAAATATTGCCTCCACTGTTCTGCAGGGGAGCTTTAGGGAGATTGCGCGGGTGGAGAAAGATGAGGTGGGGCGAAGGAGACAGAGGTTTGAGTCTCGCTCTCCCTTTGTGGCTCCCGGTCTCCTCCTGGATCAATGCGGAGCCGAGGCTGCGGAGAGCTTAACATCCCATGTAAGGCTCTGTGTAATGAGACTGACTCCCTGTTGGCACCCCCGACGCCTTGCTGAGGGACACTTCAGGGGTGTCGTGCGCAGACTCCCTTCAATCTGCCGCTGGCTCGCTGCCGCCATTAGGCCAACGTTCGCTTTCACCTTGCGAGTCGTCTGTGTGTGTGGTGTTTATGTATGTCTGTCTGTCTGTGTCAGTGGGGTCTCACTCTCAAGGGAGACCCGGGCCAACAGTGCCACACAAAGCGGGACATTCAATACGGAGACCGACATGAAACACCAATCAGTGCCACGTTCGGATTTCTTTTTTTTTCTTTTTTTTAAAACTACATTTTACGCGCAAGAGCAAACCCCCACAGACGCTCTCCCCAGATTTCACAAAAGGAGACATGTAAGTGGCTAAATAAGTGGGCAGCAGTCCAGGCGGAGTCCAACGGATGGACCTGATGCGTTGCCGGGGCCTTTTGCGAAGGAAGAAGCCTTTAGAAAAAAGGCAAAAGGAGCCGGCTTTCTCTTCGGCATGACAGCTAATCATTAGCACGCTGACAGGTCCTGTCATAGCCTATGACGCTTGATGCTATGCTATGCCTAGCAACAGCCTGGGCGCCGACGCATCGCAGGGCTTTCAGGTCATGATAATGTTGTAGTTATTATTTTAGTTGTGGTGAAAACCGGGGACAACTTTTTAGTTTAGTGGTCATTGAAAACAGACATACGTCGGGACTCGGGACACCCAGCTTGAAACCGGGACGATCCCGGACAAACCGGGACGGTCTGCTCGCCGTACTCATGGCGATAAACGGCTGCTGGCGCTTAATTTTTCCCTGTCGATGCCATTAAACCATCGCAGGAGAAGAGGTCACAGTGAGATTGGCGCATTTGACGTCTCTGCTCCGTCTTCACGGGGAAGAAGGTTACAGCCGCCGCGCCGCGCCGCTCCACCCGGATCTGATCTTTTTCGTCCTGACCGGCGTTTAAGTCGCGTGCTTCGTGTTCGTTCACTAAGTCTGTTTCCATTGACCTTCGTCACGTTTTAGTTTCACCAATATAGTCCAATGCATTTAATAAAATTACAACACACCAAGAACATTGCCACGATAGCTGCTTTAGTATGCATACTTTACATCTTTAAGGGTGCTTCATTTTGACGCTCCTCCTTCGTGAAAAACACTGCATGCTCACTCAGACTGACTTCCGCCTGCAGCGTGGAAGAGGTTGTTCTTCAGTAGCTGTTCTCAAGTTTTAATCTAGTCAGAAATCTAGTCTGTGTGTAAAGAAAGACCAGTAGACCCAGAGGGAAATTCTCTCTGACTACATGGAGAGACAATAAATGCTAATATTGAATTAGCATCCATGGGCGCGGGTAATGGAACGCTCTGGACTGCCGCTGACCACCTGCATCCGGCGTGGCAACGTCAAGCATTTCACTCTCTCTGTCTCAGCCTCTCCCTCCCTCCAAGCCTTCAGAGGGATCAATGGGTGCAAATGAGATGGACAACAGCAATTTCCTCCCATCGAGCCCCGATAGCGCGTATCAATCACCCGGCAGGCAGCGCACTCCGCAGCTCGCCGCTGACGCCCAATAAGCTGCAGCGGTCGGAGGCTGCTGGAGAACGCGCGGCAGATCCGCGTCCGCCGCTGTAAAATATTCATCGACCGGATCTTCCTCCAAAGTCATCAATCAGCTGTGTGGCTGAAGCCAGAGAAGCCTCACGGCTCTCTTGGTTAGGGGAGCGGTTCCATTTAGAACCACAGTGGATCAAAATCCCTCTCATTCGTTCCAACAGGAAAATTGTGAATCGACACGAAAAAAAACGTGCGGGGGTGTGTGTCCATTGCCAACTGAACTGGTCACTTTTACCGCCATAACAGTGTGGTCACTCCAGTGTAGAAAAGAGCACTACGAGCACTCTGCCTACTCTTAAAGATACTGTGGAGACGATGTCAAGGACCATCCTCTCGCCTTCCTTCCGACTCAGTTCGGAGGATGAGCTCGGCGCGACCCGAACCGCGCGGTCGAACAGTTGCGGCGTCACGTTCCAAACAGCAATCTGCTTCTGTGTTTCGGTACCGTAGTTTTTCACCCCTGATGCGAACCGCACCCGAGTGCGCACGAACCCTACCCGAGACCACCTTTTCTGAGGTGTCGCTGATCCGAGCCCGGGTACGGTACACGGTGTCAACGCGAATCAAGCACGAGCTGGACTTGGAAGTGTCTTGTGAAACCTCAGTAGTTATGTAGGAGTTTAAAGTTAGTACTTGTAGTAGTAGTAGTAGTACTATTCAGTATTGTTTTTAAGAGGAGGTCCCTGTTGTGCCCATTCAGGTGACGTGATAGACGGCCCTGCAGATGGTTTCACGCTGTTACGCTGATCCACAGGTGGTGGCACAGTACAAAATAGTTATGCCTGTGTTACCGGCACCAGACCTAGGGGAAATCTAGGCCGGTAGCAAAGGATACACAGGCTGAGGAGCACTGTGCAGCCAAATATCAGCTGTGGATTAATGAGAGAGAGGACCAAAGTTAGCTTCTTGCTCCAGCCACAGCGTGTTTATTACTGACTACAACCTATATAATTCATTCAGTCTAACGTCTTTCCAAGTGCATAGAAAAAAATAAATAAATAACACAATCCATAAATCGGAGTAAATAATAAATTCTGTAAGGCAAATAGAAAATATGTAAATCAAATGAAAAGTAAATGTACATAGACTCAAAATATTACTGTGCATCAAAAATAAAATAACTCTGAACACATATACACCTAACTCCTGTGTTGATTCTCCCAGAACAGTGATAATCATTTAAGATTAGCTGCATACACATTTACTTCTCTTCAGCACTGTCGCATGTGCTCGCTAACACGCTTAAACTTAGCAATGGCGTCTAGCAAAATGGCGCGCCAACAGCACATCAAAAAAAACACAGAAACAACATAGTGCAACTGTAACGTCGCTCACCCACCACAGACAGATAATCTTAGCAACATTACAACGCATTCATGTACACGTAACATGTAGCATTTCTATCCTACTACACCTGTTCCCGATCTAGCGCCCTATCAGCAGAACTCATTCATGTGAGTGTCCACCCCCCCCTCCCAATTTGATACCTCCGTGGTCAAGGTTTGGTGAGGGTTAATGCTCAAAACTGACTTGGTTAAGGGTCAAGAGAGATCGTGGCCACGGTTCAGAGAAACAGCATGCCGGTAATGCGTCTTCTGCGTGTTGTTTGCGCGCCCCAACCAGCGACCTCCATTTTGCAGCGCTTCCGCCTTTGGTTTCAGGGTCATAGTTTACAGTTCGCAAGCCCGCAAAAGGTTGTCAGCAAACCACAAAGACATTTGAGCAATACAACCCGTCAGAGATTTTTCTCCATTTTTCTGCATAAAGGCCAAAGTACAGCAACATACGTCTACAAATCTAGTTCTGGAAAACACTTCAGCAGGACTTGACAAGACAAGAAGAGGCTGTAATAACTCCCGGCAAGCCCCCCCCCCCCAGATAGAGTCCTCCAGCTTTGATAAAGTCACATCTGAACCTTCCTCTTGGTGCCTCCTGCAGGGGATGGTAACAGTTGCCAGGACGAATGCCCAGTAAGCAGCAGCAAAGGAGAAGACAACGGAAAACACATTCTCATTCACCTCCAGTAAATGTTCTGTTAACGACTCGCTCCCCGCTTTTATTCTTGATGCCCCTCAACCCCCCGAAAGTCCTCCTCCCAGCTCACTGCTGCGAGAGCGCAAGTTGTACCAGCGACACTCACATGCCGCATGCGCCGCAGTTCAACCACACTGTGATGAACACAGTTCTTGCTCTCAAAAAGCTACGCAACACCCCGGACACACACACACACACACACACACTTTCACAGATATCTCACAAATTTGAACTCGCCTTTCAAAAGGGCATCCCCCCCCCCCCCCCCCCCCTCCGCCGTGTCACAGCTTTTTGGGAATCAGTGCGCACCGTGCGATGTGTTTTGCTTTGACACCAGTGTTTCTGCACCGAGGCTGTTAACAGACTAGTGTGCTAGCATCCGACATGATTACACGGGCCAAGAACCATCGCATGTTTCATTCCGAGAGGGGAAACCCTATAAACTTTCTCCAAAACCGTTACTGCTCATGATGGCTGACGTCCCAGATCTGCCCCCCCCCCCGATCCAAACGCGCATAAAGTGATCTTTAGCGCTGAGAGCTCTGTCCCACCGCCTATCAGCCAAATCTGTTTCTAACTTTTTTGAGCTGTCTTGCTGATAAACACAGACAGACGGGCAAACACGACCTCCTTCCAACGTCTGCGGTGGATTGCATGGAAATGTATTCTGCGAAACCATTCCATTGTCTCAGAGGAGGACCGAACCAACTGGACTGGATCCGGAGTTCTAATATCGGCCCTATGCATGCGTGTGCGAACCTGCTACATGGGTGTAGCGCTAGATGAGACTGGCTGCTCTCCCCTCCCCGGCAGCAGAGACAGCTTTCAGCGGCAGAGTGGGCAGAGAGCAGTCTGCATATATGTATATATGACAGATCACAGGCATTGGCTAAATGGGAAACAGAAGGCTCCATTTGGGGTTCACCCAAAGGTCTGCCGCGTCTCGCCGCCACAGCCGCGCATTTATTCTAAAATGGCTGCCGGTTATTTGCGCATTACATGCCCGCTCTGAGCGATGCCCATTCTCCGTTTTAATGCGGGAGAGGGAGCGGCGAACCATCCGTCATAAGCTCCTAAAAGTCACGGAGTGGGAAATGACTGAGTGCTCCCAGAACATTGTTCAAACGCCCCCCCCCCCAAAAAGGCCAACCCCCTTCATAACTGCTCTATAATAAAAAAAAAGAAAAAAGAGTGAGGCTGGTAACCCGTCTGCCTCTCTCTCTCTCTCTCTCTCTCTCTCTCTCTCTCTCTCTCTCTCTCTCTGACAGGAATTAGATGGCAAGATAAACAGCGTGCAGAGGAGAGCTGACATTTGAGAAAACGGAGAAAATTGTAAAAAAATAAGTAAATTAAAAAAAAAAAAAAAGGAAGGCCACTCAGCCCCCCCATGTAAAAAGGCCGCTCAGTTAAACGAAGCATTTGTTTACTCTGCTGTATGAAACCCGGATTGTGGCCCCTTCAGAGGTTACAGTGAAAGCCAACTGCTCCCAAACTCCAGGGCTGTCCGGCACACAAAACACGCTGTGCTGTACTGTACGTGAGATTTGTATATGTATGAGTCCCAACTTCAAACACAGCAGGTTCCCATTGACGAAGCACTGATAATCTCCCCGCTCCTCATTTATACGATCACTGCGTGTCCAAAGAGTCCTAACACTTTCCAGTTCCCAGACGGATCAATCCCAGTGGCGTGGCGTGACTTTTACTAAATCTCTAAAGAACTAAAGTTTTTTGAAAATCAAGCAGCTCCTCCGCTCCATTTCAGTGCTTCTTCTAGCTGCTTGGGCGGTGTCGCCAGTGTTGGTTCAGAAATGTAATTTATTACCCCGAAAAATGAGGAAAACCGTCCGCACCGTGACAAAATCAGGCCCGAGTTTTTGTCAACCCTCCCAAGCTCATTTCTGCCGACCGTCCCGCAGCCACCTACATGGGCGGAAAATCCGCCCAATCTGGCGACCGCAATTTTTTTTTTTCAACCAATCAGGGGCCAGCAGGGAAAGCCGAACATACGCGTGGCTCCGTCTGGAAGTCAATGGGTTTTTTTTTTTTTTTTTTCCGATTGGGTTTCTGGTTCGATGCCTGGAATAAAGTGTGTGGTTAACACACAAGCTGAAGAGGTTTCAACGTTTTGTTCTACAACATAAAACACGTCAGCAGATAACCCCCCCCACCCCCACCCCCCGACTCGTATCCTCAAAGTGGTGTTCGTTTGATGTCTTAATTCTACCGGGAATTGACTGTGCTCGTCTGTACGCGACGGCGTGCTCTAGTTTTGATTTGATGCTCGCACATTCGTGTGTTTTAGCGGTCGTCCTGCCCGAGCGTCCGCCTGGTAAACCCCCCAAGTTAATGGAGAATGTCGGGGGGGGGCAGTAATCCGGGAATGTTCATTTCATAAGGTCATGGCGTGCGAACGTTGCGTTTACAGCTTGTTCCACAGCACCAAAGTGGCCCGAAGAACACTGGATGCCTGCTGACGCCATCTGAAAATGAGGCCCGCTTCCTTGCTTTCCAAAATCACACATATGGGCTGTATTGTATTGTATATACCAGGGGGTCTTCAACAAAGATTCGAAGAGGTCCAGTTAGAGAAAATCTCCTCAAGCGAAGGTCCGGAACATCATAATGTCGTGTAAACGTTGTGATTTAGTGTGATATATATATTGAAGTAGCCTAGCAGTTGTATCAACGTCTGCATGTGATCAACAGCTGACTGTCAAATCAAATCAAGAAAGTACAATTCACTAGACTATATTTATTGTCACTTAACATTGAACTGTACAGATATATAATACTGTAGATGTGTATAATGTCCTTCTCTCATTACCTAAAAGAAGGGCTGCATTTCAAAATAAAATAGAGAAAATAAAGCAGCTTTTGAAAAATTGTGCACCTTAAAATAAAGTGCTTCATTTTAGAAAAACAAAATGTCTTCGTTAACTGTTTCACATCTTGGCTTAACAGTCTCTCGCCTCTCTCGTCCGTCTGTATTCAGAGTCGCTGTGTTTTTATCGCCCTGGAATGCACGGATTTGGTTGGCCGAGCGGCATCACGCGGGCTGCCGTAACTCGTATGCGATTGGTCTGTGAGTTTCCTGATCCGCCGAACCAGCGCCGCAAAGGCTAGAAAGGTTAAAATAGAAGCGCCCCGTCAACATTTAAAATCCCCTCATAATTTATTGATTATAGGTCCGGGTCCGTATACCCGTATATATATAGAGCTACGTACACACCTACGTACATTATGCATCTCTATTTGCCCCAGGGAAGATGATGTGTGGAGCGCGGATGATACATTTCAAGGCAACCCCGGTGAAATGACTTTCTTATTTTTATTTTATTAAAAAAGAAAAAAGAAAAAAAACAACCTGATGCCGTACCTTGCCGCACGCGACTGACGCCTCTGCAAGCAGCTTGGCATTGCCGTTCCTGTCAGCGGCCCCTGCTTTTAGAATATTAAATATGAAAGACAAAACTCTGGTTGCGGACAGTACAGATAATCAAAGTGTTTTGTATTTGTCTGCTCAGTTTGTAATTACATTCAAGACTTGTTTTGACTTATTTACTCTGCATGTCACTGTCATTTCCCTCCAAACAGTTCCAGGCTGTAGATTTAAAAAAACAAACCAAAAAAAAAAGCACTATCGCTATCTTCCCAACAGCCACAGGCTACGAGACGCCGCCGGTATCTGGAACCGGTTAACGCCACCTCGGCTGCGCAGTCCGATGGGGGATTAGTTAGTAGTCGAGTAACAAACGGCCAGGTGAGACGGGGAGGACAGCCAATCAGGCTCCTCCGTCTGCCAGCTGATTAGGTGTCGCCGCCTCATTAATCACAAACAACAGCTTTTGGCGCGCGGTTAATTAATGAATCCATTTTAATCAAATCAAAACAAGGCGGCCCCATTGTTCGGAGGGGAGCGTGGCTGCTGGTGGTGGGAGAAATGACAGGGCTGCAGTGTGAGACCTGTCTCGGGGAAAGGGAAAAAAAAAAAAAGAAGAAGCTCTAATTGAGATATTTGGCGGGTGTCTGACTGAGCCAGATGGGTTAAAAGAAGTAAGAGATGACTGGAATCAAACAGAGCGGGGGGGGCTGACTGACTTCTTCATTAAAGGCCCCATACAAAGTGAGACCTCCATGTCTTGTTTGATTATAAAAGCAGGTCTCGGTGCTGTATAAATACTGGGAAAGCATCAAAACGCTCAGTCCACGTATTCATACACTGCGCCTTTAAACGAGCCGTCAGGGCTTCTGTAAGGTTGTGATGTCACAACTATGTAGTCACCACACTCACTGACACTGGTCATCTGCTCCAATCACAGCACCACCCACCAAGTACAGGGACGAGCTCATCCACCCGCTCAGTTTGTCTGAGTTATCGGAGCGCTCTGCTCAGGAACTACTCTTCAAGTGTTTGGAGGTTGTTCAGTTTGTCTCAAACGGCTTGTTTCAGACAGAGGGGGGGGTGGGGGGGACTGAGGGGCTGCATGAAGGGCCAGGAGGAGATACATAAGGACTTTTTTCAACTGGGAATCATGCAAAGCTGCTCTAGTGGAGTCCCAGAATAACAAACATAGAGCTGGAAATGAGCAGAACATGGGGCCTTTAACACCAATGTGCATTCTTTTTAAAACCCCAGCATATTTCACATTTTAGGTTCATCCGGTGAAAATGACTTGGCAGCACCCAAAACACAGCGAGGTTTTCAGCCTGCCTGGAGTCCAACATAGGACGCCATCGCTCCTGACAAACTGCAGATAGGGTGCTGTGTTTGCGGGTGGGTGGGTGGTTGGTCGGTTGGTTGGGTGGGTGGGTGTCACACGGTGTGCTTTATGAAAGAAATACGTCTTCTCTCGGATTCCAGCTTTGTGCTTTTCACCAGTGGGAGTGATATGCTTCCCGCCCCTTCCAAGTACAAACCTTTATCTTCCTCTTAAAATTGCCACACAAACGGCGCTCTCTGAGAAGCAGCGGAAATGTCTCTCAATATGCAAAAACTGTGTTCACAGGCCCCTCCATGGCCGTCCTGTGATGTATTTTTGAGATATGCAAATATGACATTTCTCTCCTGTGATTGCTCTTCAATCCCTGCGCTCCCCCCCCCCACCCCACCCCGCACACGCCTGTTTCGCTCTCTCTCTCCCTCCCCGTCAGTGAGAGGGGAGACATCACCTGTTTCATGCCGTACAGCAGATTGCAGCATCTGTTTGGTACAACTGCAGCGACATGTTACGGCCACTGTCCCCGCCCCCAACCCCCAACAACCACCACCCTTTTTTTTTTTTTTCTTCTTCTTCATTCGCCGTCGCCTGGTTTCCATTTTCATTGTGAAAACGATCGTCTGGTTTGAGCTAAAGTAGAGTTCCCCCCCCCCACAACGGGACGTCAGAAAAGTTGCGGGACTGTCCACCACAGTTTAACACAGGCACACATTATTTATATTATTACCACTACCATTACTTTACATCTCCATGTGGAACTTGCATTATGCTACTGTATGTTCTCTTTCCTCCTGCCCCCTGCCCCCCCCCCCCCTCTCTCTTTTCAATTCAGTTCCAATAGCTTTATTGGCATGCCCATGACGAAACACAGCATTGCCAAAGCATTGCACGAATAATGAACAATTACAATATAGAAGAGATCTATACATACAAAATCAAACCCCCCACCCCCAACATAAATCACATGAATAATGAAGGATTGATTATTGATTGTGGTGCATGTGCAGGATATGACCAACTATAACTACATATAATACACAGGAGTCCTGGCTCTGCCTCTTAAAAGGACATTTTCCCTTTTTGCTGTTGTCGCCAAAGTGCTTGCTCATGGAGGGGGAACTGCTGGGTCTCTGTAAATAATACATATATACAGAGTCCGGTCTGGACCTGCTCTATATGTGCCCTGAGATAACTTCTGCTATGATTTGGCACACAAAATGGAGTTATTAGATTTTATCAGAGTTGTTATATTAGGAGTTTTTTTTTTTTTAAATATAAAAATATGTAATAACTGACATATATTGTAATAACAAATGGAAATCTAAAGCCTTAAGGCCCAATATGTACAGTATATGGCACCACTTCCATCCCAAGCATCACACCACGGTCTGACGTATCAATGGTGCCCCATGTATTTATGGTTGCCAGTTCGTCATTGTCCCCCATGTCAAACGTTCCAGCGATTTCCCAGTGTTCCCAGTGCTGCCTATTCCCTTGTGCACCCAGTCTATCTCAAAGCAAGACACAGATCACCACACCAAAGATACCTCTATAACAGAAGGTGACGCATCACAAGCCGCGCCAATGGTATGAAATGGTGTACACTTCCTGTCTCCTAAGTGGGCAGTGGACGCCTCCCCGCCGCCTTATTTTGCCGCCCGTTTTATCCATCTAATAATACCCCCCCCCCCCCCCCCCCCCCCCCCTCCAAAAACTGTTAAATAATAACAATAATAGCGTTATTAAGCAAAGAAACACACATTTCATTTCGGTTTTAACTTTTTAATTCAACATGTGTTGCCAGGTCTCGCGTAGAGTGTGTTGCTGAGACAGAGACAGTAATCTGTCCCCACGTTCACTTGTCCCATTGGAGGGACTAGACTGGTGAGCCCACGTGAAACAGATACAGCACTCTTGAGTTTAGCCGAACTCCTTTCCGAACCGTCTCTGACCACACCACTCGGCTAACGCTAAGCTACCTTAGTTACCCGGGGCCACCTCTTAAGGTCGCTCTCCCCCTGTGGTGTGGCATTAATTCACCACGTCTGTCTCCGCTGCTCATACAGTACCTGCTTGAGCCGCCAACATGACGGTATCTTACGGTTTCTTTCATTCCTGTGTTCAAATGTTCAATTTAAAAGCTGCATGTCACCATTATAAATGTAACATAACGCACGTCCACACTTTAAGTCCTCCAAAAAGAAATTGTACCTAAAAGCAGTCATGGCGTAAAGTAGCGACAAATTTCAAAATTCAATTTCAAAACTTCAAATGCACAATGCACACAAAGTCTCTTCCCGAAAATGTGGCCACAACGAATTAAACCCACTGGTGTCGAACTAACCTGGTGTCCTTTTGAGGTGTGTGATAGGTCGTGGTCCCAATACATTTACTGCCCCAAAATCTCTTAGGGACACCTTTCCGGGAGCGTCAAGAAAAAGGCCAGAGCCGAACCAAAACAAAGATAGCCTACTTGCCAAAAGTATTCACTCACCCATCCAAATAATTGAAATCAGGTGTTCCAATCACTTCCATGGCCACAGGCGTATAAAATCATGCACCAAGGCATGCAGACTGTTTCTACAAACATTTGTGAAAGAATGGGTCGCTCTCAGGAGCTCAGTGAATTCCAGCGTGGGACTGTGATAGGATGCCACCTGTGCAACAAGTCCAGTCTTGAAATTTCCTCGTTCCTAAATATTCCACAGTCAACTGTCAGTGGTATTATAACAAGGTGGAAGCGATTGGGAACGACAGCAACTCAGCCACGAAGTGGTAGGCCACGTAAAATGACGGAGCGGGGTCAGCGGATGCTGAGGCGCATAGTGCGCAGAGGTCGCCAACTTTCTGCAGAGTCAATCGCTACAGACCTCCAAACTTCATGTGGCCTTCAGATTAGCTCAAGAACAGTGCGTAGAGAGCTTCATGGAATGGGTTTCCATGACCGAGCAGCTGCATCCAAGCCATACATCACCAAGTGCAATGCAAAGCGTCGGATGCAGTGGTGTAAAGCACGCCGCCACTGGACTCTAGAGCAGTGGAGACGCGTTCTCTGGAGTGACGAATCGCGCTTCACCATCTGGCGATCTGATGGACGAGTCTGGGTTTGGCGGTTGCCAGGAGAACGGTACTTGTCTGACTGCATTGTGCCAAGTGTAAAGTTTGGTGGAGGGGGGATTATGGTGTGGGGTTGTTTTTCAGGAGCTGGGCTTGGCCCCTTAGTTCCAGTGAAAGGAACTCTGAATGCTTCAGCATACCAAGAGATTTTGGACAATTCCACGCTCCCAACTTTGTGGGAACAGTTTGGGGATGGCCCCTTCCTGTTCCAACATGACTGTGCACCAGTGCACAAAGCAAGGTCCATAAAGACATGGATGAGAGAGTTTGGTGTGGATGAACTTGACTGGCCTGCACAGAGTCCTGAACTCAACCCGATAGAACACCTTTGGGATGAATTAGAGCGGAGACTGAGAGCCAGGCCTTCTCGTCCAACATCAGTGTGTGACCTCACAGATGCGCTTCTGGAAGAATGGTCAAAAATTCCCATAAACACACTCCTAAACCTTGTGGAAAGCCTTCCCAGAAGAGTTGAAGCTGTTATAGCTGCAAAGGGTGGCCCGACATCATATTAAACGCTATGGATTAAGAATGGGATGTCACTTAAGTTCATATGCGAGTCAAGGCAGGTGAGCCAATACTTTTGGCAATATAGTGTATGATGTGAATGTAATTGTACTTACAGTTACTTTATTTTATTTATTTATTTATTTGGTATGTACATGTAGGTATATTAGCTGTCTGGTTTGATTTTGAATTGGTGGATTCATACACAGCCTGGGAGGACGGCTTCCGGGGGAAAACAAAAAAACCTACGTTTTTCTTCAAAAAACAAGCTGGCTGAGTGTCTCTGAATTGGATTATTTAATGTTTTGTGATCATCATTTACAAATGATTCGATATGGAATTTGTGACTGCAGCATTCAGGAGTGACAGTGCAGTGTAGTGCGGCATGCTGACCAGAAAAGTGACTTGTTCAGCTTCTGTCTCTCTCTTCCAGCCTTAATAAAGAGCAACATGTGGATGTGGAGGGAGACAGAGGGGGGAGGGGAGGGGAGGGGGGGGTGCAGAATGAGGAAATGAACAGATATAACATAAGACACCAGGATGAAAGATTGGAGGAAGTGAAAAACAAGCCAAAACAGCAGCAGCAGTGGCGGCGGCGGCGGCGGCGGCGGCGTGGCTGTGTTCCGGCTCGCCTTCCTCCGCTCGCTCTCTCGCGCACATAAATCACAGGGAGGACTGTCCTTGCATGATAGAGCCAAATTATTATGGCTAAACACACAAGAATACGGGATGATTAAAGTGTCTGGAGCCTTCTAAGAGGAGATGGAGACATGATTTATTGCCTTCCACAAAGCAGCAGACGGAAATGTAAAAAGGAAAGAAAAAAAAAAGACAAGAAAAAAAAAAAAAAAACGTTGCCTGGTGGCTCCCCGAGAGTTTGAGGGAAAAACGCAGTATAGTAGGTGGACAGCTGTAAGGACGGGCGCCGACTTGTTTGTGAACGCTGATTTTAATGCCATTCGTGTCATCCTTCCACACTTCAGGCTGCTTTTCTGTCTCATCCAGAGGTGGGGAGAGAAGACAAAACTGCCCCAAGGTAAAAGTACTGTTATTCTGTAACAACATAAGTACTCAAATAGAAGTTAAAGTGGTCATCAAAGTAACTACTTGAGTAAGAGCATCGACTGGGGAAAAAAACATGCTTCAGTAGTGAGTATCTTCACAAGTAAAAGAAACTAATGTAAAATAAAATACACAGACATGCTGCTTTCTCCCCCTCCCCCCCACTTCTTTCACTTACGTGGCCACAACTGACATCGCTTTGACCACTGGTGGTCTTCCTCTCAGGGAAAGGCACAAAAACGGCGGAAACGTATCCGTAGTCATTAGTTTGTCATGAAATAGTGTGACATTTTTCGTATTTGTCTGGAGGAGCTGCAGTCAGGAGGCGCTTAGCTTAGCTTAGCTTAGCACAATGCAGGCCCGCCCCTTAAATTGGCGAACTGCCCGTTTTTGTACAGATTAGACAAATGTCTTACCTTTTTGGACAGAGCCAGTCTATCTAGCTGTTTCCCCTTGTTTCCAGTGGTTATGCTAAGCTAAGCGGAGCTAACCAGCTGCCGGCTGTAGCCTCACATTTAACAGACAGGTATGAAAGGGGTTATCCATGGTCTTATCTAACTCTCAGAAAGTAAACAAGCATACTTTTCAAAATGTCAACGTGTGATCACAAAATTCCCATGATAATGACATCCATATTGTGCTCTATTAAGTACGCTAAGAAGTAAAAACATGCTGTAATGCTGTACTTTGCCCTCCCATACTATCACGTCCCATGGATAACAAACAGAAAGAGTGTCCTTATACTTTTCAGGTGTGAGCCCGTCACAACCACCTGGATCAAATGGAAACAATAATAATATTATTAACAGTAATAATAAAAGTGAGGGTCAGGGATGTTTCATGTGATCTTAATCTCCCGCTGTAGTGTCCTTCATTACTCTCCTTGGACGCGTGGCATGGCTGCGTGATAACGGAGAGCTATTCTCCCGCATAAAAACACAAAACATTAACACACGACGCACCGGGAGCATCCACGCCAAGTCACATATATACCTCTGATCCAAACCCAGATCCCAGAGCAGCAGACCACCAGCCCTTTTCACAGCACGTGCAATGCATCGAATAATAAACGGGCTTAAACAACAGGAGCAATGAGTCAAAAAAGATTGATTATTCTGCAAAAATGCACTTGAGAAAAAGTCAAAAGTACGCTTCATTCAAGTACAATTTACTCAACGAAGGTACTCAGGTACATGAAACCAAGTAAATTCACCTCATCACCTCCCACCTCAGGTCTCAGAGCGCAGCACAAACACCAGCTCAGCCCCTAGTTACGCTCCCGAGTCATCCTGTACTGCGGTGAGTGGCCCGATGGCCTGCCCTTTTTAAGGCCATAAATTGTGATTACTCTTCGCACAGCTAATCTGCGCCCGGTGCCTTTTCCACATTAATTACCAAGAAGTGAAATGTCACAGGACACCGAGAGAAATGGTGTCTGGTTACGCCGCCTTTGTGGCCTATCGGATAAACAACTCCCCGTGTTGTAAATAATCCGCTGCACCGCTGCACCGCCTGTGACGATTTATTAATTACAATTAAAAATTACAACTGCATCGGACAGAGTTTCAAACAATAACAGAAGACGGGGGGGGGGGGGGATTTTTTTAAATGCTAACAAAGTAGCGTACAGCTTCACAGAACAAAAGACAAGGACAAAAAGATGCAAGGCCAGCACAATGTTGCTGATAAAAAAAAAAAGGTAATGAAAATGAGATCAAAGTGTGAGCCTCAATCACATCGACATTCAAAATCACACTTACAAGATTCAAAGAGTGCATTTGCACAGGGAGTCTGAGTCTTTAGAGACCGTCCGCCTACTGCATCAGTTAATCGTGAACAAAGGCTTGTTTACAGAGAAAACCCTCTGCTAAAGTCCTATTCACATAGGACCCGTGGAACCGGGGGACCCCCTCCCTCATGTTCTTTGTAATAATTGCAGAGAGATTATCTGTGTTCTTAATGAACCCCTTGTTAATCTGCCGTGTCCGCGTTCTTTAAAGAGTTCGCCGCAAATTGCCGACCGCGTTCCACCCAACAGAAGAGGTCGTGTGATGATAGATGTCCTGCATTGTCCTCGCAAGTCAGTAATTTCGGGATCGTTTTTGCGAGGACGTCCTCGCTTTTGAATTTCCCGTACGGAGGCTGACGTATTTACAGTACGGAGTAGAGATGAGTGTGTAACATGTGCTGTTCGTCAAATCTTGAAATTTTAAGGGGATAGCAGTTCAACATCTCGGGAAATAGAGCACCGTGCATTTCTTGTGTCAAGTCAAGAGGGTATCTACTTTATTTCCACGAGATCAGTTCAAAATAATAGCCAAGAAAGACATTCATGTCAGATTTTCAGTGGGTCCAAAGTTTAAATGCACTTTGTTAGTATTTGGTGAGAGACTCTTAGGGCGGCTCCTCACAATACTTGGCCGGGACCTTGGTGTAACTCAGTCCGGTTTGCAGGCCTCCTTACGCGCCTCTTCAATTCAGTCCGCAAATTCTCAACTGGATTCAGAATCAGGGATTTTTTCGTGGCCGCTCCAGTACTTTGTCACAACTTTGGTGGCATACTAAAGGGGCGTTGTCCTGCTGGAAGACCCGCTTACAACCTGAGCTTCAAAGGCAAGCTTGACTTAAAGCGACATTTATGTAACAGCTTCACTATCATTTCGATGGTGCACTGACTCGTAACAGGGAGAATGGTGCCTTTTTCGTTCCCACTCCGCTCCCTGAACGCCCGTTCTTGCACCATGTAACTTGGTTGAACGGGTGCGATCCCCCCGCAAGACGTGTGCAGGGCTTCACAGCACTACGTCACACATGGGTTTAGCTCGGTACTCTCAGTAAGGACATCATGGCAGAGCCGCCGAGCTGGCCTTCTTGCTGTTGGACTAGCGACTTGCTTGATGCTCGCCTGTGTCAGCAAAGTTGTCGACTTAACTCGTTTTTGATCGGAAGCCAAGTCCTTCAGCTTGTCAACAAATGCACCTGTGCAGCTGTCCATGAGCGTGAACTGCACTCTGACAACTGTAGGGGGCGCCAAGTCTCATACAATACCAATTCTTGCATGATGTCGCTTTAACACAAGATATGTATGGTAACGTGAACTATGTGGATGTATTTAAATATATCGTCTCGACTTAGGTGAGAAGATCGATATCCCGCTCAAGTTTGTAGGGTAAGTGTTGACCTGGAGCCAGGAGGCTGTTAGCTTAGCTTAACATAAAGACTGGAAGAAGGAAATAGCTAGCCTGGCTCCGTCGAAAGTTCACAAATCCAACAAAACAGTCATCAGTCACCGTCCCAAGAACAGTCCAAATCCCCAGAAGGGTTCTTGCTCCACTCGTTATATCTACTAGACTTGTGTGTAGACTAGGATTAGAGTAGAGTATCCCAGCATGCATTACATTACAATACATTTATTTAGCTGATGCTTTTATCCAAAGCGAATTACAACAAGTGCATTCAGCCACATGGATACAGCTGACGAATTACAAGAATCATGCAATCATCAAGTACATCAACTTCATCAAAGAAGCTTAACTGCTTTATGTAAACAAAGACTTTCTTTTTTATCCATTGGCCAAGGTGAAGTCTGAACCGATGAGTTTTCAGTGTGCGACAGAAGATGTGCACAGCTTCTGCTGTCCCGGTGTCAATGGGGAGCTCGTTCCACCATTGCGGAGCCAGGACAGCCAAAAGTCGTGATTTTGCTGAGCGGTAGCTGGGCCCACCTCGTAGTGAGGGGGGTCGTAAGCAAGCCGGCAGTAGCAGAGCGCTGGTTTGACCATGTCCTGGATGTACAATGGGCCTGCGCCAGTTATTGATATATATATGATCTGAGCAGCCACCGGAAGCCAGTGCAGGGTGAGAGGTGCGGCGTAGCGTAGGAGAACTTGGGTAGGTCGAAGACCAGCAGAGCTGCTGCATTCTGGATGAGCTGCAGGGGTCGGATGGCATCATCCAGGGTTGAACTTGGCCAGTTTAAACTCCCAAGAAGGTGAGTTTGAACTTGGTGGTGTATTGAGAAAGGCCTCAGATTTCAGGTCTGGTTGAATCTAGATACCCAACTTTATATCATACAAACAGAATAAATTACAAACAAATTAAAACCAGCATGTCTTTAAGAGTTCCTTTGTGTGACTGCTTTGCTTTCGTCTGCCGGACTCAGGTCTCTCTTGCAAAGAGGTCTTGATCTCGATGAGATTAACCGGTTGTAGGTTATACATAAGAAACATTCAAGTAAAAATACATTGTGTAATAGGCATACAGATCATACTATTGGAATCGTACACTACGCAGTAAAGACGCATGTCGTGGGCCGATCAAAGATGCAGCTTTTAGTGTCAAATCATCGCGTTTCAAGGCAGCGTTTAGTGTAGAATTTACACGCCGACTGGTGTAATGGGCTGCAGGTGTTGAGCGTTAGCCTTGGGAGGCTGTAAATGGAAGTGTGTGAGTGTTCGTCGCACAAGAAAAAGATTTGTTTTGCTTAATGGCACCAGCGAGAGGAACACAAACAGTGCTGGTGGCACCTTGCCACGAGGGTGCTTCGTATCGCCGTGCTGGGATTTAGAAGTGCTTCCTTCAAATTCAGATGAACGGAAGAAGAGAATAAGTTTTTAAAAATAAATAAATGAATGAATAAAAAAAAAAAAGCATCACCCTTGGGTAGAGATGCAAATTGCACTTCCCAAAGCTTATATTGTACAGGCTCACTTGCTTCTTAACAGATTGCCCTTACATCCTTCATTTTCTTTCTGGGGGGAAAAAACAAAACAAAGCAGAGAGCGACGGCACGTCCTTACAGTGTGTTCTCCGTTGGAATCTACATCTATATTCCGTTTTTAAAGAGGAGCCAATTGTACTGAGGGTGCTCAGGATGATTCCCAGCACTGAGAGAAATGCTTATGTATGACTGCCCCCCCCCCCCCCCCCCCCCCACTCCACTCCACTCTCTCTCTCTCTCTCTCACTCGTCTGTGATACCGCGGGAATTCTTTTTGGCATTATTCAATTTTACCCTTCACCTCTCATTAACGTATGGCACCCTGTACGTTGAGGAATCCAAAGCCTCCAATTTGCAGTTGCGCTGATGACTTCGCAGTTGACATTTGGATGCACCTGCATTGAAAACACACGGAAATAAGTCTAATGATTATTAATGCGGGTGTGTGTGTGTGTGTGTGTGTGAGACAGACTCATACCGATACGGTTAAGCGTTGGACTGATGGGTTCGCAGAGGAGAGTTTAGCGTGATCAAATTGAGCTGTGGGAGGCATATTGGCCATCTCGCTGTACAGCCAAGTCCCCCCCTTTTATCACAGTTGTCAGGTAATCAAATAATGACGACTTTGTGAAGATAAAAGTGCGCCGGCACACGGGAAAGACTGCTCGGGATGAAAACCCACTCGAAAGTGGATCGTGCTGCCAAAACACACAGGAAATGTCATTTCCAGTCCGTCGACCCGGCAACTCAAACACAAGACTTACTTCTTCCGTGAGTGTGTGAGACGGTGAGACAGCAAGAGTCAGGTTGAGCACTGGATTGTAACTAAGCCCCGGCTGATAATAAAAAAAATCATACAACTGTAGCAACCCTCGTCTGCTGTGGATTATACGCAAGTGAAACAATTTTGAAATGTTTGAGGTTTGAAGTTCATACTGCTCGGAGCTTTTGAGAGAACCTGGTAAAGGAACGACCGAAGGCTTCGGCACATGCTGGCGAACTGTGGCCGGTTGACATGAACGCAGACGGGAAGCAGGAGGGCCACTACGAGCGCTACACAGCATTTGAGGCTTCTTTCAGCTTTCAAGAGGAATCAAGGAACTGTTGTCACATACTGCCAGGGAGAAAGGGCAGAAGAGATGTGGGTAGAGTGAACTGGCTACAGTGATCTACAAGCCTTAGCCAGTCCTGTCACATTGAATCCACTCAGCTGCTGTGATCCCCATCACACTATTAAAGGGGGTGCTACCGATCTTATCTTCCAGTAGACGCTCCCTGCCTGCTAAATGTCCATGGCTGCATTCGGAACCGCCTATTACACACCGCCGACAAACGCAGTGTGCAGTATGAAACTGATTTATTTTGCAGCCGGTTTCCAGTTTTGGAAAGGAACAAGCTTTTAAAATGAGGCCTTGTGGATCTAATACGAGTGGAGATTCAGTAGCTGGGCTGCTTATTTCTCGCCTCAAGTGTGTTCAGAAACAGATTTTGGTGGAAGTTCACTTAACGTTAATGGCAAACCCCCGCCAGAGCTTTGCATTGTGGGACACAGCAGGCGAGGTAGATCGGTCCAATGCAGACTGGAGATTTTTTTTATTTCCGAATCAGTACGACATCCGGGTGTTTTTGACAAACTGCATATTTAGCTTTTGTTTGACATACTGCATGCTACATGCTACATGCTACATTTTGGCCAAATCAGTACATACTACTAGCGTAGTAGGCGGTTTCGAATACAGGCCACGTATTTCACACAGGTCTTCTGTCAGAAATGTCGTCTCCAAGCCTAAGACCGGATAACCCCGATTGATGACACCACCAAGGTTTGGGAGCCAGTGGTCTGAACAGACACGCAAAGACAATGACAAACCAGCTGGAAGACCATTCGGATCGCAAGCACCCGAAGCAAGCCAAAGGGTAAAAATTATCCGATGTATAACCCGCCTGCAGCTGATGCTGGTTTGAAGGAGGTTGACGACGCTGTAAGCAGAAGTGTGGGGATATGATGGCTGTCACGCCGGTCCCGAGGGTACTCGGCGTCGTACAATGTCATTCGGGTTGATTGTGTTAAAGGGCTACGTCGGTGTTTTTGGCAGACGCGCCCTCGTCTGAATTACATTACTGCTGAACACATGGAGGTGCCATTGCTGCGAATGTCCTAACCGTCGGTGATAATTGCTGCAATGGACAGCCAAAATATGGGCTGTGTTCTGGCATCAAGTGTTCTGGGGGTACGGTGC
This sequence comes from Enoplosus armatus, assembly GCF_043641665.1. Taxonomy (NCBI): domain Eukaryota; kingdom Metazoa; phylum Chordata; class Actinopteri; order Centrarchiformes; family Enoplosidae; genus Enoplosus; species Enoplosus armatus. The sequence goes on along the minus strand of NC_092200.1, from coordinate 18,779,365 downwards.
GGAATGAAGCCTCGGGTCACACCGAGGACTGATTCTTTTTTACTGCGGGACTCGCCGTGATCGCAGCGTTGCGTGAAGCTCACGGAGGTCGCCGGCCCCTGACCAGCCCCCCCGTCACTGCCTGACGGCTCCTCTGTAGGCCCTGCTGCTCTGCCTCTGGCTCATGCACCGGCTCCATACTGTAAGTAAGCACATGGCTTTCAATGAGAGTGGAACAAGGATGGTTGTTACACTGAGGAAAATTCAGCAGATGGTGGGGCTGCAACTCGCAAAAGGTCTGTGTTGAGAAATTCTTTCCTTTCCTACCTGGAATTTCACTTTAGAAGGATTTATTTTACCATTTTTCTCTTGGCTTTCTGACTTGCTTGGATCTCTAAACGGCGCACATATTTTTAGGGCGGTGAAGTAGTCGCCTGAAAAGACCGGCTTAAGCAGTTTTGTGATTTCAGTCAGCTGAAAGGAATGTATCGCGTCCTCATCCCGCGTTACTGTCAATTCAAACTCCACCATATCCTAAATCAATGGAGTACCCCCTTTAATGGTGTGACGGGGATTACGGGGGCTGGAGTGGAGTCCAGGCGACAGGAGCGGCTAAGGTTCGGAGAGGCATTTCACTCTCCCTGCATCTTTTCTACCTTTTTCTCCCTCGCGACATGTGGCAAATATGACTTGATTCACGCTCCAATCACACAGCGAGAAGAACAATCCAGAAATAAAAGGCTCTTACCCGTTAAATGATGAATCTGGTCTGTTGCAATGTGACTCGCCAAAGGAAGCAAAAACCAAGGCCGACTCGTGGCCAAGTTCATGGTTCAAGTTTGACCGACTGTTGTGTGCACAGTTTGTCTGGATTATAACTCCGGAGTGGTTTAGATGGGCTAGGTAAACTGTTGACAGGGCCCCTGGGCAAAAAATGAGCTGTGGGCCCCTGTCCCACCACCCCATCATTAATTCAAATGCAAGACCTTCCTTAGAGCCCTAATAATTTCCATTGAAACAAACAAATTTGCTATGAATCCACAAATTGCCACACAGTGAACATGGGGCTTTTGATGGCCCCTGATGGCCTTTGACTGGCTGCTAATTTAGCCGCGACTGTTGGCTTGTATATAGTACCCGTTTGCTCAAACTTTTATTGTTGCCACATTCCCAGATTTCGCCTATTACTTGGGTGATAGAAATAATGGGAAAATAAAACCCGAGTTGTAACAAATTGGAACTATTCCTTAAGAAATGGAACGGGAGTGCAGGGAAACGAGCTCCAAATAGCAAAGCACGAGCTAAAATACCATACCAATGGAAAAATGGTGCAAGGTGGTGTCCCCATTGAAAACACTCCCATGTTTCCCATTGTCTGAGACTCCTATATGGCAGAGCTACGGTGCAGCGAGGGGGTAGTCAGACCTTCCCTGGCTCTTGTTGTAATTACCTTACATAAGGTCATCACTTGTTGTCAAAATCTGTCAAACCCCCCCAGGGTGCCGGGGAGCGTTACATCACATCCTGTGCCTCGGTAAGGCACATTCAATTTAATCCTGCCTGCAAAAGCCTGCCAGCCTGCCTGCCTGCCTGCGCGCTGTCACCAAGGCTCCGCTGGCTTACAATGACCGCCGAGGCCTGCTCTGCCCCGGGGCGGCTCCGCTATCACAGGAGACCCAGGGAGCCCCAGCAGGATCCTGCAGGCTCAATGATCAGCACACCTGGAGCCCAGCTGTCACATGGCTCTGTGTGTGTTGTGTGTGAGGTGTGCCAAGATTTTTACTTACCTACTTACAAGTTTTACTTTACTTCAGAGTCAGGATTTTACTCGGTAAAACAAGACGTTTTTGCATGGTCAACGTGACATAACTGCATATTGAACGTGTCTAAGGATGAAAACCTTCTATCTATCAAACGATATGCCCCCGATTTCCAACTTGACTTAAATAAAGGCAGAGTATTAATTACTGTAACCTAAAAGAAAAAAAACAAATCTCCCCCCAACTTTTCAGGTGTTCCTGAACCAAATATCAGAAATGAACTCTAGGAAAACATAACCGTGGATGTATTTTTCAAGGCCGTTGGTCCCCGTTACTTGCTAGAGTTGATCAATGAGGGACCAGGACGACCTCCGGCCCTGAATCTTTATACATATTATGTCACTGTTTTGTTTTTATGATTTTTTTTTTGTACAACTTTTACAACTCTGTCACTGTTCGTGTTAATTTGTGGGTGTTTTGTTGTTGTTGTTGTTGTTGTTGTTGTTGTTTTGTTGATGTGGGGTAGGGGAGTAGAGGGAAGCAATGGGGAATATGACTGACACTCAGTGTACTGTTTCGTTTGCATGTTTATCCCCAAGTTATACTAGACCAAGATGGGTGCGAATGTTGAACCCTCCCACTTTCCCGTCATTTAGGGTCGTGGTTCGCAGGGGTTGGGATAGTCCGAGAAATCTGAGGGCTTGCTTGGGGAGACGATCCTAAGGATCATAGTTAATGGACTAAAATAAAGCCAATCAAAGTCTGCTCCTGTCTTCACTGTGTTTGGTCCAACCTCAGCTTGCTAGCGTCACAGAATTTCATTGAAAGTTTTGAAGAGTGCGAATGAGAAAATAATGATTTTGGTCGCGCCGGTGAGCGACTCCTGTTGTGACACCCCAGGTTGAGCTCGCCGAGTGGCCAATCTGTTATCTCTCTCCTCTCTTATTAGCAAAGAGCAGTGTACGACGCGTTCAGCCGAGCCAGCTTCTCGTTTCTAGCTGCGGCTGACTGTCACTTCCGCCAATTAAAATGACAAATGTCGCCGGCGGCGGGGTCATATCAGCTGTCAATAATGGACTTAACGCATTTCCGTGGCTAACTTGACCGGACAACTTGGCGTCTGTACTCCGCCAAAGACTGTTCACGAGATAAAAGAGGAGTCGCTCTGTTACACCACTGTGCAGTCGGGTGAGACTGAGCCTGGCTCATCACTTCGCATCGCTTTCACCCAGTAGAAACATTCATTCGTATCATATCAGTTTCTTCAGCTTGTGAACGTCGTCATTTTGAACCGGGACCTACCGGTGTTTAGAAGGCTTCGGCTGTTATTTCAGTGTGCCAGACACATATTTAATCAACATTTAAGTAAATGTAAGTAATCGGATCAGACTATGCATAGACCTGGACCCAGTATTAAAGCTATTATGGAATCATAATTTTGGTTGAAATAACTAATTGTGACCATTGCACATCACTAACAATATCCAATTGAAGGGCTCCTTTAAAAAAATGTGTGCCTGTGAGCACCCTTTGTATTTAGTCTTTTTTTAAAAACTGGACCAGGGCTGACTCAAACAACCAATAAGAGTACTCAGGGGTTCTGTGTTCTGATTCACAAATCCAGACAGTGGAACCTTCTGTAGAAGCCCTTGTTTGCGCAGAGTCGATGTGATTGGCCAGTTACGTGGTAGCTAACCCCTGATTGGTTGTTTGATTCAGACCTGGTCCAGTATTTTAGAAAGAAAAAGGAGCCCTTCAATTAGATATTGTTAGTGACGTGCAACGGTCAAAATTAGTGATTTCAACTGAAATTACGATTCAATAATATTGCCTACTGTAGCTTTAAAGGACTTGGATCAGGATTGGGGCCCAAAAAAAAAAAAGCTTGATCGGGACGAGACCACCATCTTTTCTTGCGTCCCTTACTCGTTTTGCGCGAGACCAAGTTCAACTGGATTAGGCTCTCTACAGCTCTGGGGATCGTCCACACCGCCTGGACCCCAGTTTGCATCTGTCTCTGTCACTGAGGGGCAATGTAAACAACACGGAGATGAACTGAAAATAAAACAATCACCGTGCATCAGGTGAAATAGCCCCCCCCCCCCCCCCCCCAGGAGATAGCAGACAGCTTGCGGCTCTCTGTTTCCCCTCATCTTCATAATCATAAGGCACTCTGGGCGCTGCAGCTGTGCCAATATTGCGCAAATGGGCCCCACATCAGTGTGTGAGGGGGAGGCGGTCGGTGCGAGGTGGGTGGCAGTTGGGGCGGGCGGGCGGGTGGGTGATTATATTACTTCCGTAAGCCTTCGGAGCTCCGGCTGGAAAAGAGAGTGGAGGGACCTTTGAAAACTGGAGGCTTGAGAATTACAGGAATTGGATCAAATTTTGAAAAATGTTTGTACATTCACATGCTAACCCCCCCCACCCCCCCCCCCCCCCCCCCCCGTCCCCCGCCGCCTCCCCACACACACACACACACTACCCCCGACTGCTCGGTATCCAGCTCCACTGGTAAACAACCTAATGAAAAAGAAAAAAAAGACAGAGACCGGAGGAATATGAAATGCTGCGGCCCTGACGCACTCGCATCACCGAGTACCGGTGACGAGCCTCTCTTTTTCTGTCTGTAATCTGTCTCCTGATGTTTTAGCTCCCCTCCATCATGCCTGCACAATAGGGGTGAGGGTTAGCCGTGTCTTCAGCTGTGACTTAAAACGCCCAGAGACTCCAGGGGGGAGCCTGGGACCCAGGACTGAGAACGCACAGTCTCCCACGCGTTTTGCGGCCTTGAACGAGGCGCCACTGGCAGGCCTCTAGGGAAAGGCCTTATGTTGTGTAATGCGAACCCTTTCGCGGTATCAGCTTTAGAATGCGAGGATATGTCATTATTATGTTTGACAGCTTGTTGTGATTCAGGATTTTTGGGCTATATAAATAAAATTGCCTTGACTTGACTTGAACCACAGTTTTCAGGCAGCAGGATGGTGTGTGTGTGTGTGTGTGTGGGATTGAGTCAAAACAAAAATGACAGTGTGTGTGTGTTCATGGTAATAGAGGAACATATGACCCAGTGCAACATGTGTGTTTCTTAAATAGCTTTTGTGGGGCTCTATGATGCCGAGGACATTTCACTTTCCAATCAGCAAAAAAAAAACCAACAACTTTGGTTTGGTTTCAAAGGTGCAACCATTTATTGCAACAATCAGGACACACATTATTAAACAATGAATCAAACCAATAACTAACAGCGGTCAGAAGTCGTACTTTAGCAGGTGAGTAGTGTTTCCGTGGTAACGAGAATATACATACTAGCAGTTTGAATTCAAACATTACGCCAAACTCCCTTTAAGAAATGTGACATTTTAACAATTCCCGTATCCGTAAAAAACGTTCATTCAAGTCAAGTGTGTGTGTGTGTGTGTGTGTGTGTGTGAAATCAAGCAGGGTGGTAAGAGTTGGGCTGGTGATTTTTTGTTACATGTATCATTAATTAACTGTCATGTAGCCGTCATGTTTGAGCCAAACTCAGTCGTGGGTTTGTTTTAAATACCTGCATTTGAATATCCAGTGTCGCAAAAGTAGTCACTCCAGGCATGTATTATATATATATCATATATTATTATAATGAATTATTTGCAACATTCGGCTTTCATGAATTTGGGCCCCTGCCCCTCGAACATCCTCTGCACGTCCATGCTAATAGCCATACTATTATTCATTGAGGACTATATGTATGAACTCAGTGCCCTGTCAGCCTCAATCATACTACTGAGAGGGTGGGGCGGATTAATTGGAGTATAGCCTAACTTCTTGAGGGTGGAAACACGGAACACAATAGCCCAAATTATCACAACCCTCACAGGGGACGCTGTTGGCGTGATGCATGCTAATTGGCTCAATCAGGTGAATCAGGTAAACGCTTCAGTGTCCCGATTCCACCCGCTGCCTTAGCAGCAACAGCCGGTTATGAGGTACGAGGCTGCGGGACAAAGAGGGCTTTCCTCTGAGAGTTCTTTTCTTTCTTTCTTTTTTCCTTTTGTGAAGTGGTGGCATGAGAGGAGCCGGCGTTTTATTTTTAAGTGCACTGTGACGATGTCTCACCAACAGATTATAAAAGCATCAGAGGCGGAGATCAACTTTCATCACACGTCGGGGAGAACATCAGCAGCAGCATCAGAGAACTGCGTTCGCTCTAATGTGGTTGCCATTAGCTGAACAGCTTCCCCACAAATGATTCAGCTTCTTGCAGCTTTTGCACACTGTGTTTATTATATCTTATTACCATTGTGTGCATATAATTGCAATGGGTCGCAAAAACCAAAATTATGAGCTGAAAGACGCTAGAATGTCCCATGGAGCTGAGGGGAAACTGCAGAATTGGGTGACGGTTCTCTTCGGGTTCAACACTGTGAGCAAAAGCTTCATATATTATGCATAGTCACTTGATCTATTATTCAAAAAATATGTATATATTGACTGGTGCAGCTTTAAATTCATGTGGCATCTTCCTTGGACCTCCACCTCCACCCATCTCTTCACAAATTTGAACAAAAAAAAAAAAGAAATCTGTATGTTTTGATGCACTTTTGTATGTGTGTTTATTCGTAGCGATTCTCAAAGGTGGAAATCAATTGTCGTGGGGTGATGGCAAAAACGTAAGAAACTGTGAGGACAACAGCAACACAAGAGAAACCCCTCGTCAGCCCCCGAAGGCCCTGCATGCGCTCACGATACAGAAGCCCGCCGGGCCAGTGGACAAGACTTGGCGTCCCCACTGACAGCCGCTCCCCGTGAAGACAACTGAAGAATGATGTCTCCAATCGAGCACCAAATTGGAAACAGAGCGGGGGAGAATATTGAAGCTGTTGCCGGGATCGCGACACATTGATTCAGTACAGTGTGGAAAGCAAAGGAGACAGCTCTCTCTGAGTCGCCGTCCCCACGGAGAGACGTGGACACTTCTACGCAGTCACATTGGAAATCAATACGTGTTTATAATCACATGTGGAATGTGAGGTTGTTTTAATGTCGGAGTCTGGATTGGGGGGATGAGATGCATGTACGTCTATGTGATGTTGGTGCAATACATAGTTATGCCATCGTAACTGTAATGACACCATTGATTAGATGATGATAATTAGTTCTAGTTTCAGTGGTCCGTGGGTTAAAACAGAAACTGTAGAACCACAACATGAATAAGAATCTGTGGGAGACAGACAAGCTGGCCCAGGGGTCTCCTAAAAGCAGCAGATGGGCACCGGAAGGCCAGAAGGGCAGTGGCTTTGGTGGTCACCACAGCAAAAATCCGGTCGTGGGTGTGGAGTTCGGGAAGGCGATGGAGAAGGATGTTTTTGGGTGGCATCGAGGAAATTCGGTCGAACCGTTGGACTACTAAGGAAGGGAAAGCAGAGGGGCTTTGGCTCAGGCTGTGTTCAGCAGGGAGGAGAAGAAGTGGCAAGAGGCCAGGTGCGGATGAGATTTGCCCCGAGACGCAGAAGGCTCCGGACGTTGTTGGGCTGTCTTGGCCGTCGCGTGGAGGTCACGGAGTGGCAGAGTGGGGTGGTGGAACCATTTGGCCTTCAGACATCCGGAGGGAGCTCGGACTAGAGCCGCTGCTCATTTCGGGTTGAAAGGAGCCAGTTGAGGTGGTTCGGGCATCTGATCAAGCGCCTCCCCTTGGGGGTTCTCCGGGCACATCCAACCAGTAGGAGACCCCGGAGTATTGACCTGGAACACGCTGGAGAGATTACAGGTCTCATCTGGCTTGAGAACACCTTGAGATCCTGGAAATCTTGGATCCGCGATCACGCTAGGCGGTCACACGGAGGTGGTCATCATCCCGGCAAGTCAACCCAGGTCTAGCCACGGGCGCATTTACATAAAAGGGGCACATGCAGCACATGACCAAGTTAACCCAAATAACTTAATGTGGTGGTAGTATGTCGGTGTTGTGTTTGGGGCCTGTTGCTCTCAATAAGTACCGAAAACCAAAGTACCTGGAGTTACCAGAGCAAGTGTCATTTATTGTTAGTCTTTACTAGCTGTTTTCCATCTGCAGTCCCTGGGCAGGTAGACACAAGTTGGTAACCAGCTTCGTGACATTATGATCCAGGGTCGCCAATATTGGGTTTGGTGAACTTTTTTTAAACTTTTGCAATGAAACCATTGAAATGTTTAAGGCAAGAGCCATAAAGTCAATGAAGTGACTCAGTAATGTCACGCCGGATCAAGACAGGCTGCAGATAGCGATACCCTGAGTGTACCGAATCATGCAGGGCTGCGTTTTATTTCTTATTAATTCAACTTTTCAAGTGTAAGAGGAAGATTGAGTTACTTTCAAAAAGCCTTCTTTGAATGTGTTTTTTAAAGTCTAATTGATGATCAAATTTCAGCGTCAGCGGCTTCAGCCCCTGAAAAAATAGGTGTCCGTGTCAGCCCCACCACAAAGCCCGCATCAGTCCAGACCGGTCCTGAAGGCCTCTCCGCCTTCCCTGTCAAAATGAATGACTTTGCTTTGACAGTAACTTTGCGGATTTGATCAAATGAAGTGGGAAAGTCTGCCGCCGCTCTCCTCTCATTCTGCAGCTTACAGCGCAATATTTGTGTGTGTGTGTGTGTGTGTGTGTGTGTGTGTGTGGCATTCAAGGCATTCAAGCAAACAGGTCAGTCGCACACCATTAGCTATTCAGCGCTGTGTCAGAGCACATGAAATTCACATTCCGCAACGCGCGGCAATTCCTGAATGTTTGTGATCTTCTGCTGAATACATTTACATAATACCACAACGGCGCTCCTTCAGCCGATGTCGGCTAATGACGGATGGCTCGGAGTGCACCTCGCCGCCGGGAAATGTGCTTTGAAGAGAGCCATTCCCCCCGTCTCCAAGAAGTCTCAGGTTCCAAATCTCCGCCGAGGAGCGGTGGGGGAAGAGTCTCCAATAGTAGCGGGGTGGGGGGGGGGGCGGCACGTCCTTCTGAGGATGCCCGTTACATCTGCCAATTCCCCATCCCATGTCATCGGCGGCCATGTTGGTGTCCTGACATTTCTGACATTCACTTTGTGTCGAATTTTAGTATAGTACACACACATGCAGGCGGGGACTGGAAAGGACAAAATGGGTTCTCTGACCCTGCGGAAATATTCATTCTCAGACAAGATGGCATTTTATCTCCCTGCCGGTTGCCATGACACAAATGACATTTGATGGCGTTACTGTTCTCTGTTTAAATGTTTCAATTTCAAACGTGCGGGGCTAAATTACCAACCTGAATACCGGCCGTGCATCAGCAATGAAGGCTCGCGCAGGAAGCTCCACTGTAGCTGTACTCTCCATCTATGTGTGTGTGTGTGTGTGTGTGTGTGTGTGTGTGTGTGTGCACGACTCACACTCAAAACTAACGTGGGCTGATTAAAGGCGAGGGAGATATCGGAGGCGACACCCACTGACACACACACACACACACACACACGCCTCGCACCTCCAGCAACACCATCCAGCCCCCATCCGCCGCTGGCGCAGGCAGCCCGACCCGCATCGGAGTGCCCTCATCCTCGCAGGTCGCTCTGTGATGACATCACCTCTGACTGAGCACCGTCACAGTCCTCCTGCTACTGTGACACATAGAGATGAAAGCTGTGTGTTTTCGCGTGTGAGGTAAAGACACACACACACACAAAAGTCTGCATACATAGATTTCAAATAACACTATATTTTAAGGCAGTGAGGCCCAAATATTGGGCCAGTATTTATCAAGTGTCTCAAGAGTAAAAAATGTGTCCTAATTGGCCGAAAAATGTGCAGAGTGACACATTTTGGTCCTACTTTTAGTACCAGGAGTAAAAGCGTTTTATTAACTTTCTTCACCCCGGAAATGACTCCTATGTCTGCTGATATTACGGAAAACTCGCCTATTAGTTGTCGGGAGATTGAGTTCAATCGGAGACATACAAGCGCTACCACAGGGAGAATGGATTTTCTTTGAGGACAGCGAGCTTATTAGAAGGCAGAAAATGTTTCTTTCTTTCTTTCTTTCTTTCTTTCTTTTTTTGTCGACGGGCAGGATGCAAATACGAGAAACCTCATCAGGGAGGAGAAAAAAAAAAAGAAAAAGAAAAAGACTTGCAACAGCTGTGATCCTAATACTCCGAACAGCAACGTCAGCGGCATTGCGACTTTTGCAGCTGAGAGTGTTAAAGCGGCGACGGCGCACTTCCTCCCTCACTGTGGGGGAGCCAGTGTTGGGGCCTTCACGGCCAACTCTCCTTGGGGGTGATCCTGAGACGCCTTGACAAAACTGCGGGTCCTGGATGCAGAGTATGCACTGTGTGGCATTTCAGTTTGAATTCTGTCGGGGGCTCGCTGTTTGAGTGGCGCTCATTATGAAATGCGGACGTTTCAAGTCACAAAGTGTGCCTTTTGTCGGTGGCAAAAAAAAAAAAATGTCTGCCGTGACTTAAGAGCTCATTTCAGCAACCTGTTCCCCTACGTAGCACAACCACATTGTTTGTCTCCATATCACATTTGACAGACTTGTTTTTTTTTTTTTGCCCCCCCCCCCCCGCCTCCTTCTTGTTCATAACAATATGACTTGTATCCGCGGTGCAGTGGGCGCCATTGCAGGATGTCAAGTCCACTGTTATTTCCTGAGCAGCGAGCAGGACTGATAAACGGCAGTGGTTTGCTGAGCGTTTGACAGTTTGCTTATTTCCCTCTTGCTCAGAGGGCCCCTCATCAGCTAATTTCAACATGGCAGCCTCAGAAGTGCAAGTCTTTGGGGAAATGTCATTTTTAATTAAATCCCAGGTCCTTTAAGATAAGCAGTTAGGCGTTAATTTCACCCAGGGCGTGACGTTGTCAGGAGCCCAGGAGCATGACGTATGTCTGTCAAGATTAATCATTATGCAAAAACGGCCCTGTTTTTTTTTTTGTTGTTTTTTTTTTCTCTCTCTCTCTCTCTCTCCTCTCCTTCCCCCTTGCACGCAGAAGGAGTCCCAAACTGCCCAGCTAACAAAAATAAGTCTGAATGGACCAAATTAACGGTCCCTGGGTCGTGTTATTGTGTATGGTCCCCTTGACATCCTGGAGTTGCTTTTTCATGGTGTCAAATCAGATGTTTTCAGGAAGTTCGAGATGTCCAGGAGGCATCTCGTGGGTAGAGCGTTGCCGGGATGACGTAGAGATTAGCGCTTAGATGATTTCCCGCGTTCGGCAAGAAGACGTTCAATTGCCAAGACGTCCCCTGTCGTCTCATTGGCGACCGTAGAACAAGACGGCGAAATCTCGGCCACGGACCTTACTTTCGGGGATCTAACCAAAAACCCCATTCAAAAAAACCCTCCGACTGATCTGACTGACTGATCGCGGTGTTATAAGGGCATTAAAAAGAAATATTTTCAGTCGACGTTTGAAAGCTGCACTGATAAATGTATGAAACGACTATGTGTTGTGTGCAATGGCGGCCTGCCGTGGGGAGCACACGCAGAACCGTCACCAAACTTGCCGTCTTGGGTTCGGCCTCACTTACTCTGCATCAGGCAGCTGTTTTCAGTGAAAAGGCTCTGATGGGCCCTCTGCGCACTGCCTGCCCAGCCCCCAACAGCAGACTTACATTCACCAGGTGGTTTATATCCGTCAGGTGGCCACAAACACAACTCCAAATGCTCTGCGGCTTTGGAATGAGTAAATAGGCAACTGTTTGCCGACACCTCCTGTATATTATCTTTAGGAGGTTTACAGCTTGTTCCACCAAAGAAAGTGACCAAAGAAATCATTTAGTGAACCCCACACATAGCACACATTTTTGGGGGCCCCAGACAGGCCATGACAGTGATTCAGACAATCTGCAATCTGAAACTCGAGCAGCTATTGTCCTTTCTTGCTGTTAAAGAAAAAAAAAATGAGTCTATTATAGCCTATCTGAGAATACAGAACTCACCATAAAAAGTAACAGCAGATGCTGTGACAATTATCTGGAAACTTCCGAGAAAGGTCTTTCAACCAATGTATGATTTAATTGATTTATTCTTCATATTCGAGTTTTTTTTATTTTTATTTTAAATGGTAAGCCTTTACATTTTATTGATTCACTCTTATGTGGGAGAGGTGGGTGTGATTTAAAAAAAAATAAATGTTTATCCTCAAAATCCCTCCTTTGTGAAGTTATGGCAAACTAACTGGCTTTGGATTGCTTATGATATTAGAGCTGGAGGGGGGCATGTTAGGGCAGGTCTGTCCCCCTGCCAGAATAAAACGGAGGTCGGTTCCAAAGAGGTTACAGCATCTTCATCACCAACCAACACAACCACATGTTTCACCCCCAACAAACCCCCAGTTTGCAGATTACTAGCTGCTACTCAACAGCTTCGGAACTTTCCGTCCATTTCCGCCGTTGCGTCGTCTCGCAATTTGCCTCCATTTTGCTCCCGTGTGTATGTGTGCGTGCGCAGTGTCGGCGTGAGCTGGAGAGACAACAGGAGCGACGGCGGAGGCGCTGAGAATTTTTCTACAGAAATGGACGGGTAATGTTTTTTTGTTTTTTTTTTATCGCCGTTGCTCGCCGACTTATATCGCGTTTGACTTATGTCGAGGCGCTGCTGGGCAATGGGTATGTGCGGGGATGCGTCGTTTTTATGGAGAAGCCGAGGAGGAGTCGTGTGCTTGTGTTAACGGGTTTCCATAGCCACGCGCTCTCTTCCATTAAGGAAGTGCCTAATGTTAGCAATGCTAGCACAACTTCGCTAACGCCCGCTGTTCATTATATTAGCTGCGTTGTTACTTATCTTTGACTTAAAACAAAAAAAAATTGCTTGGCGTCCGTGGCGACGCTACAGTGTCGCTACAGTTCCGCTATATTCCCACTGTCCAGAATGCTATTTCGTAGCAGTATGCTAATCAAGTTTAGCAGACGTTATGCTAACTAATGTACAGTAACGTTGGTCCTTTGTGTTTGGAGCTAGGCTAGCTAGCTAGCTAGCCTTAGCCGACCGAGCCGGTCCGCTAAATCTACTACATCTTCCGATAAGTTTTAAATCGTTATGTGCCAGCATCGCTTGAACAAACACCTTTTAGCTTATTATCTAGCGAGGCTGCACTGTGTTAAATGGGAACCACCGTTGATTTTACTCCAATAGTGTAATAACGTTACTGAGTTGGCAGTGATGTGTATAACATCAAGTGTTACATTAAGTGAATCATAAATGAGCCCCATGGGAAACTGGTACTTGGAACAGCATGAAGATAATGTTGACGTGGTTAAGAATAGAGGTTATATGTATTTGTGTGTGTATTTATACATGCATACATTACATTGTGTGTGTGTGTGTGTAGTTACATGTATTGTGACCTGCATGTGTAATGGGTGTGGAGGCGTTCTGTATTCAGAATGAATGACCGGAAATGTACTGGCATCAGAATCTGATGCCAAGACATTTAGGTATTCTGTGTATGAACAATATGTAATCAAACAGCCGTGGTTCTGAGTGGAACCAATAGTTTGTTGAGCTTGTAGGTGGTCTTATGTAACTGGCATTCGTTTTTGAATAGTCCTGTGTTCTTTGACTGGCTGCAACAAATGTCAGTAAACACAAATGCGCGCTACTTTGCAGTTTGTTAATCATTTTGACCGAATGAAAATTGTTTCTCTTTTCAGCATCAGTGATGTTGCAGTTGGAGTGAAGGTGAGTTTTTCTGCTTTTGCTCAGTGTTCACTGCACACTTCACACGAGCCTGTAGGTGCGTTTTTATTATTATTGTTGTTGTTGTTGCATTATGAAACAACATGCACATTGTTAGTGCTTGCATACTGCTGCGGTTGAACAAAACAAACCTGAGCTTGAGATTGGAGAAATGGATATTCTGAAATCCTTTTTTCTGCATTAACCCTTAAATGCATGGGCATAAATGCAAAAAAAACAGTCTTGCATACCTCATTTACGGCGCATTCAGAAAGTATTCAGACCCCCTTCACTTTTTTCACATGTCGCAGCCTCATGCTGAAATCGTTCGAATAAAAATGTAAACCTCATCGGTCTACACTCAATACCCCACAGTAACAACGCAAAAACAGGATTTTAGAAATGTTTCCAAATGTATTCAAAAGAAAAAACTGAAATATTTGGACCCTTTGCTATACTCTTGAAATTTAGCTCAGGTGGCTCCCCATTTATCTTGATCTTCTTTGAGATGTTTCTACACCTTGATTGGCGTCCACTTGTGGCAAATTCAATTGATTTGCCTGTCTATATGAGGTCTTACAGCTGACAGTGCACATCGGAACAAAAACCAAGCCACGAAGTTGAAGGAACTGCCTGCACAGCTCAGAGACAGGATTGTGTGGAGGCACAGATCTCGGGCTACAAAATGCTACAAAAAAAGAAGTCTGATGCACTGAAGATTCCCAAGAGCCCAGTGGCGTCCACTCTTCTGAGGGCTGGCGGCCCTGCCAAACTGAGAGGACCAAGATCCCGATGGTCACTCTGGCTGAGCTCCGTGTGCGGAGATGGGAGAAACTTCCACACAAAAACAACCATCGCCGCAACACTCCATTGATCTGGGGTCTGGTTTATAAAACGGCGCGTAGGAAAGTGTATGTGCCGCACCAAAAAACAAATCTGACTAATAAAACTGTGCGTACGCCCGCCTGCAGGCCATGTGCCCTTTTATAAATGGCAGCCCACCTGGAAACGTGTGCACGTGGATAAGCCTCACATCCCACCCTCTACACGCCCACATTCAATGTAATGGTCAATGCAAAGCACCAGTTGATGTATTGATGCATATAAATGAGCCTGCTGATCAATGGGACGTTACTGTGAGTCATGGCGGTCCGTGTGAAGGTGGTGAAGATGTGTCGGGTGAGGATGGTGGATGTAATCTCGGATTTCTACAACCGATGATAATTTCATCAGTTAGTTACCGTCCAGTCCTGCCCTCTCCTCTGCACTCAGGGGGTGGGTGATGTGATGTGTGAGAAAGCACTGATGAAATGCTGAGCAGACTTTGATTTAAGATTTCAGTTGGCTCATAAGCAGCACCTGCTTGGAGTTTGCAAAAAAAAAAAAAAAAGCACCTTAAAGACTATCGGAGTACAGAGATGTCCTTAATGAAAACCTGGTGCAGACTGCTCAGGACCTCAGACTGGGCCAAAAGTTTCGGCTCCCAACAGGACAACGACCCCCCCCCCTCCCACACAGCACACAGCCAAGACAAAGCAGGAGTGGCTTAGGGACAACTCTGTGAACGTTCTCGCAAAGCTTGTTGCGTCATTCTGAAGAAGACCCGAGGCTGTAATCGCTGCCAAAGGCGCTTCAACTAGATTCTGAGTTCAGGGTCTGAGTACTTACGTCAGCATACCTGACGCCAAGGTGTTGCACCATCACGTTACTGTGACACTTAAGTTACTATCAACCGAATGTTTTCATCATGGCGTCTGTATTTATTCTTAGTAACAGTGAGGCAACAGTGCCACCACGAGGGCAAACGGGAAAACACATTACGCATTACACTTGCATCCAGCATACCGTGAATAAACAACGTAAGACTTTTACATACCGAGTGACCTTATGAACGTTTTAGAGAAAAACATTAGGAAAAACAAGGCTTTGTCATTTCTTTGACATTTTGAACCCAACTACGTTTACAGAATAGCAGGGAGCTGATTGCCTAATCGAATTAAATGAATGAATTAGGCTGGCTGTAACAGTCCCAGGCCGCTAAAAAGACCCAAGCTATGCATTTAAGGGTTAACTGAATTCCTTTTGAATATTAGTTAAGGTGTCGAAGTCTCAAAGACTGGTCAAATAGCCATACTTCTGACTTGATTGATAAAAAGAAGTGTTGAGCGGACATTATTCACAGTTTAATATAGAATATATATATATATATATATATATATAGACACTACTAGAAGTCATGGACACATCGGCTGGGACACGCTTGTCGTTGCCATGGTTTGCCACTTTAAATTATTGTGAAGTCATTGAATTCGGCAATCTGTAGGTGGTGTTGGGAAAAATTAGCTAAAAAATATATATAATAATATATATATATATATATATATATTTTTTTTTTTTGTGGTTAAAAAAAGCTTATCCCAGCGTCCGGGCGTGTCCATCATTTTTAGTGTCCCCTGTGCTACTTGCATTGCTTTACATGCTCCTGTATTTGGTTGTGTATTTTCTCACTTTGCAGCTTTTTTTTTTGTCTAAATTCTGTGTTGCCAAATTGGTGAAGATATTTATCTTACTTTGCTTGTGTTGTGTTGATTTACATGTGCTTTCTTAAGCTGAGCTTTAAGGCCACCGCACATTAGAAATGTTCCTTCCCAAATGGGTTCTTAACATTAAACACCGAGGCTGTAATTCTGAAATATATTTTTCAAATTTTCTTCAAAGGGGGCAGTATAAACTTCTGCTAGGACAGTAAATAGCTATTTTTTGTTCATTATCAGTTAATCAGCAGATTGTTAACTCGATTAATCGGTTAATCATTTGTTCTATAAAATGTCCGAAAACAGTGAAAAGTGCATGTGTAATAGTTCAAAACTCAACTTACTATCATACAGTACTAAGAAAATCAGCAAATATTCACACTTGCGACATTTGAACCAGTACATTTTTTGCGTTTTTTCTAACTTGGATGATTAATAAAATATCATACATTTTGCCATCAGTCTATTCAGCCCTAACTTCAACATTTCTAGCACATTTAGTGTGTTTTGTAACAAAACCCTCCATCCTGCATCGAAGTGAATATCATTTTTAGCTCGTTAATTTTTTTGGACTGGTGGTTATAATGGATTTACAGTCGATTCTACTGAACAAAAATAAGAAAAATCTGGCTTCCCCCTGTATTTTAAACGCTTTTGTAACACAACACATTTTTTTGGTTTTCGACGTACCCTCATGTTAATGCCAGAACAATCAGACGTCTGTAAAATATTTAGTTTGTGCGCTTCCATAGCATTAGAATTGCCGTAATGAAACGGGTCGGGCTGGCGCCCTTGCTGATCACCACACAAACGTGGTTTCCTCGTGCGAGCGCTTTGCCACCTAACCTGATTTGTTGAGTGCCGGCCGCATTTCCGTCCGCACGAAATAAAGTTAAAGTTCTCTCTCTCGAGGGGAAACGGAGCAGCCATAAAATACTGATTCCTCTGATATGGCGGGTCTTTGCCGCCCTGTTTATTTCATCAATATTTCAATGTCCAAGAAAAAAAAGAACACATAAGAGGGTTGCCAGCTGTTGGGAGAGAAATCTTTTCTTGGATCTCGTGCACCGTGTGCTCTCATTTTGGCCCGTGTCGGACAACTTTATTACCCTCTCAATTTATTTGTGTCATGTCGCTGCAGCCGGGCCCGCGACGTCTAGTTTATCGTAACCATAAAGAATGTTAGTGACAAAAGAACAATTGCTTCAAATTCAGTCAGACAGAAACAAGGAAAAAAGGGGGAGGGGGGGGGGGGTGGAAGCTATTATAAAGTTGTGCGTGTAATGGGTCCCTAGCCAGGTTCCTCTTCATCCCATCAGTCAGGTTTAAGAGCACAGGGCGCCCGTCAGCTCCAGCAAGCCTTCTGGGACCTAGTATAGCTCAGGATGAAATGACACATCTTGACATCTTAAATTCAGCAAGATTAAACCCACACCAGAAAAAGGAGGAGCCAGACCACTCTTATGCGGTTTTATGTCCCTTTCCACCTACTCCTCTACCCTCCTTCTGGTACTTTAAACTGTCTTCAGAGACCTCCTGTTGTATTGTTGTCTTTGAGAGCCTGTCTGGAAAATGGAAATACCCCCCCCCCCCCATTATTTCACAACTGTGCCTGACTTGTCTCGTCTTTGTCTCTTTTTCTGCAGAGGGGATCAGACGAGCTGAGTATGTACAACAGTCCCAACTCTGGCATGAGCAGTATCAGTGGTGAGTTCGTTCCGACCACCCCGGAACAGGGTGGGGGCTTTGACGGAATTTGCGGGACGCCATTTGACCGGTAGTGGCAGCCGGCATTAGAAGGAACCGAGGATTACTAGGTGTTGAGAAAGTGAAACAGGCTGCGCGAGTTGAACCGTTCTCTCACGGGAGCTATTTAGTGTCTGAACAACATCACGCTCCTCAGTAGGTGGGCACCCACACACCACAGCATGTGACTGGAACAGACATAGTGGATACCACTGCATGTTAATGCCTCCTCGCTGTTTTAGATGATATCAAAAGCATCTCGGAGAAAGCTGCCGAATTATGGGTGACCGAAAGAGCTGTTCGTGCTGCCACAAAGAGAAGACGGACAGACTCGGGCTATTAAACACCCTGCCAACAAAATAAGAATGTTGGAAGGCATACACAAGGCTTTTGTTAGATTGTCTTTAATCAAAGTCCCAGTCTACCATTCCGACATCCAAGCTAGTGTGCCCCCAGGGCCCAGTCTAATAAAGTGAGATAAAGGCTCTCAGACTGCCTTTTTATTTAGGTGGCCTCGCAATATCAACCATTGGCGATCTTGAACAACCAGCCTGGCAAAGGTGGATGGACGGTTCTTCAAAGGCAGGCTGTCCCAGTCCCACGATGCTGGCTTTGTAACAGCTCACCTCTAACATTCGACACTGTGAAGCGTTCTCAGCATACAGCAAATCAAGACGATTCGTGTGCTTTCGTTGTTTCCGCCCCCAAGAAAACCGAGCTTCAGATGAATATATTGAGCAGTACAAAATGTAACAGTGGTTGCTCTGTAATAGTGTAAATGCATTAATGACAAATAAATTGTCATGAGTGGCGATAGATTCCATCATTGTGTCAGCATGTTGCGTATGCAAAATGTTTTTTTCTGTGCTGCAGTTTCAGAATATGAATGTTAAACAGTCAACCCGTTTTTTTTCTCTGCTCTGTTAAGTTTTAACTTTTAAAAAGTAAGTCGTTACAAATATTTGTCACATTCCTGAAGCGTTAAGTCATTACTCAATGAGGAAAGTAATCAGAAACCCCCCCACCCCCAGCACACATTGTTGGTTTTGGCCTTTTTCATGAGATTTGTTGACAACAACAAAAATGCAGAATATCGCCAGTCTCATCCTTTCAATTACGCTGGCTATCATTGCATTCATCAGCCCTGTTAATCACTGTTTATGTAAAAAAAAAAATTTTTTTTAGATGGCGCTTCCAATGGCAGTGACAGTAAAAAGCAGAAGGTGGAGGAGGCCCCACCCTCCCGCGTGCTCCACATCAGGAAGCTGCCCAACGAGGTCTCGGAGACGGAGGTCATCGCCCTCGGCTTGCCTTTCGGCAAAGTCACCAATATCCTCACACTGAAGGGAAAGAACCAGGTGAGTGGGGAACCGCGGAACATCCTGTTGGGCTTCCGCTTTACACCACAGATGAATTCATACTGGGGTGGGTGGAATCCCGACAGACCAAGACATCTTACTGTATCACACGAGTACTTTGGCCGCATTCAGTCTTGCTATCTTGAACCGCATCTGAAACATGCCCCGGGCTCCACACAAAAGCCTATTGTCTGCTTGCTGAGGAGGGCCGTAGGAGGCACTTGGCATTTGCCCCCCCCCCCTCCCCTAGATTCCTGTCAAGTGCAGCTGCTTTTGTTCTCCTCGCAGTACCAATGTCAGCGTGACACCTAGCCTCGATCGATCGGCAGCTGCCTCATCTCAACGTTCAGACAACTTCATCTGTGTTGGCCTGATAACGATTCTGTTGAGTTACAATTCGCCTTGGTGAACACTTGGGCCTGTCTTGTTTATTTGTTTACCCGTTACTTGCAGGATATCTAAATTCACTTAAAGTAATTTCAATGAAAATGTTCCAAATGTAGTGGAAACTGAGTCTAACTGATCAGATAATTATTGAACGGTAACTGGCGGGGAATGTATCAAGAGCTTTGTTTTTCTCCCCTCTCTTCTTCCAGGCGTTCTTGGAGATGGGGACGGAAGAGGCGGCCATCACGATGGTTAACTACTACACCACCGTAACTCCTCATGTCCGCAACGTCCCCGTCTTCATTCAGTACTCCAATCACAAAGAACTCAAAACTGACGCTGGCAATCAGGTTAGTAGAGCCCCGACTCCTGGACTACCGTGCTCGGGCTTAAGAGTCTGCAGGTTTTCATTCGAACCAAACACTACGACAGTTTGTTTTATTAATTGGCTCAATTTCCATTGCGGAAAAGCTTCTAATACACAGCTATTGGAAGGTTTGGCTGTCTTTAATACTTTGAAATTCGGAGCGAACTTGAGGTCTAAAACTTCCCTATGTCTAACTCCCAACAATCATGGAGGCCACCTGTCTTAGTATTTGGCTGGACATGTATGTCCATGCTTGTTCCGTTTTTCTTTGCATTAGTAATGAAGTAAAATGGGTCACCGTCCTCTGTGTCGGGCTCCATTGTAAAGAGATGGTGACTGACGGCTTGTGTTTGGCCCGCAGCGGACCCAGGCGGTGCTTCAGGCAGTGTCGGCAGTCCAGTCCGGTGGGTCACCGAGCTCGGATGTCCAGGAAGCTCTCGCCGCCGCCTCCAGTCCCGTGCTGCGGATCATCATCGACAACATGTTCTACCCCGTAACGCTGGACGTGCTACAACAGGCAGGCGATGGCTGGTTTTTGACCCCGCGCAGTAGTAACAAATGGCTCTTTGGCACTTGAATGTTAAAGGTTGTGTCTCGTCGTTTCTGTCGGCAGATTTTCTCCAAGTTTGGCACGGTCATGAAGATAATCACATTCACCAAGAACAATCAGTTCCAGGCCCTTCTGCAGTTCAGCGACCCCGTCAACGCACAGCAGGCCAAACTGGTAAGAGGTTGTTTACCTGCAGCCCCCACGAATCTTTATTACCACTCACGTGGACTCACATGGAGTATGGTGAATTTTCTTATTTTTTTTTCTTTTTAACCCCTGCCAGGCACTGGACGGTCAGAACATCTACAATTCATGTTGCACGCTGCGCATCGACTTCTCCAAGCTGGTCAATCTAAATGTCAAGTACAACAACGACAAGAGTCGCGACTACACGCGGCCCGAGCTGCCCGCCGGCGACGGCCAGCCCAGCCTCGACCCCACGGTGGCCGCTGCCTTCAGCAAAGACTCCAACTCCCTCCTCGGTAAGATCCCAGGTAGATCACACTTTTTATTTTTCTTCCTTTCATCTTGTTGTTGTTTTTAAACCCAATGGCTGCATTTCAACGTGTGGTTATTGGTTCTAAACGATGCGATTTTCCTGTTTTTAAACAGTTCAAATGGAATTAATAGAGACTGAGTCAAAAATACTGCTGCCACTTTAAAAGTGGCACCCTTGCACAGTGTTGTAACGCCGTGGTTTCGTGGAAGTGCTGCTCTCCATTCCATGATTGTCTTGTGTGCTTCCTGTCAGGAGCCCTGAACCCCCTGAGCGCGGCAGCGGCTGCTGCTGCTGCTGCGGGGAGGGTGGCCCTGGCTGGACAGGCGGGCTCCAGCGGGGTCCTGCTGGTCAGCAACCTCAACGAGGAGGTCAGTCACACACCTACACACACACACACACACACACTCACTTAAAGTCCACCAACCCTTCCCACCACTTTCCCACCCCTCCTTTTCTTTTTTTAAAATGTGTCCTCCTTGTGCCACCATTTCCATTCTCATTGTCGTGCGTCTAGATTTTTCTTTGTACATATTTGACCCGAGAACTCAACACGAATCACTTAAACCACTTAATTTGACATATTTACCAACAATTCAGTTTTTATGCCAAGTAACAGAAAGTCTTTCAAAGTAAGACAGCAGAGAACGAGACAGTGGTTTCTGTGCCCCCCATTAGATTTGTTCGCAATTTTTATTTTTATCATCTACAAAATGTCTCTCTCTGTAGTCAGGCCAGTAATATCTGAGCCAGGCAACGAGTCCGCATCCCCAGAAAATCCTCTCATGTTCTGTCTTATGTTTGTTTTTGTTTTTTTAGGAACATTTTGAGCCTCAGCTTTGAGGTTGTGCGCAACCTCATTGTCTGGTGTCTGTTCTGATAGTCATCACTAATCACTGAACTGTCCCAGAGCACGCATTGACATTACACCGCTTGTTTTTTTTGGTTGGAAGAGATGGACTGGACCGCTTGTTATTCCAGCTAGTTATGATATGTCTAACCATTTTCTTTGCTGTGTCCTTTACATGCCCAGGGCCTTGCTGTTTTTTTTTTTTTTAATGATTATTTCTCCTTTTGGTCAAGACTCATTATGTCCCTGTAAGAGAGAGGGGGATTTGCTGTTTCTGTCACCGCACCAAAAACCCTCCCCTCTTTCCTCCTCCGTATGTTCTGCCCTCCCCTTCTCTTGTCCAACTGTACCTAACTCCGGCTAACTGTCTCTCTCTTTTCTGTTTTCCCTCTCTAAGCTCTCATCACCTCTCCTCAGCTCATATGAAAAGCTCATATGAAATCATTCTGTGGTCTCCTAACCCGTGTCTCACCTCTGGGAGCAAAATACCTGCCTCTCTTTGAAACGCCTGCTCCCTCTTCCTCCTGTTCTTCTTTTCTTTTAAAACTGTGACTTCAACAGAATCGAACTTGTCTCATCTAACGTCTCTGTCTCTTTCCTCATCAGTCTGTTCTCTCTGGCTGTGAATGAATGTGTCATAGCGGAGCCTTTTTGACAGTATCTCAGCCGTTCAAACTGAGCCCCCGACGTCAAGATACTGCGCTTAAGCGTTCTTTTTAGCCTTTTTCGGACTTGTGTGAACGCCACGTTTTGTTTGTTTTGTTTTTACTCAAGTGGCCTTCGCATCAACTCTCGCATGCATAACTAACCCCCCCCCCCCCCCCCCCCCGAGCTTCTCACACTCTCGTAGTTACCATTCTCCCTCGCTGAAAGATTGTAGATCTTTTACATTTCCGACCTGCTGCATGTTGTTGTTTTTTTTTAAAATCCCATTTGTTATGAGTTTGAAATTGCTGGTTTTATTATGATTTTTGACATTGATGTACCTTTACCCCATGCTTGTCCAGGGTGAAAGACATTTTGGCTCAAGTTGTTTGCTGTATTTTGACTAAAGAAAAACATTGATCCAAGCCATTATTCTCTGACCAAACTACCTGCATTATTCCAGTGTACTGACCTATATTTTATTTTTTGTCCCTTCCCCATCCTCACTTTTATTTATTTTTTATTTTTTCCCCCCCAATTTGCATTTGCCTCCCTCTTCATCTCCCCTCTCTCTCTCTCTCTCTCTCTCTCTCTCTCTCTCTCTCTCTCTCTCTCTCTCTCTCTCTCTCTCCCCCCCCCCGACCCCACCTCCTCCCCCTCCATCCATCCTGCCTCCCCCTCAACTCCGCGTGCCGGTGGGGGACTTTTAACCCCATCAAACCTCCACCTCCTCCTCCTCCTCCTCCTTCTCCGACATTAACCCCCTCTCCCTCCCTCCCTCCCTCCATGACCTCCTCTTCCGCCGCCTGCTCCCCTCCTCCATGACCCACCACCTCCATCACTCTCCGGGGGGAAAACAAAAACCACCATTCCTCCTACCTACCTCCGTTCTGGATCGATCTGTCCATCTCTACCTCCGCTCCGCTCCGACTCTTCTACCTCTCTACCTGTCTCACGCTGCTTGTTGCTCTTCTCTCCCTCTAAAGATGGTTACGCCCCAAAGTCTGTTTACCCTCTTCGGTATGTTATCGTTAGCTCTCTCTCTCTCTCTCTCTCTCTTTCTCTCTCTCTCTCTCTCTTTCTCTCTCTCTCTTCTACCTTCTCTTTTTGTTCTATTTCCATTCTATCTTTGAGACATTTGTCATTATTATTGATATCATTATTATTATTATTATTATTACAAGCTTATGTTCATTTGTTTGCGCACAGTAGCTTGTTTGGTAATTTGTAATACATTTTGCCCCCCCCCTCCCCTGTTTATTGGTTTGGGTTAATGTTCATTACTTTTACCCTAAAATTCATTATGTAGTAATCTGTTAATGCACGGTTAAGTCATTATTTTTGCATGCTGTTTTTTATTTTTATTTTTATTTATAGCCATCTGACACAACTTGATAACTTATCTGTTTAGAGGGTGTCTCTTCTCTCTCAACCTGTTCTTTCTACACACCTCTCACTCTAAAAGTCTACTGTAAATTTCTTGTGTGTACTCTATTCTCTCGTCTTTTTTTCTTGTCCTTATTTCAAAAAAAAAAAAATATATATATATATATATATCCTTGTCTCCAATGCTAACTTTTTGTTTTGTTTTCCTAACTGTCTGCTTTCTCTCTCCACCCCGCCTCGTCTCCCTCTGCCCGCTGGCGTCTCTTGATGCAGGAGTGTACGGCGATGTCCAGAGGGTGAAAATTCTTTACAATAAGAAGGACAGCGCCCTCATTCAGATGTCCGACGCCAACCAGGCCCAGCTAGGTGAGCCAGACGCCTAGTTGTCCTTTTCGCCAGGACTTCACTGTGCCACTGACAAATATTTGAATTTGAATCAATTTGTTGTTTTTTTTAAACTTATTTTACCAAAGTCGGATATAGACGCGCGTCACAAGATGAAACGACAAGGGCTCCAATAAGACCCCAACATTTCCAAGTAGAACCTGTTATCACTCCCTGATAGACAGGTCTCCGCTGTCCAGCCTCCCGTTTGTTGTTGTATGATAAGTCTGATGACATAAACCTGAGCAGCGTCTCTCATGTTATGGGTGTGGATCTAGTCTCGAATGCAGTGAATTCACATGTATCTCTTCTCATTGGGTTCAGTTGGTACAGTGAATGCCACATAACGGCAGCACCCTAACCGCTGGTGTCTCTTCCCCCCCCCCCCCGAAGCAATGAGCCACCTGAACGGCCAAAAGATGTACGGCAAGATCATCCGGGTGACGCTGTCCAAGCACCAGACGGTGGCGCTGCCTCGCGACGGCCTGGACGACCAGGGCCTGACCAAGGACTACGCCAACTCCCCGCTTCACCGCTTCAAGAAGCCCGGCTCCAAGAACTTTCAGAACATCTTCCCGCCGTCCGCCACCCTCCACCTCTCCAACATCCCGTAGGTACCGGGGCAGTCGGCTCAGGATCAGTCGGCCCTGTTGTTAGATGCTGAAGAAGGCTGCGTCTCAAATATCCCTTGAAACAAATTTAATTAACACCGGCTTGGTTCCATTAAGGGTCCCAGCGACCCAGCATGCAGTAGAAGGATGCATTCAGACCCAATCTGACGTTGCAGCGATTAACGCAGGGTTGTGCATTCACAATGAACGGGAGGACTGGCGTTTTTTCAACCGCAACGCCTGATTTGGGCTGAATGCAGCCTGACAGGACCCTGGGATCAGCCCACCCAAATAGTAGTCCTGGAACCCGTCGGCTATCATCTGATGACGATATAGATAATCCACATACCTCGCAGTTTTCATTCAAACCACTTTATGCCAAAGGATGAGTCGCCATGAGAACTGTCGACTCTCCTGAAATGTCCTTCCCGACTGTAATCTGTAAACCTTTCTTTATTTTAATAGACAAGACGTGACGGAGGATGACCTGCGGCTGCTCTTCTCCAACGCTGGGGGCACCGTGAAAGCGTTCAAGTTTTTCCAGTACGTAGACCTACCCTGAACGGGGGCCTGACAAACAGTTTGTTACTGTTTGAAGATCTTGAAGATCTCTGTTTTGAACGTGTTGTACCACTGTGCTATGTTTTTTGTTTTTTTTCTTTTTCAGGGATCGCAAAATGGCCCTGATCCAGATGCTAACAGTGGAGGAGGCCATCCAGGCCCTGATCGACCTTCACAACTACAACATGGGAGGCAACCAGCACCTGAGAGTCTCCTTCTCCAAGTCCACCATTTAAAGAGTCTCGACAACACAAACTCCTTGACAGTACCAGGGCTCGCCACCTCAGAGAGCTTAGCGGTCAGAAGCCTTTCGGACTGTTTCTGGACACCGGGGGGGGGGGGGAGTGTGTGTGTATGTGTGTGTGGGGGGTGTTGTCGTTGTTGGGGTTTTGTTGATCCTGTCATTCCTTGAGAGAGACTGAAACCTTTTTCTTTTCTGTTTTTTTTTTTTTTTTTTTTTTAAAGAGAACAATTGAGTATGTTGCAGGTACTGGATCTTCCCAGCTATTCTTAACTGTACCTCTGTATTTCTATGTCAAGCAAAACATTGACACGATGTCCTCCTGTATGAGAGTTTGATGTAGATCGGTGTTTAATTCTTGAGTTTAGTTTGAAAACATACAGTACTTATGTGCCTTACTTGACAATATCAACTGTTTCTGCAGCTGGACATGTTCATTGATTACCCTCCCATGCTTTTCGAGGCACATTGGTATTGGATATTTGTGGGGCTTAGTGAGAAGGCAAGCTGCTCTTGCCATCCTCTATCCATGATTGCAAGTACAGAAGCTCTACCGACCACCGGGTGTAGCTTTTTGTTGTTGTCGTTGTTGTTGTTTTTCCTTTTTCGTTTAGCAGGAGAGAATATTCCAAAGGCGACATGTAAAAGATGTTACAGCAGCCTGAGAGTTTAACTTGAATTCCATTATTCCACAAGTATGTTCAGTGCAAGATTGCCCCCTCACCCCCCCTTCACCCCACATAACGTCACATATCATAATGTGGCTCGTGGCTTAAGTATTTCTTTCTCCCTGTTTTTTTTTTTTTTTTTGCTTTCCATAGCAGTGGGGTGTAATTGTCAGTGACAATTGTTTCTTTTTCTAAGCATGTATAGCTACGATAGGATCTCACACAGAAAGTGTTGCATGCTGTGGAAGCAGTTAGATGAGTCCACTGTGATTTCATTGTCATGTGACCGTTTACTCGAGAGGGCTACTTGGTTGGACCAAAGTTTCTGTGCCTTTAGCGTTCCTTTAAATTCTTTCAACGACAAAAAACAAAACAAAACAACACTGAAATGTTGCATTTCAGGGGCGAATGCCCAGAATTTTAAGTGTTTAGTTAATTCCCGTTTTATTTTTATTTTTTTAATTTTTTTTTAAATACCCAACAGGACCTCCTCGACTTGGAGATGTTTGCTCAGAAATAATAGTTATGTATATTTTTCTCTTCCAAGTCCGATTTTCTACAGCTCAAAATGTAAGGATTTGGTATAGCTCAAAAGAGGCACAATTAAAGGATGAATTATTTTCTAACAATGGGGGGTGCGAATTGGTTTCCTGCTTCTTTTTTTTTTTTTTTCTTTTTTTTTTGAGAATCCCCCCCCCCTCCCCCCTCTCATTGGTCTCTCTCGTGTATTCTTGCATTACGTCTGTAGCATGCCTAATAATAAAACTATTCTGTAGCTCTGCGTTCACCTCCTCCGTCTCTCTTCTTCTCTTGTTCTGTCAGTCCCAGGGTGGGAAGGAAGCCACAGCAAAAAAAAAAAAAAAAAAAAACACTTTTGGAGCCACTTGAAAAAGGAGTCCTAATTAAGCCAGATCGAGCCCTCTGATGGTACTAATTCACAAGACAAAAGACGCGCGCTTTGCCGCCGCCGCGTTTCCCGCCCTGCCGACTGACACCATCCGTTCCTTTTGATGTCTTGCTCCGCTCTCCTCTGGTGGTCGCCTGTTTTTCTAATCAGTCTCCGAGGGCCTCCGCTATCCTAACAATCTATCTGATCTATCCACTTGCTCCCGCACCCTTTTTATTTTTATTTTTTTATTTTTTTTAAATCAATTACATAAATGGCATTGGTTGTCATTTTTCCAAGCTTTCTGCCTTTGCCAGCTTTGGAGCGTCTTCCAAGTGGAATTGCTGCAGGCGCGGATGAGTTACGCCAATTAAAGGGACACCGTATCGCTGCAGAATGCCTTTGGTCTTTAAGAATGTATATGACTGACCTTAACCACTTTTAAAAAAAAAAAAAAATTCTTAACACGTCTTGCAGACAGCTGCTTTGGAAAAGGAACAAATGTCATTATTTGTGTCAAAGGACAACAGCTTCCTGTATGTCACCATTATTTCTGATTTACAAGAAGATCTGATTAAAGCCTATGAATGTACTTGCCACCACCAATCCAATATAAATTCCGTTCATTTTAAACATGTACCTAACCCGGGGCTGGTAAATATTGTAAATGTGGATTCGGAGGTCGTGTCCCTAACCCTGGTGTTATTTCTGGGATTTGGCGCTTTAGAGTCTTTCGGCAAATTCTTCTGCCCGGCCACTGTTTTTGGTTCAGTCTCGGCTGTTTTTTTTTTTAAGAGTTCAGATAAGGTATCGAGGTCCTGCCCATACACTCGCGAGTCTATCATGACCTGCCCCCCCCCCCCCCCCACCCCTTTTTATAGCTTCAAATAACTAATTAAAACACTTGAACCCTACCATTTAGGGCCAACAGATATTTAGATATTTAAAAAAAAAAAAAGTGAATCTAAGGACAAGGGACACACCTTCCTATCAGTGGGAGGTATGGAAGGAAGTACGGCGGCTGGACCTGGAACACGGAGCGCAGAGGAGGGTTCATCAGTCAAATACGAACTCGCCAGATGGGTGAAGAGCACCGCCGATGGAAGCGCGTTCCTGTGAAATGAAGCCGGTCACTCGGCCGTGAGACGCGGAGCTCCGTTCGCTGTCCGTGGTCATGCCTTGGCCGCTCTGAAACAAATGAATCGCATTTCCTGTTTTATTTTGGAGCACTTTCCTCTCGTTTTCAGACGCTCCACTTCCTTCGTGACAGCCTGCCCCGCCCTGATTGGCTTCACCTGTCCCTCATGAGCAACTCACCTGGGTGTATTTAGTCCGTGTCAGACGTTCCAGCGTTACTCCTAGAGGGGTTGTTTGTTTTTGTTTACTTACAAACCCTGTCTGAGATGAGTTGGGCTTTCGCTTCGAATGTTGTACTTATGCTGAAACGACGCACCGAGCTGTGAACAGTGTCTTGTTTTCTCCCTTTCTGCGCCGTACGATGCGTTGCTTAAGTGGTAAAACATACGCTCACGTTTTTTAAAAATTTTTTTATTATTATGTCGTGCCGATTTAGAGAAGGTACTTGATGCTTTTCATTTCATTCCGTCTGGACCACTGCGACTCTCTCGACACCCGCCGCAGTCGGAAATCACTCGCACGTCTCCAGCTTGTCACGAAAAAAAATGCTGCAGCAAGAATTTTAACAGGCGCCAAAATGTAGAGAGCACATTGCCCCCCCCCCCCCCCCCTCCAGCCCTAAAAGTTTTGAGAATCCTTTTTAGGATTTGACTGATACTTACACTTTGAAGGCAGGGAAAGGTCCAGCCCCTAGCTGTATCGCTTGACCTCGGCGAGCTGAAACGCAGCCTCGGATCCTCAAGCGAGCCCCCCCCCCCCCCCACAGTTTGTTCCACAGTCCACAGGCCCAAGACCTAAAGGTGACTGCAGTTTCTCTATCAGGGCGCCTGCACTGTGGAAAAACCGGTTTCATCTTTTAAATCCCTTTCTATAAACATGTTTTCATGTAATTTTCTTGGCAACACTTAAATTTGTATCTGTTTGGTGATGTGTCCTCATTTCTATTTTTTAGGTTTTTCTGTCGCTGCCTTTGGGTTTTATTGTATGGAAAGCACTTTGTAAAAAAAAAAAGGTGCTCTACAAATAAAGTTATTATTATTATTATTATTATTATTATTAAGTACGGGGACGAGCTCATCCACCCACTCAGTCTGTCTGAGTTATTGGAGCGCTCTGCTCAGGAACTACTCTTCAACTGTTTGGAGGTTGTTCAGTTTGTCTCAAATGGCTTGTTTCAGACAGGGGGGGGGGGGGGGGGGGGGGCTCTGAGGGGCTGCAGAAAGGGCCAGGAGAAGATACATAAGGACTTTTTTTCAACTGTGAATCATGCAAAGCTGCTCTGGTGGAAGTCCCAGAATAAAAATACAGAGCTGAAAATTAGCAGAATATGGGGCCTTTGATTACAGTGTGCATGTCCTTAAATGCCATCGTGCGTGATTCTCAGCATGACGGCAAAGAAAGTGCAGTAATGAACTCGGACCCCCGGGGGCCCGAGCCCGAGCCCCGGGGATTGTGGTCCACCACTGAGGTTCAATTTGTGTCCAGCTCTGAATGATGAAGTTCGCTGCCGATGTGTCGATGTAAGCAGGTGTTTGCTCCACCACCGGGGACCGTGGGCCCCATCGGGCGTGACTGTGTGATGATGGACGTCCTGTCAGGCGTTGTCTGATGAAGATGACGCTCCACAGTCGGGGGCCCCGGGGGCACCGGGCCCGATGGACCTGATCCATCATGGCGCAGACACACCGCCCGCTTACAACCCGCTGGAAGGTTATTTCGCAAGCTTTCAATGGAAGTGCTCACGTCCTGGGCCGCACTCTCTAAACAAAGATGACATGATGTATCAAGGCAGAAGGGCAGGGCCAATCAATAGCCGGCCCGGCCAATGCATCACCGGGGCAGGGACACTCTGATCCTGCTCTCCATCACTGCACATAGACGACGGAGCTTAAAGGCTCCTCTCTCTCTCTCTCTCTCATGTGTTTAACCCCCTCGTGGCTACAGCTCCCTCCCCATTAAAACTCGTCTTTGCAATTTGGACCCAAACCGTGTATTTAGGGAGAAGAAATAGTCCTCCGGCATCCAATCAAAGCTGCCATGCGTGGAGGCTCGCCCGCACCCCGGCGGTGTGGGGAGAAGGCCAGCAGGATCATCGAAGACCGCCACGGCGAGAATTATGAGTCGCATTGTCATCGCTGCGCATATTCAATTCAATTGTCTTCGATTTATACGGCGCCAAATCACAACAAAAGTCATCTCAGGACACTTAACATATAGAGCAGGCCTAGACCGGACTCTCTCTGATGTTATTTACAGAGACCCAAGATACACAGGCAGGAGATGTACAGCACCAGCAGTAGCCATAGCAACTATAATAATAATGGGGAATGCGACTGATAATAGCAATAACAGCTCTCAACAATGGCAGAACTGTGACTAATATTAAAAAGGTGTAGCGGTGAGAGTCAGGCAGGCCCATGGCGTGCCGGGACCACGATCCACAGGGGACCTGCGAGACGGGAAACGACGTCTGGAGGGTGGTATTCTCGGGAGTGGCCCACCACCGATGTCTGTGCAGCCCCCGTCTAAACTTCGACCCGCTGTTCGAGAATCCCAAACGGAAATATCCGGCGGAGAAGCACGAAGTGAACAAAGCGTCCTTGGAGGAGGAGCGCCGTAGACCAAACCGGGCTGCACGCTCCGCCATACAGCATGGTGTCTATTCAGGGACATACTCTATTGCCTTTATTCAGTGTCCCTGTAAAGAAAGAATTCACGAGTTTCACTGGAACTTCTGTATCTAAAGATACGAGCCTCAGACAGGAGGTCCATTTGTTACGACCTGGCTCAAGATGGCCACAACAAAAGGAGAGACACACAAAGTGTGAAGATTTTAGCTTATCTACATTTCCAAGACCAACTCAAATGGTCGTACACCTCACCCTCACCGGGGCACGAGAGAGCATCTGCGAGAACGTTATCTTTACCTTTTAATGTGTTTAATGTCCAAACTGTAGGACTGGAGGAACCACCTCAGCAACCGACGGTTTGGACAGTTCAAAGAACGAAGGAAGGTCAGGGGATTGTGGTCAGTGTAAACCACCACAGGGCCAACACCAGTGCCGACATACACCTCAAAATGTTGAAGGGCCCATATAAGGGGCCAGTGCTTCTTTCTCAATAGTCGAACAGTTAAGTTGGGAAGAGCTGAACTTCTTTGAGCAGTAACAAGCTGGTCTACTCACCCCATCTCTTTCCTGCTGCAGGTGGCTTCACAGACTCGCTGGTTTGGTGCTTAATACAGCCGCCGCAGAACCGCATGAAGACTAGGGGTGAGTTTCTAGTAAGTTTTGGTCCAGGCGGTCAGGGGGAAATTTTCTGTAAAGGGCTGTCGTGTGTATCAGTTAATGCTTGACTATCTGCGACGGTAAACTTGAAGGGAGGATGCTGCTTTCCGAGTTCGAAGGAATTTCAACACTGATTTATCCTGCCTCCTGTCTGTAGGTTACTCGATTTTGATGTTTGGATTGGAAACTTATTTACAAGTGTAAAGGGAAAAGAGGGGGTGGGGGTCGGGGGGTGGGGGTTGGATCGAGTAGAGGGTGACACCGAGCCAACCGAGGAGCCGGTCACACTAACCGGCACTCCGGCACTGACATCACTTTTGGTGTGCGCGCACCCTTGCGCCGGGTCAGGTCCAGTCAGTTGTCTGGCAGCTCATCTAACTGGTGTTACTGGCGTCCAGTGGTGGAATGTGCACTCACCGAACTGCTGTATGTCAGTACAGTTTTGAGGTACTTGTCGTTTACTCGTGTATTTCCATTAAGGGTGCTCCGATCGCTCCGATTTTTGGGGCAGATATCACCAATTACAGAGCGCTGGACGCAGTATCGACCGATACCGATCACAGGGTCTATTTGTTTTGTTTTTGTTGCAAGATTTCAAGAACTCTGGAGTAATAGTCAGAGATGTCAGCAAGAAGCCCCGGACATCTGCCAAGATGATTGTTGCTGACCTAGCCTCTGCTGGAGTTGATGTTTCAAGGAACACAGTTGTGAGGGCTCTTCATCGTGGTGGGCTTCATGGCCATCGTTACAGAAGAACCCCTTTACTCAAAGAGCGGCACATCAGAGCCAGACTGAGGTTTTCATGTGAACATTTGAAAGGTAAAGATGAGTTTTGAAAGTCTGTCCTTTGGTCTGATGAGACTAAACTGGAACTGTTTGGGCACATGGATGTTGCTTATGTTTGGCGAAGAAAGGGAGAGGCCTTCAACCCTAAGTACACAGTTCCCACAGTTAAACGTGGTGGGAGCATCATGCTGTGGGGCTGTTTTGCAGCCTCAGGCACAGGGAGCCTTTTTCGGGTGCATGGCACCATGAAAATAGAAAATTATGTTGACATTTTGAGGGATAATATGAAGAAATCTGCTCTTGGTCTAGGCTTAGGTCGTCGCTGGGTCTTCCAACAAGACAGTGACCCAAAGCATATGTCAAAATTGGTCCAACGGTTCTTGAAGGACACCAAAACCAAGGTCCTGGAGTGGCCCGCACAGAGCCCAGATCTCAATCCTATTGAGAATCTGTGGCGGGTGCTCAAAATGAATGTCCATGCTCGGAAACCATGCAATTTGGACCAGCTGGAACAATCTGCAATGGAAGAATGGGCCAAAATCCCTCAAGAGACATGTGCCAACCTTGTAAAGAACTACTCTAAGAGGTTGTTGTCAGTTGTGGCTCAGAAAGGGTACACTATTGACTATTAATGGTCAGGGGGCTAATCATTTTGGCTGTGTCATTTTTGCCTTTTCTTGTTTCAACTCGGTGCATCAATAAAATATCCTAATCAAACTTAGTGGACATTTTGTCTTTGATATTTTGGAAACAAATTAACTAAACACTTGTTGTTAATGGTCATTTCCATGGAGAAATCAAGGGTTTTGTCTGATTTCACAAGGGGGGCTAATAATTTTGGCCTCAACTGTATGTGATTTTTTCCATTTCATACAGCTCCCAGACCTTCATAATCCAGACATTATATGATGGGGGTTCAGGTTTCAACCATCTGAATGTGATACATTTAATGGCTGCTGCTAATAAGACTCGCAGTAAATACTTCTCGCCTCTGCCAACAATACCATCAGGGAATATACCAAGAAGAGCAATTGTAGGATCTTTAGGTATCTCATACTGAAAAACCTCTGTAAGAGCATCAAACACGTCCTTCCTGTATTATTTCAATTTCGGGCACGGCCGCAAAATATGAGTGTGATTACACAACATACTGTCCACATTTTCTCCAGCATTTATCCGAACCCCTTTTGTCCCATTTAGCTGTAACTTGTGGGGTTCTGAAATATCTTGCTATGATTTTCCAACTCAGCTCTCTCCAAATATTAGAACTAGTTACCAAGTGCGCTTCTTCACATGCCACATGTTCCCATGTGTCATAAGCAATAGTTGTACCAATTTCAATCTCCCACTTGTCTTTTATATGCAAGGTATTATTTGAGTCCATAAATGAGAATATGGTGTACACTTTGGAGACCCCTCTCTTGGTGTTATGGCTGGATTGTATCTCCCGGAGAAAAAGCTCTATTTACAAATTCTTTATGTGTTGTTAAAAAAGTCTCTCAATTGTAGATATTTAGAAAAATCTGTTTGTGGAAGTTTGGATTCACCTCTTATTTGTTCGAAAGATTCAAGTTCACCATTATGAAACAAATGATGCAGTTGTCCGAGACCATATTGGGACCACTTTTTAACCCTTTATCAGGCACTCATTGAAATACTTGTAAATTCAAAATTTCAACCCTAGAGTGTCATTGCAGGACACAACAAGACTTTTTTACTTTTGTGACATTTTTTAAAATATTCAATTTTTATGTTGAAAATCGAGATCAATGAAGTTACCATATATGGTTCCTTGCCCGTTTAGGGTAAAACATTTTATATAAAAAATATACATTTACTTTTAACATGTTTGATGGAACATAAATAACACACACACATATATATATATATAATATATATATAACATAACACATATATATATAACAATATAACATAAATAACAAATATATATATATAACAATATAACATAAATAACAATCAATAACATCAAAGTCCACTCCAGTCCACTCCAGTCCAGTCATTTATGCGGCTTACTGGTGGTAGTCAAGAAAGCAGTTACGCTCTGCATTGAGGCACAGGTGGACCTTGCACACCCTGCAGACCACATTTGATCTTTTGATGTTCCCCGTCTTGCTGCAGTACTTGCAGGTCTGACGGTTGGTGTAGACCGGGGCATGGAATTGGGACAGGTCAAACCCAAACCGCACAGAATCAGCTGGGGTGTGGCTGCGGTGTCCCCGGACAGGCTTGGGGACATCAACAGAGGTTCTGAAGTCTGTTGAGCTCCTTTGGGGGCGAAACGTGATTTGCTTCTGGTTACTGGCATCCTTGAACACCTGAAGCCTAAAGTTCTTTAGTGACAGGCCAGCCACATCGAGAGCCTTGCAGTCCCGCCTGTAGATGACCCAGGCATTCGTGAGGCTGACATCAATCGCATAAGCGAACAACCGCATGTACCACCTCTTGGACTTCAAGGGAGTACGGTAGAGGTGGACCAGCATGTCACTCTTGTCAATGCCCCCCATGTTTGCATTGTAGCTTTTGATGACAGCAGGGCAGCTCACTTGCTCCTTCCTCTTGGTGTCACTGTAGTACCGGTGGACTGAGGACATGGGCTCCACCCCCATGTCTGTTGACAGCAGAGTGACAACCTTGTTGTCCTTCCACCTGAGGGCCATGATCCCGTCATCACTGGTTACATAGTCTAACGTACCACGAGGGACAGTCTTCTTCCCCATCTCCTTGATGGACTTGAGCGGAGGCTGGCCTACTCTGTTGTCCCTGGCTGTCCCTGTGTACCTGCAGTTCTTGTCCTTGAGGTACCGCACCAACTCCAGGCTGGTGAAGAAGTTATCCGCAAAGATGGCTGTGGTGGTGGAGGAGGAAATGGTGCTGAACAAGACGGAGACTATCTGGCTGGTGGAACCCATGGCTTGTTGTTCAGGCATCAGGGGGACACCGTGGGCCTCCAGCGTAGTCTTCCCCTGGTATAGCACCATATCATGAATGAAGCCATCCTCAGAAGCCCTGGCAAACAACTTGAATCCCCATTTGTCCGGCTTGCTCTTGATGTACTGCCTCAGGTTACCAGCTGTTTTGCCTTTGTAGGCAACCATGACCTCATCCAAAGACTGCTTGGGAGTCTGTGGCTCACTCTTGAATGCAGTAATCAGGAGGCTGAACAGTGGCCGGATCTTGAAGAATCGTTCAATGGTGCCAGGGATCTGTGTGTTGTCATTGAAGTGGACAAGCCTCTTCATCAGACTGAACCTCTTAGATGACATGAGGTTTGTAACTTGTGGGACCTTGGTCTCCATTGCCCAGTAGTCATCAACGGAGGGCAGCTCAACAATTCCCATGTACATCAAGATTGCCACAAAGTTCATCATCTCATCTACACTGGTGGTAAAGGTGGTGTTGATGTCCTTCTGAGATGCATATAGATTGGTCTGGTATGTTATGTGCTCTATCACTTGGAGGCTGAAGTACCTGCTGAAGTACTGGAATGGACTCTCCATGAAGTC
This sequence comes from Enoplosus armatus, assembly GCF_043641665.1. Classification (NCBI taxonomy): domain Eukaryota; kingdom Metazoa; phylum Chordata; class Actinopteri; order Centrarchiformes; family Enoplosidae; genus Enoplosus; species Enoplosus armatus. The sequence continues at coordinate 18,743,549 of NC_092200.1, read as the reverse complement.
AGGGGGAGAGTGCTGGTACTCAGTCAGGGCTGGGTTGTCCAGGTCAACCTTCTTCCAGGTGGTTTTCCTGGCTGCTGGCTTGCTGTTGTTGGTGGGCCTCTTGGCTTGTGGTGCTGGCTGTTCGTCATCCTCCTCCTCCACCTCCTCCTCCTCCTCCTCGAGCACCTCCACTGCAGGCCACACGCATTTCCTCCTCTTGGCAGAGGGACCCATGTCACTCAGGCCTGGAGTGTCCAGGTTGTGGGTGGGTAGGACGAAGTCTGGGTCTGCCACATCGTTGTCTTCCTCCTCGGAGCGCTCATCATCACTGATGGCGGGGTCAGCTGGCACAACAGTCTTTCTCTTTCCATAGAAGACCCGAGTAGAAAACCCGAGCTAAAGAAAAGAGAGTTTTTGAGTCACTATCGAGCCCACTTTGAGTTATTTGTAAAAGAAAACAATAACAGTGAAGTGTAGATCTACTTAAAACAAAGAATATTGACATAAATTGTAAATATATAATAAGAAGTGAAAAATAGCATTATAAGTAATGGTGGTACCACTTATTTTTTCTCATAATTCAATCAGAAAAACTAAATAAATCACAAATATTGAATTACTAAATAAATTTTAGCAGTAATAAGGCTTACAGTAAAGATAAACACCAATATATGCCATTGAAGTATAACAAAAAACTGTTACAAGGTCATAAAACTGACCAAAATCACACATATTTCACTATTTATAGCTTAAAGATTTCTATAAATGGGTTAAATTTCTCAATGCATCACTGTGTAATGTTACACAAACCTGTGGCAACATCCAATACACTATTGAGTACTATTGTCCTAAGTTATAATGCGTGATTTGTAAAAAAATACTCTAAATATGACTTACTACACGCATCGGGCGTATGTCTAAAAATGGACACTCCGTCACTTGCACTAGTTTTACCTGAACCGGGCGTATGATCAAATATGGTCACACCATTTTTCACGCCAAAAATGTCACTAATTTCACTCATCCTACGCAAACAACACCTATCTAAACATTTAGCACAGCTATTCAAACGTATAATGTGTGAGTTTCATCAACTTACCATCGTTAGTTTCGATGTTATGACTGTCGGTCTGGGGGCAGGTAGGGGAAGACAGCCGTACTTTTCGTGTGCCGGGAAAACAGGGAAATTAGAAACGCTGTGGGCCGCTGCTGATTGGTCCGATGGCATGATGCTACTATCTGTAACGTAGCCTAATCTTCGCTGATTGGCTGAGAGAAGTCACGTGGTTACCGACCTCACTGGGCCGCATTGCGACGCCATTTTGGATGTCCGCGGAAGTTACCATATTTAGTTCCTTGCCGGATAAAGGGTTAAACCTTGAGATGGGATGAAATCCTCAAGGTATCCTATATCAGCAAGAGCTGATAAACCTCTTTGGTAGATTAAAAAAATTCCTGTATAGTTTTCCAAGTTTTTAACCCTCCTGTTATGTTCATTTGTCAGGAACAGCGATGATGTTCCCGGGTCTGGGTTTGACCCGGTGCAAAATCCTAATAAGCATTGTTAATATTTAATGACTAACTATTCTATCAATATTTAGTCTCTGCATCCCACACGACTGGCTGTCGATTCATCCTTCGACTTATAGAACCTCCCCCCCCCCGCCAGGATGAGGAGCCCCAAATACGCTCCTTCCACCTCTCTCCAAAAACATGCCTCCCTTCTCGATCGGTCATTTCCAGAATGATTTTCTGAATTGAATTAGGCGTGACCAGCTCAAAAGCTGACTTTGATGTCTGTCACACGAGTCACTGCCATCCTAGGGGGGCCCTGGCGCTGTCTTTATTATTGTTTTCTGCAGACAGTTTTGCCTGACGCATATTTGGGGATGAAGACCTGAATGTCTTGCTTGGAGGAATAGGAATAGCAATTCCCTCATCTGGTTCAAAATCAGAATCATTAGAATCAGAATTGAGCTCAAGATAGTCTTCGTCTTCAGACGCACCCTCCTCTATTTCACTGTCATGATCCAAGATGGCTTCCAGAGCCTCCCGGAACGTCATCTTTTTGCTTCTGCTGCTCATTTTGTAAAGCTCTGACTGACTGTGTGTAATGGTAATTGGTGGGACTCCCCTGCCGAGTGTCCACTGAATGTTTTCCCGCGAGAACATAAATGGTTCCCGTCAAAAGTCATAACACCTGCACTTTACAGGTTGAGAGAGAAAGAGGGGGTGAAATATGTCTCACAGTTGCAAAGAAAGAAATAGTATGACATTTCTGACACCCTTTTACCTCCAGTTTGACTGCTGGGTCAAATTGACCCGAACAGTATCTATGTGATGCAGGGGGGCGGTTGCAAATATGTGAGATGAACCATTTTCATTTGATATGTTGATTACACTAGTTAAGGCAAGCAGAAAAAGTTTCATACTGAAAAAATACTTGTAACTATTTTTCCTAGATCTTCAAACTTTAAAACGGGTCAATTTCAGGAGGGTTAATGTACTTCTTCTCTTTTCGATATTAACCCATCGCGTATATGTATGATCCTCCATCCATGAGATCAGAGGTCTTAACTGTGCAGCCCAGAAAGAATATCTTAATATCTTGGATTTAGGCAGTTGTATGGTTTTAAACCGGATTCTTGGGTGTTTTCCCTGCCAGATGAATTTAGATATTAACTTATTCAGCCTCTCGAATACGGATTTTGGAAGTTCTATCGGCAACATCCGGAATAGGTACAGCATCCTTGGCAAGACATTCATACGAACCGATTCAAGGCGCCCAAGCACAGTTAATGGAAGCGCTGCCCATCTCTCCAGATCCTCACTAATACTCTTAACAATTTTCTTATAATTTACATCGTATAACTGACCTAAGGAGTGTGGAATAACAATCCCCAAGTACACCATATTCTTGTGCCATTTAAAACCACTCTAATCTGTTCTGGAATTTGACCACTGAGGTCCACAGCTTCAGCTTTTTCTATATTCACTTTATAATCCAGAAGTTTTTTCAAGTTTGGGATGGTCGCTTCAGGTTCAGTCAAGAAAAGAAGCACGTCATCAGCATATAACGATAATTTATGTTCCTCTCCATCAATTTTAATTCCTTTAACTGATATATCATCCCTAATGATTCTTTTGTTTTGAAGCCTTCTATTTATCGTGTGGCATTATCTATTTGTTCTTAACAACATTGCATGTTAAGTATTAACATTAAGAGATGTATCATGCATGTATCATGAGTGAAACCAGGGGTATTCAACTCAAATCCGAGGTCCAGGTTTGTGACGACCGACGTCCGAGCGGCTACAAAATGCTGCTCATACGTTATTGCATTAGTATTAACAATCTCACCATGCCCTGTAGAATAATATGTCGGTCACAGGGGTACATATGTACCTTTTTATTGATATTTGTTCAGAATTCCCCGTGTGTGTACTTTGATTGTAATTTTAAATTCAGAAATGTATTTTTTACTTTGTTGTCGTGGTACTTTTACTGAAGTATATGACGTGAACGCTTCATCCACTGCTGCTGGTAGAGGAAGTGTTCAGATCCTTTACTTACTGCTAGTAGGTGGATTTTTTTATAGCTTTGTACAGAGCCAGGCTAAGCTGCCCCCCCCCCCCCATTTCCAGCCTCTATGCTAAGCTAAGCTAACTGGTTGCTGGTAGCTGTATAACTCCCTGTAAAGAAGTGAATAACCAGATTTCAAAGTCAAACTATTCCTTTTAAAGGGGTCCATTAGGTGCCTTGTGTCTGCGCTCCCTCGAGGCCCCTCTCAAGGCGGAATTCTCCCTCATTCCGCCGAACGTTAACTCAGTACGTTTGGCCTCGTGGGCTTCATGCTCCAGTGTGTTGAGGGGATGTTAGTTTTACTTTACCACCATCTCTTTATTTCCACTCGCATAACAACCCCCTCCCCCCACCCGAGAAGAAATCGAACCAAAGACAACAGTTTCCCACCAGCGACTGATATGCCGAAACATTAAAGGTAACGTTGTTCACTCTTCAGAGGTTTGCTCTGTGTTAACATGTAGAGATTGTCATTTTCAGGATCTGCATGCCTTTCTCTCTCTCTCTCTGCCCCCACCCACCCAATTGTACAGCAGGCAAGAAGCTCCTCGGGGGTCAAAACAGGGATGAGTCCTAAAACCCCGAAATTAGTTTTTACGCTTCCTCTGGAAGTCAGTGGGTTTTTGGTCAGATGCCTGAAATAAGGTCTGTGGTTACAAACAAGCTGAAGAGATTTCAATGTTTTGTTCTACGACATCAAACACGTCAATAGATACCCCCCCCACTCGTGATTTTTGAAGCTTTTTTACGTGTCTTAAAAAAGGCGGTTGCTAACAAGCGGCTAAATGAGACTGCAGAGGTTGTCGCGGACATTAAACGTCCTCAGTCGTCTACTCACTAGTCCGCCTTTACAGCCTCGTTGTGTTTATACTCTACATCTATCTGTCTATATATCTATGTCTATCTATATTCTCTTCAAAGTGAAGCTCAGCGGTGGTGACGTTGAAGTCATGCGACCGTGCTGTAGTTCCTTTATAGCCTAACGTTAGCTTTTTTACTTCTGGCGATTCCATTTACGCTTCAAAACCCCTAAAAGTGGTGTCCATTGGTGAAGATTATCTTGCTGAACAATATGTTTAACTATCATGAACTATAAGAGAACCAGGGCCTACAAAAATAGGCCAGGACGGACTACATCCTTGTACCACACTGAAGTATGAGTGAGACACCTGGGGTGGATAGTGGGTATACACAAACACAGCACTGTCTTGTGCTTCAAGTCAGTGTTGCCTTTTTTTTTTCTTTTTTTTTCTTGCACTGCCATCTTTCCTTAACCTTAAGCCATAAACATATTAGTTCTGCCGTGTTGACCGTTCATTCGACTTCGGAGACGCGTGATTGACTTTCTTGAAGAATAAATAAGCACAACAGGAAGTAATTCATACTGCGTACTAAGTGAGGAGGATGTCTGTCTATTCTGGGCCTGAGCCTCATTCCTCCCATTCACACCTGGTCCCACTTTCTTCGTCAGCCCTGCAGCCGCCTGTTCACCTGCACCTCGTTGCCAAATCACCACACTCTACTTACACCAGTTCACTTCCTCTGTTCCGGTTTCGACCCTTGCCTGCCTCACCGTCCCCAGACTGCATCGCCTCTGACTCATTTGGGTCCTATCCCCTGTGTCCTTGAGACCCTGCTCGTACCAGCCGCACTGATCACGTCGCATTCTAAATAGCAGTCTGCCTCCGTGTTAGTTTTCACACCTGACGCGAACCGTACCCGAGTACACATGAACCGTACCCGAAACCACCTTTTCACACGGACCCGGGAAACGGTTGGCTGATCGGTGCCCGGGTACGGCACTCAGTGTTCACGCTAATCAAACGAACTGGACTTTGGGGTCAAGTGCACTCAGATCCGGGCCCTGGGTCCCTGATGCGAAAGCCCCCAGGATGACGAGACTTTAATTTGACTTGAATTCTTATTTCTAATGGTCGGGAATCACTGCGGCATTAGAAATGCTATAAGATAACGGCTGATTCATTGTTCGAGGGTGGCTCAGAAAAGTTCTGAACCAGTCTCCCACGACTCCCGAACTGGATTCACGCATCAGAAGTTTTTTTGAACTACTCAAACAACCGACCAAGCTCATTGGACTTTTCAGGCTATTAAGCAGCAGGTCACCATCATCCTGAACGATGTGAACCCTTCCGTCTGGCTCCTTCCTCCAAAACGAGTGAATCAGAAGCCCGGTGCCATTTACAGAACCAGCTTTTATGATATTAATCCTGCTCCCATCACTGACATTAGCGCTGCTGCCGCACACACCTCCAAATACCACCGAGCGTGGTGGATTCTCCGCTCTGAGCTCTTTTGATTGGGACTGACTCCACATGTCCAAAACATCATCTTTACACTTCCACAGATTAAAAAAAGCAAAAAAGCAGAGCCTTTTATAGATTCAGATCACCTGAAAACTGCAGAACAAACAGTTTTTTTTTATTATCACATCAACGGAACAATAAGCATAAAATGGAAGATAATCTGCGTTTATTAGAGGTGCTTGTGTCTCTATGTGGAGGACGAATGGAATATCCGGCAGCGCAGAGGCCAGCCCAGCGATGAAGTCAGCCCGCCATGCTCGCAGGAAAAAGGGAAAAGGGCCAAATGCAGATTGCACTCTTTTACGTTCCCATTGATCAAATCAACAGAATAAGATGTCCACTAGACATAACATGGGTGCACTTCCATCTTTACATGCCACATTACCAATTGGATTTGTCACAGATGGGAAAATGTAATGGTCGCCCCCCCCCCCCACACCCACACACACAGTCTGGCACCATCAAGCTGCCGTTGCTTTTTTTTTTTTTTTTGTGCGAGACACCCCACCTTCTGAGGTAAAACTTTTATTACATGGTAATTTAAGACATGGTTCGTTCATCTCAAGTGTCGCCGCTGGACATAAAATCAAAAAGAGGCCCGCTGATATTTTCATTCCTCATCTTCCAAAGCCCACACATTATCCTTTTTTTTTCTTTTTTTATAATCTGTATTTTATTTGCATTTTTTTCTTCGCCCCCGAGGTGAGGAGAGGAATCCAGCGATGGCCATGAAAACCCACAGCCGGCTGCTTTTATGTGTCTTGCTTCGCTGAGGACCTGGGAGATTTATCACTTCTTTATGTCACTGTGCCTTTTTATGACTTACATTGATCATCAAGGTGTACAACCATTACTGCGCCGAGTACATTATCGTCAAGACACCCCCCCCCCCCCCCCCCCGAGACATCTGATTCACGTCTCCTTCTTTGTCTGCGTCTAACGGATCCATGCTGGGGAAAAAAAGGACAGTAGTCAGAAGTCATGTCGAGAAAAAAAAACAAAAAAAAACCCCATCACACACCTCGACTTTCCCGGACTTGTTTTGTGTGTCGGACAGTTCACAAAAACGTACGTACTGCTAGTATAGTAGGCAGTTTGGAATACAGCCCTTTTTTTGTTTTTTTTTTTAATTCCACACATGCTTCTTCCTTATCAAACCCACGGGCCTACATTACCCAGAAGGCAACGCGACCGCCGACAGCTCAGCCGGAGATTGGCGCGTGCTTACGCTTGTAGCGGCTATTGTAGCCTGGGGCCTCCAGCCTCGATCAGAGAGGTCTGGTAAACTCATGAACCCCCCCCCCCCCCCCCCCACCCCGATGACGCCGACTCAAGTGGCATCACTTGAGGACATTTATCAGACTTCTCAACAACTCCCTCTGGAGCCCAAAAATGGCTTTATGCAGCCTTTTCACATGTACAGAAGCACTCCGCAACACCCAGTTCCCCTTTAAGGATTCTTACAGTGTAGAGAGAGGGGGAAGATGAGCAAAAGCCCCGCACTAAATATCAACTAAAATTCAAAGTGGAGTGCAGCTGATCCCAGTTGAGTGATTGATTTCTTGATTTACTAATCACCCGCAGCAATTTCCTCATTAGAACAGATGAGTGACAAATTTGATTCACGCTGCGCTTTCAGGTCTGCACTCCGAAGACAGGAAGCGAGCGAGAACGGAACACTTTTGGAAAGCTGAGGTCCACTTGCTCGCTGCGTCCCGCAGTCCCACGACTTCATTAACAGGTGGGGTGTGCATGGGTGGGTGGAGGTGGCGGCCCTCGCCCTCGATCGCTCTCTCGTTTGGTCGGCTGGTGTCGCCTGTCGTGGCGGTGTTCGTTCAGTCTCTTGTCCGGAGTCCTCGCTGTTTCACTAGCCTGGCTCACCGGGTGTAGGCTGCTGGGATAAGTCTGGTCGCCGCTCTCCTCCCCGTTACCCCCCCCCCCCCCCCCCCCAGAGCTGAAGTGTTGGTCGGCCTCACCTCTAGGACACCGAGGGTCAAGTTACGTCCGTTTGCGGGTGAAGTGCAGACTTGTTGTGACGTTGAGGACTAGATGTCTCGACTGTGTGTGTCCGGGGGCAACAGGGGAAGGACCCTAACGAAGACAATCCAGGCAAAAACACTGGCAGCTTCAAAACAGAGGCACGAAACAAGCAACGTGGCGTGAACCAGTTTATGTACAACTGGGCTGATTGGCGGGAATCGGGACGCAGGTGGGCAGGGGAAGGTCAGGTGACTGGGACTGGAAGGGAGAGGGGTTGCTGCCGAGCGGGAGGGTTAGGCTGGAGTCGGAGTCGGGAAGAGAAGGGCAACGAACCGGGTTTTGGGAAGCGAGAACGTGGCTGGAGGTTTTTTTTTTTTTTTTTTTTTACCGTGCAACCCCCAAGACCTTGCGGCACCTCCCTCCCTCCCCTCCCTCCATCCTCCTCCTCCTCACTGATGCCATGCTGTGCTCCGTGTAGGAGGCTCCTCACCGCGGATCTTTTTCGAACTCTCAATGTTAAAAGAAATTGAGACGCTGGTTATGTAATCACGAGGCAAGGGTTTCTGAATACGATTGACTATTTACAGTCACATTCATTTTCACGTGTGTCAATGTGATCCGAGCTGATAATAGATCTCATTTGAATTTCAGTGGGGTTTCATTGTACAGGGCTGACGGACTCCAGTGTTTTTTCAACTGTGAATCATGCAAAGCTGCTCTAGTGGAGTCCCAGAATAAAAAAAAACTGCAGAGCTGAAATGAGCAGAACATGGGACCTTTTTAAGATACCGATAAATAGTATGTACTACCCCCCCACCCCCCCCCACCCGGGACCTGCAGGGCGCTGTGAGGATTTCATTCATGTGTAAGATGCAAACAATTAGGTCTTTTTATTATTGGTGTGGCCTGCAGAAACGTTACAAAGACGTTCCCGTACATACTAACTGACTGCCTTTGGTCGGGTGTGGGGGGGGGGCGTTGAGACCCGAAAGCTAGGGCCAGGGTACTTCATCAGAACTGCTTGTGGGATGGTCCAATAGCCCCCCCCCACCCCCCCCCACACACCTTACACCACCGGGCAGCGGAAAGAAGAGAGGTCACAGTGGTAATGGGAAGCTCTGAGGGAGACTGACAGGAGTGTGCATGTGTACATAATCTATTAATTAAAGGCGAGGCAGCAAAAACGAATGAGGAACCTTCTTTCCTGTGTGATATCCTGCCCCCCCCCCCTCCTCCTCACACACACACTCCAGGTAGGAGGAGAAAACACACAGCCAGACATTTATTGGGGAGATTAAAACCAAATCTTGCTGATTGCCATATAAGAAAAGGTAATTTACAATATTAAACTGACTTTTATCTATATGCAAATGACCCCCCCCCCCCCCTACTCTTTCCCACAACCTATTTGAATATTTTAAGGTTTTTTGGGGAGGTGAAGTCAGTGTCTTTTCCCCCCCTGTCTAAAATAACCCAGTTATGCTATAAAGGAGACTATTGGCTTCCTCCTCCTTCTTCCTTCATCTTTATCATCTTCATCAGTTTATTTCTTCCATTTACACCGATAGCTTCCCCTCCAGGTAGTGCAGAGGGGGGGGTGGGGGGGGGGGGGGGGGGGGGGGGGGGCGGTGTATGGTGATTGTGATCCTCCCTGCTGACACCAAACCACGACCGCTGCAGCCGTGTCAAAGTGGAAACCAGGAAAAAAGCACTCTGTGAGCACAAACATCACTGTGGCGTCCGTGGTGGTCCCGGTGTGCAATTTTGCTGGAACCAGTTGAACCAGTTGCCTTTCATGACATCCGCAGCGATCAGGTTTTTAACTGAAGTCTAACTAACTAAAACGCAAAGATCTGTACACCTGAGCGGCAAAAGATGCGTCTGACGCATTCAAATAAGAGGCGCTTCCTCATTTTTAAACCTCATCCGTTTTCGCCAGCAACTTGCTCCCAATGCCTTGAAGTCCTGACGCAGGGCTTTTGTTAACGCCGATAACTGCAGCAACGCGGAACTGAAATTGGTCAAAAATGGTCAGTAAATAAATGAAATCAGCGACAGCGTCTCTTCACAGAGACGGTGTCTCTGTCACTCCGGATAAGCAACAGACCTCACTGAGCTGGAAGAGGCAAAGGCAGGAAATAGTCCCAAAGAAAACAGGATGCAATCAGCTGACCGAGGGGCGTCCGCCGTTCCGCCGCTGTCAAACTTTTAAAGACGGACGCGACACTTCCTTCCATCCCCATTCACCTGCAGTGCTCATCGGATTACGTAGCGCTTCTCAACCTTAACTGTTCCCAAAGCACTTCACGGATCGGGTCTCATTCACACGGCATTAGGGTTCAGTGTCTTGCTCAAGGACACGTCAACATTACGGGGGCGGGGGGGGGCATCGAGCCCCTAGCTCGCTCTACCTGGTTGCTGTTCTACGACCGCTTCGGTGCAAATATCAAACTTTTGGATTGAGCTTGCCAGACCTCTGTAGCCCGCTCCTCACCTCTGCTTGAGGCTACAGGCTACGTCAAGACACACTTCCTACCCAAGATCTCCGGCCGAGCTGTCAAGTTGCCTTGTGGGTAATGTAGGCACCATGTTTTGACTAGGCAGTAGAATGAATAGAATGGTTTCGCTGTATGGATTTTGATCTTTTTAAAAACTGTCCATCGCGAGTCTATAGGTTTATGACGCTAAACGGGTGGAACACTGTTTTTTTTTTGTTTTTTTTTTTAAAAGATTGATGAAAAACCACTCAGACCACTCAGCACTGGCATCCCAGCCATATGAAAACACATCAGCTGTTTTATGCCTAGCGTGCTCTAACCCATTCTAGAATGAATTCCGGCGTGAAACAGTCAAAAACCACAGTCAACGACAGCGTCCGTCTGACGAGGACGCCACCAGGAGCTCGTTTCTGCATCGGCGGAAACTCTCTCCGACAGCATGCATTTTGCATCTCCCCTCAGGGTGCAGGCACCGAGAGAGTTGAGTATGCGGTGGGGCGGGGTGGGTGCACTGGCTTCGGAAACAAAGTCGAGTCAAGGGACTTGAAGAAAAGGGACTCGAACTGTCCAAATGTACGCTGCGGGTCAGTTACATGTGGGAGGTGTGAAGCCACAGTGACGGGAAAAGTGAGGCCGATGTGTTCCGTCAGACGCGCGCGAGACGGTCGACTGAAAAAAGCACACGAAGGGGCACCCACCGCAGACGGGGGGGGGGGGCCCAGATGCAAAATTAGAAAAGGCTTTAAAGCAGAGACGTCTTGCCTCCGTCTGTCTCTGTCTGCCAGCCACGACCTCCTGCCCCCTCTTTCCCTCTTCATAATTTTTCTAATTGTGTCATTAAAAAACAAAACCAAATCCAACAGAGCCTCCCCTCATTTGGATGATCAAGCAGCGACACGACGCCGCACGCAGTTCATTTCGTCGCTCTGTGTGTGTGTGTGTGTGTGTGTGTGTGTGCGTGCTCTCGCCGAGCTGATGCCCCCTATTCCCATTATTGCTCGTAGACCGGCTGTGATCATGAGTGAGTCACACTCCCTGTAATGAGGCTCCAGCAGGCTCTCGGAGGTTAGCGGAGGTGCCATCTCGACGCCAGTGGCTAATTGACGATTATGTACAGTACGCGGTCTGGGCAAAAATCTTTCATTTTAATGGGGTGATTATTGGCAGGAAAGACATGTGGTCGAGGGGGCCCCTACGGTGGGCCCCGAGGGGACAGTCTGACACCGGAGGGGTTTATAAATCAGCGAGTGAGGTGAGTTCACCATGGTGATCTAATCTCCTGGCAGGAACTATCGGGGGTGGGGGGGGGGGGGGGGGGGACAAAAACAAGTTTAATTTCCTGTGTCTTAGAGTCAGGATATGTACCTTGCTGTGGAGAGGTGTAACTGAGGCTAACAGGGGGGGAGGAAAAAAAAAAGAAAAAAACACAGGCAGACATCGCTGATATTATCACATTTTAATATTTCTCCCAATCTAACCGCGCCGCTGTTCTAATTGGATCCATAGATGCATGCTGCTAGGATACCTGGTGCTTTATTACCGCGGCTATCTGTGGAGCATCAGATGCACGCAGCTGCGAGCTCCAGGCTGATAATCTGTTACTCGGCGAACGCGGGACAAAGACAAGGATGTGATTTCGCGAGCACCGGCAGGCCCGAGAGATGCCAGTTACCCACGTGCGCCCGGCCGTTAGTTAGTTCCAGTCCTGTCCTCGTCGCAGGGTCATTTCGCGTCAGGGTTCGAGGGTTGGGGGGGGGGTCTGACGCCATTCATTTCAAATGGAATCTGACGCACGACGGCGGATCAGTCAGGGGTCCTTGTGTCAAATCCGTCTCACTGAAACGGGTTCAGGTTGCAGGCTTCCATGAAATCAAGCCGCTGTAGTGTTGAATTGTATAATTTCACGATAAATGAACTAATCAAAGACTACCTTTAGTAGTAAATCCACTTTATTACACTATCTGTCGTTCCTGGTTTGACTTTTTTTCCAGAGAAAATCAATCGAATTCCGTGGAGAAATATAAGGCGTTGTCTTGTACCTCGAGGCAATGTCACGTCCACCCCATCAAGATAGTGGTTTACAGTGTTGGTCGGTGTTATGCCCAAATCTGAGTGACATACATTTGGCCGTCTGCCAAAGTCAGCAAAGGTCCAAGGTCCCTCAGTCAGTAAGCGGTTCTGGTACGGCCGCAACCAGCACCCGTTTCCATTTCTAGTTCCTTTAAGGAAGTTAGTAGCTCTTATTTTAAGGGTCCTCTTTTGGTTATATTTGTAACCAGTAACTTTATTTTACCAAATAGATCTGGTTTTGTGTTGCTTCCCTTACCCCTAGCGAGCTGGGTCGTAACAGTTTCTAAAAGCGAGATGGCTGCAGATCACTCCTGCCATTTTTATATTTCACTAGCATTGACACCTTCTTCCGCCTCTTTCGTCCTCTTTCTTTGCCTTACACCCGCAGTCAGAGCGTACAAACAGTGCTCTATATTACCAGGTATGGTGTCCCCCAAGGCTCTGTCCTCGGCCCAGTGCTTTTCGATACCTACTTGCTCTCCCCTGGTAAATCAAACAATCCAAATGAGCACTGAGCCCTCACTCCATGCGGATAATTGTGACTGAAACGCACCACAAACTGCAACTGCAAGTGACTGGGGTAGCCACATTGCACCAATGCAACACGGAAGAAGATTACGGGTGTAAGAAACAACACGAATCAAAGAGCTTCAAGGCTTGCCAACCGTGCACTTTACTTTTTCAAATGAGAATCGATGGTTTGATGCTTTGAGTCTCACTTTCCGGTGTGTTGTCCTTCTATGTTACAGCGTTTCTAGGTCTTTCATTCTGACAATTGTGTCCATTCAGACATTGGGTCATGCTAACTTTGGACCCGCCGCCCTGGTTTTAGAGATTTCAGGAAACGTGACTCCTTCAAAACAAGACATATCAGGGCAAGCAGCACGAGCCTCCTACAGCTTTCCAAATAAACTTCAGTTTCAGTTCAGTCATTTCGAACCTTTGGCCTTGAGCCTGGCACAAAGTAAACACAGAAAGCAACCCCCCCCGGATTAGCTACCATAGCTAACGCAGAGATCTACGTCTTACACACCAGCTGAGCGAAGAGTTTCCTCATCTTTGTTAGCATATGTGAGGCCGTGCGTTTGCCGTCAATTTGACTTTACGAACTGCAAGAATAGAACGACGACAAGATACCCAATGTGCAGTTTTTGACTGCAACGACACGATAAATCAAATTGTGGCCAACTGCTCTACAAATTGGCAACTTGGAAGTTTATTTGGAAAGCTGTTGCCAGGCTTCTGCTGCTTGCCCTGATTTTCTTTCACCAGACTTCCGGGAATCTCAACAACGGAGGTGGCGAGTGCAGATTTAGTATGATCCGAGAGCTAGACCCGGGTTTGAGAATACCTACATTTTCCTTTTTAATAACAGTGTTCATTTGCTGTCCTCTCATCTGCTGCATGTGCAGGCCTCATCTCTGAACGGAATCAGCTACTTTGCAGAGAGGTAGCTCAAAACAAACAAAGGTGGGGTTGTGGATGATAACATGCTTTGAATCAGACTGCAGTTGCCTTCGGCTGCCACCAGGTGTTACTAAATACTTTAATGTGTAATGATGCGGAACTTGAGCCAATTCTTGTTACAGTCCGTGTTGTTAAGGGCTCCCTTTACCATGGCAACAGTAAATATGTGATAGAGCCAATGAATATTTTGGTCTAAGCCTAGTTCACACTTCCTCAACTCTTGGAGCTGCTTCTGCTGTCCACCACACACCAAAGGCCTTCTGTTTCTGCACTCGTTTGGCGATGTCTTAACAAGGTCTCCTCGGCAATAGAATCCAAAACAAAATGTTGGCCTAATTGGTGCTGGTTAATAAGTTTATTTCAGGCACATGCTCGGGTGCCTTTATTACAGCTCAGAGGGGTCTTTTATTCTCCCAGGGCCTTTGTGAGAAATTAAATGAAGAATACACTGTGCTAATGAAGCTGCAAAGGGAATATTAGAGAAAGAGATTGATCAAAGGCAGAGTCTGGCGTTTTTTTAAAGGTTACTTAGCATGGGTGTGACTTGGTTTTCAATTTCCTGTTGCCCAGGATTTGGCCTCCTTCTAAATCCTTCCAAAGAATCAACATATTTTGCTCTCTAATGAATACTGTTGTCTTGCTTGGCGCTCTGGGAAGGAGCGCGTGAAAAGCAGGAATATGGTCAGATGGACGGGAGTCGCCAAGACTATAAAAATCATGTCAACGTGAAAGCGCTTGTCGGTTTGTGCCGTCAGAAGTGAATGGCACGGAAACACAACTCCCTTTTTAAGATGTCTCCCTATAAAATCTTTTAGCTAAGCAGGATTGATTTGACGTCAGTGGCTGTTGGTCCAGGACAGACAACAGATGCTTCTTTTACGAGGGGAGGGGGAGGGGGGCACAGTTAATGCTTCCATAATGAGACAGAGGAACAATTTATGATATAAAAGAAAATCTGTTTTTTTTTTGTTTTTTTTAATTCATAGAAAAGCTCCTTCCACTCCACAATGCACATCAACTTCATACACTGCCTCATTATTATTCATTATTTATTCTTATTCGTTTTAATGTCAGTGCAATACATACATATATGCATACACATACAGTGTTATTGCACATCATTTTTACTTTTATTTTTCACTGAAATATTGTAAATGTGTACATTTTCAATTTTTATTTCTTATTTTTTATATCTAATTTTTGTACACGCTCTCATTTCTAAATGTATGCTACTTTCTACTCCGGTTCTGATTCTGATTTCTGATTCTATATAAACATTTTAAAAGCAGTGGGGGTTTTTTTTTTTTTTTCTGTTCAGGTAAAGACAGATATTTTTAGAACCTCAATAGGCTTCCAGGAGAGGCTCAATTGTACCATCAATAGAAATAATGACCATACTTAAGAGCATGTTATTATGAGCGTATACCTGAGCATGTCTCCTTCCAATGGAATCACAAGAGTCACTCAGGTTTTTGTAGCTCCATTTTTTTTTTTTTTTTTATGCCTGAAACAAGCAAAATCATTAACAACTAAACACCCACACACATCAATTACACAACAAACAGCTCCCAACAGCACCGAGTCCGCGGAAGGAACATGGCAACAGTGTGGCTCACTGAGGTGCTTCTAATAGTTTTGGACTAACGGTGGAGCTCTACGCCTCGGAGGAAGTTTTCGCTAACCTTAGTCTAAGTCTTAGTCTAACCTAAAGTCTCAGAGCGCTAGCTGGGCACAGCAGCAGCCTCTTCCAGAAGGAATGGAGCAATTAAGGCCAAGGAGCCATGTCCACAGGTTTTAACCACAGGACTGTGGTTATAATATTGGGAAAAAAAAGTCAACAGAGACAGGATGTGTCTTTGAACCAATATCACGATCATTTCTTACCTTTTCAAAGCTAATCACTATTTTCGTATTAGCAGTGGGTCTAATGGCGATCCACAATGTGAAAGGTGTCAAAAAACAATGCAGTGAGGATACAGCCATTCCGTGACGCGGACCTACAGCCGCCACTCTGTCAACTCTGTCAGTTTAGTTCATACACTTTCGCTGATAAGCCTGAGGATCACACAGAGTCACATTGGGCCAGATAATCAAAGAAAAGCTTTTTCTCCCCCTCTCCGGGGGAATGCATTTAGAATTCTTGCCTCTGTACAGCGGCAGTAATTACCTCGTGTGCTCAAACTGCAGCTGGGCTGGACCGAACTCTCTCCGGGGGCCGGCCTCACGGGGCGACTGGTGCGTTGATGTCTTTGGTTACTTTGATTCGGTGGGACAGAAAAGAGCTCCGACCTGCTGCGAGCCCGCATCACGAGGGGAATCTAATGACGGACTAGTACATAGGACACCTTTTTCAAAAGGTGATAATACGCCGGTGTTTTTTGTGGTATGAGCTGGTTGCGTTGCCCCCAGGTGGCCAGAAAATCGGTTACTGCAGGCTAAACCGAACCACATGCAGGACGCAGGATGCAAACCCCGAGTCTCTGGTGTTAAAGTCCTGTGCAGCGCAAGGATGTAGCACTTTGTGGAAAACCTATCCATGCAGCAATTAATATGTTTCCTTCAAAGTGTAGTCATAAAAACAGAGGCTATACTGGAAACCGCCTACTTACACTAGCAGCACGACTGATTTGGCCATAGTGTAGCATGCAGTCTGTCAAAAACACCTGGCTGTCGTTCCGATTCTGAAAAATAAAATCTCCAGCACGCATCGGACCGGTCTGCCTCGCCTGCTTCGTCCCACATTGTTTGCGCGCTAACGTTACATAAACTTTCACTTATTTCACCTCAGCGGTCCGCCAAAATCTGCTTCTGAACACATGATCCGAAATACACGGCCTAATTTAAAAGGTTGTTCCGACTTTCGTAAGGTTTTCGACTTACTTCCGCTTTCCAAAAACCGGAAAACCGGCAAAGCCTACTGCGAAATAAATGGATGCAACGGTTTCACACTGCATGCTGATATGACAGGAAACATTTGTCGGCAGCATGTAGTCGGCCGATCCAAGCGCAGTCACTGTTTATGAAGCGACAGGGTTGAAATGGTGAATTGATTCGGATTGGAGATGGGACTCGGTCCAAGTATCCTTCACATTGCAAGGGTCAGTGCGGCGTGGAGTCGTGGCGCTGGTGGTGCTGTCGTCACGACATGTTCAGATGCAGGGAGCGCAGGGAATGGTAGTTTCCTTATCGGCTGAAATGAACCAGGAGGGAGTTACCCTTTTTTTCAAGTCTGAAATGCCGCGGAGGGGAAGCGAGAGAATCTGCAAAAAAGGATAAGAAGCGAGAGGCGGCGAGAGAAAGGAGTCGTCTCCCCCCGATCAGACTTTGACTAAACTCCAATCGTGACACGCTTTGATAGAAAGAGCACTGTGATCTGAGTCATTGAATATGAGACGTCAAATTTCCGTAGACATCAAAAAGAGGAGAGGAATATTCGACAGGAGCATTTGATGTGTCACTCTCTAAAGGTTGGGCCTGGGCGTCCTCTGACGGTACCCCCTTCCAGTCAAGCGGAACAAAAGCTTAAATACTTTCAATAAGATATTAAAAGCGGCACTTAGGAGGGAACAAAAGGCTTTTCGGGCGCTGCACTGTGACTTTAACAGTGTGTGTGATTGGTGGCTGGCTGAAGGGATCCCTCATTATGCATCAGGTTAGACTTCAGAGCGGAAACCACGCGGGGACTGCAGGATGTGCAATCCCTATATGGCTTCACAAAGGCGTGGAAACGCACAGCCATTCAATATGTATCCGTTCGGAAATCCATTCAGTCCGGAATCAAAGAGTTTGAAAAGAAGAAAAAGTGTTTTTTTCTTTTAGAGGACCACAAGCGTTGTTGCAGTCTGATTCATCTAACCCGGCCCTCCTGCAGGGAGCGTGTTCCCAAGAGACACTGTCTGGGATTTGTTGGCTAATTGGGATGATTTAACCAGAGAAATCTGTACGGAGGGGGTGGGGGTTCTGGCTCTCTCTCTCTCTCTCTCTCTCTCTCTCTGCTGTGCTGGAAGGAAACCAAACATTTACGTGCTCATTATCATCCGTCAGGCGCTCTCTAAAAAGAACACGTGGTCGTCACAGGGCTTGTTGGCGAGCGTTGCTTGAGGTGAGCGCACATCTCCTGCGCGTCCTTTCATCGATCCACGCCCGCGTCAGAATGCGACTTGGTCTGCTACTATTTCGGGAAGCTTTACAGCCCTCTAATCATCTTGGGTTTCAAAGGTAGGCCGATATATATATCCGTGCCCCGGGGGAAAAAAATCACAAAGAATCCGAACCACACACACACAGTTTCCTCCTTCGCCTCCCAAAAATATCTCGTTCAGAAGTTGACTCAGCTGCTTGACCTGTCGCACTACCTTTTTAATAAGAAGCATCTTGCATTCAGTAACTGTTTCAAACCTATTTTATTCCCTTTCGGAAAGAGGCCGTTTACCCCTGATTCCATGGTTTGTGCTAAGCTAGGCTAGGCTAAACACGCCCTGGAACACATCTCTGTGGTAGGACAAACGGAGATGAAACCAGCAACAATGTTCTTCTGTGCCTCTAAATGTTGGGAGTGTTTCTCGGGGTGGGTGGGTGGGTGGGTGGGGGGGGGGGGTGTAATTGAGACTGATACATCATAAGCTTTTCTACATGGGTGGGTATGGAAAAAAAACGTGAGAAAACACTTGAGTACTTAGTTGCCACCTGTTGATCAGACGGGCGCATCTGGGTACGCAGCTGCCGTACAGAGAGGCCGTCCCGCCCTGTGTGAAGGACATTATGCCTCTCCCGATGGGTGAGAGGGCTCTCGACGGCGGCACCAACCTCTCCGTCCTTGAAAGCGAGCCTTGGCGCGCCACGTCCCCGTGTCGAGTGGAAAGCGCGGAATATGTCCCCCCCCCCCCGACAGAGCACAAACATCTATCATTTGCATTCGGCGGGCTGGACCGGGGCCAGGCCGAGAAAATATTATGTACGGGCCGTGGAGGGAGCAGCTGGAGGCTCGGATTGGATGGGCTGGGCTGGGCTGGGCTGAGCTGGGCTGGAAGGGGGGGGGGGGGGGGGGGGGTACTGGGCTCTGATGATGGTAGCACGTGGGACAACAAGGCAGCTCACAGACACAGACTGGAGGCGGTGGCTGGATGCTGCCAAAACATGGCAATGACACGGTTCGCAAAGAAGAAATGGGAACTAATTCCTGTAAAGCAACAGTTCAATGTACTCGTTTCATCCAGTTGATTCATTTCTGAAATAGAGATGAGCTAAATTTTCGTTAAAACATAAAATACCACATGCTGCCTGAATGCCCGTCTGAAAACATGGGTTTATAGCTGCTTTTAAAAAAAAGCGTCCGAAAGACCTCAAACTTATTAGGAGACTATTCCAAAGCTTATGAAAACCCAGTGTAGTGACCCAAGGAGCTCGCATCGTGGTGTGGGGGTGCAGAAGGTAAATGGATGTCTTTAACGTCCTTACAGGCAAAGCTTCACTGTGACTGTGACGACACAGGAAACAACGCGGGGGCTGATTTTGACTGTGTCTGATTCAGCTCTTCAGCCAGTCGGATCCGTGAAGAGAAACCCAACCCGGTCTGGGACTATAAAACACGTCCGTGGTGCCAGTTAGCACTGAGCTGCAACTCAAATAAAGGCCCTTTCGCGAGACAAATCTGCGCGCCAATCGTGTGTTTTTTTTATTTCATTTCAAATAGACGTCAACGGTTCACACTTTGTCATCATGTTGCCATTTCATAGTCTGAACAAAACGGATCTGCTTTCAGTGAAACACCCAAAGAGCCGTTTAATCTGACCGAGAGCCGCCTGGACGGACTTACCGGTCGTCCTATCGCCGCACCTCGTCCCGTCGGGCGCGGAGCGACGGAGCCAATCGCCGCATCCCTCCGAGTGACGGCCGAACGGGTCACGCGGGCGAGGAAGGCAGCGAGCGCTGACGAGGGAGCGGACTGTTGGAAAAAAAAATAGGGGGAAAAAGTTGATCTGTTTAAAGCTGACAGCTGCACTCACTTTAATTAGTCAGGGTTCAAAATACTGTCAAGGAAGAAAAAAAAGAAAAGGAAAGTCTGATTTCTCTCAGCGAGGGATTGGGGGGAGGGGTTGGGGGGGATGTCAGAGGGAGGATGTGTGAAAAGCTCTGATGTGTATTTTTCTCAGTACAATTAGTTCGTTTCCTCGTTTGTTTTAACTGATGTGTTTTTATCGGAACTCTTTTCTCGGGTTGTGTTGCTGTTGGCGACTGAATGCGTCATTTCAGAAAGCCTGAGGAGTCTAAATTGTGTCCTGATTTGCTTAACCATCATGGGGGGGGGGGGTAACTGATGGTCAGAGACATGTTTCCCCAGCCTTGCACGCTGCGTCCTGTCAGACAGGAAGTCTGTGGATCACAGACGGGTCTGTGATCATGAAGTCCAGTGGTTCTGGGGGGATGGGGTTTGATGGTGGAAGGACTTGAGGCAGACTCTGCCGTGTCTCCGGTAAAGATGTCGCATGAACGCCAGAGACAGCTGATCAGCGCAGTGCTTCATGTGGTAGTGGTGGTGGTGGTGGTGGGGGTCTGAGCCTCACCCTGGTGCATGATGGTACACATCAGTCCCGACCCGAAGGGCCTCCATAGCTTCTCCAGTCCACCGCTGTGTCCTCAACAAACAGGGCTTTGATTTCTGCTTGGAATGCGGGAATCGGGTGGAC
The DNA here is from genome assembly GCF_043641665.1 of Enoplosus armatus. Lineage (NCBI taxonomy): Eukaryota > Metazoa > Chordata > Actinopteri > Centrarchiformes > Enoplosidae > Enoplosus > Enoplosus armatus. The sequence goes on along the minus strand of NC_092200.1, from coordinate 18,722,963 downwards.
CATAATGTGGTCAGAGTGACCCAGTGCGGTGCGGTGGGGTGGGGGGGGTTTAGACCACTACACCAGCCACTGTTAATGTAAAAACAGATAGCACCACCTTTTGCAGTAAAAGTTCTGCGCCGCCATCCTGGAAGCCCGCCAGTCCGGTATCGATCGACCAGACCAGAATGCCCCATAATGGACAGAAATGTAAGGAAATAAATCCGCTGTTCAAGTCCCCCCCCCCCCCCCCCCCCCCCCCCCCCGACATTGATGAGCTCATTTCATGATCTCCGGGTGCCACCGCCAACCCACCAAAGGCATCCACCCGCATCTTAACAGTCAACGTTAGTAATCAGCAAAGTTTTGCATCACAGTTGTGCGAACAATAAAACCTGAAGGTCCACTATTATCTTCGAAACAAAACAAAACAAAAAAAAAACAACGTGTAATCAACACCTTTTTGAATTGGCTCATTTTACAGTATTTAGCTTCTAAAGATATATTTAGCAAATATAATTAAATACTAGACACACAAAGCTGAACTACCTCCTACCTTAAGCTCTGATGGGCGTAACAAAAAAAAGTTCTCCAGAAAAGTGTGTATCTGCTGCACTGAGGCTCACCATGTGCCTGTGTTGTGTGTGTGTGTGTGTGTGTAATTAGTCCATAATTACCAGTTAGGGTGTTTGACAGGAGAGAAGGTGAGTCTGGGAGCCCTTCACCAGCAGGGCATCCGCAAATGAGACAGCCTCACAATTAACTAGCGTCCTCTTCCTCTTCGTTCCAGCTTCGCCCGGCTACCGCGCCGTGGCTTGCATCACTTTTTTTTTTTTTTTTTTTAAAAAGGAGGCGTTGAAACGAGTCAGCAGGCAGGAAAAAAAAACTCATTAACTCTCTCAGCCGCCTTCGTCGTCCCACACGAAGCTGGTCAACTCTGACCTGCCGCTAAATCAAGGCGCCGGGAATTCTTCCTCTCATTAGACGCAAAAAACAAAATCGTTTTTGACTCTCTTTTTTTTTTTTTTTTTTGGTTTGTTTGATGGGACATGGGATGGGATCAGTTCATCCACGTGAAAAAAAAAGAGCAACTTTGAAGGGAAGTCTTTTTCATTTTCGACTCGCCGGGTCCGTGTAACACTCATGAGGAACGAATGAAAAATAGTCAATTGGAAAAATTAGTAAACTTATCTAAAATTGTATTTTTTCGTTTTTGGAGTTGTACCCAGCAATACATGGATTTTGGATTGCCCACAGAAGTACTGCAAGCATTTGGCTCATCACCTAGTTTCAGTCAGCTTCACTGGCTAGCTCGTGGCGTTAGCCTGCTAGCTTAGCTCAGTCAGTATTCGGAAAAACACGTTTGTACCATCGGCCACTGTCTCCGAACCGTTTCAGGGCCATTCCTCTTTAGTGGAACAGTTTTTAACGAAGGAAGTTAAAGCAATAGTTGGTGCAACACAGCTTAATAAGCTACTAAAGCCTCCTACACCTTTGGACCCGCTGGCTCTCCCTTCCCTCAAATGTCAGTGCTGTCAAGGCCACTCACTGTTGGCCGGTGGCACGAGTCCGTGGGTCAAAGTTCGCCAAAGTCGACTCCTGCGCCCCACGAGGGAGCCCACTAAACGCTGCAATTCCGCTAGAATGAATTGAGGGCTGCTTTTTAAATGTTAGCGTGACCAGTGCTTTGCATTCCAACCGTCGTGACGACCGCCCAGAGCGCCCGCATCTGGGGGTGTCCTTGGCGTTCCCTGACATCAGGTCCAGGGGCCTGTGGGCCAGTAGTTTGAAAGATCACCAGTTCGTATGCCGCGTTGTCCGACCTCGTTGGGAATCAAATGTGTTTGTAGCTGTTCTGACCGGCCACAGTTGCAGGCGGAACGGAAAAAAACGTCATCATGTTGCACACAGGAAGTAGTACACAGGACAGAAATAGTTCTATTAATAATAACAGTAATAATAATAGTGAGGCTGGTCAGTCAAAGCAAAAGATTGGCCTTCAGATTCAGCTCCACGGACAGCGGCTGTGACAGGCGACACCGTTGCATTGAGTCCTTCCCTGCCCCGATTGGTTTCACTTGCCCCTCATTACCCCCACCTGGCCTCAGTGTTTATATCTGTGTGCTTCCCCCTCTCTCCAGTGCCAGTCCATTGTAGGTTATGTTGCTGTGTGTTCCCAGTGTTCCTTGAACTTACATTTTGGACTTTTGGACCGTTTATTGGACTCCGATTCTTGCCCGCACCCTGTCGGTTGTGTTTGCCTTACCTTGGTTTTAGGTCCTATTCCCCTGTGTGCCTTTGCTACCCTCCGTGACAATGAACCATGTCTGAAATACAGTGTCTGCATAGAGTCCCAGGTGTAATTATTACTGCTCTGATAAGAGACTGTGAGTCAAAACCAGTCTCTGCGTTTTAAACCACTATGCCTGACTCTGAACACAGCGTTTTAACATGGTTTCTTCCAGCCTGTTCCACCTAAAGGCCCGGTCACGCAAGCATCAAGCATTTCAAAAGGCCAAACTCCATTGGAATGAATTCAGTCCACCGCGATTAGCGGACTCGCTAACGGGTTAGGAGTAAATCTGCAGCTTTCGGTGAACTCTGACCCTCCAAATTTGCGCCACTGTCCAGAAAAGAAGGCCTTCGTCCGTAACCCGGCTACAGCAGTTTACCAACTAGCCCTGCGAGTGCAGTCACCAAGTCACAGTTCCAGAAGCAAATGCCTCGCTGTGACATGCAGATTCATTTTGCTGAGCGCATGAGGAACAGGTTCTTAACCCGTGAGCAGTTTCAATTCCAAGAGCACCTTAAGGGACCCTGGACTCACTGTGTGCGAAAACTCTCTGTACGTGTTTGTGTTTCGTAGAACTGCCTGCAACACTCCTCCCCAAGCAGCTTCTATCTGAGTAGCATTTGTTAGCAGGAGGGAAACGTGAACTTTCACAGATCGACTCCCACGTGAACCGGGACGCTTTATTCTCTTTGTGCGCTCAGCCCCGGCAGACACAGGGGAGGGGAGGGGAGGGTATCTCGGAGTCTTCAAGGGAGAGGGATTCCTTTTGTGACTTTATCATAGATTTACCAATATATGTGACGCCACGCTCCGGAGGTAGCGCATTTGTTCTGTTTGTTTTATCTGCCGTTCAGACGCGGCGTCTTTGTTCTACAGAGGAAGGACAGATGGATTGATCTGCCGAGAGGATGGCTGGTGGTGGTGGTGGTGGGTGGGTGGGGGGGGGGGATCTCGATGCAGTCCCACAGCTGTTAGAGAAAAAGATCTTTTTCTTCCTTCTAAGAATGGAGAACGATAAAGATGTGAGACGGTTATTGAGGGGTGGGAATTTCTCTGATACAAATGCTCTTATGGCACACGGCATTCACGCTGCGGCGGGCACACATACGCCCCCCCCCCCCCCCCCCCCCCCCACAGCACGGGCCTTTTGTTGAAATGTGTGCGCACGGGGGAAGTTAGATGCTGGGTTTTCCACCTTGTCAAGACTAAAATTCCTGGGGATGTTCTTGATGTGACTGTAATTCCATTGAAGCTGCTGAATGCTGAATATTAGAAGCCTCATTTCACGAATCGCCGTCAGAAATGGCGTTTAACCTTTTCAACACAGGTCCTAAGGTCCATCATTACTAACCCCGGCCCTCTAACCCGAATCTGGACACCAAACACAGCGCGCCAGGCTGAATTTTGGGGGAAATGTGTACAAAATGATGCACAACTGAATTACGCCCCCCCTCCCTTCCCCCCTCGGATGAGAGTGTGCAGTCATATAATGTGCTCATCTTGCACACACTGGAGGCAGCATCCATCCTGCCCGTCGGGTACCAACTCGGGATTCAGTGCCTTGCTCGAAGACACTTTGACACGTCATGCGATCGACCATGAAGCACATTTGATCAGATGTGGCCCGGCAGGGTCAAAAGGTCCCACCTATAGGAAGCCAATAGACGATGACCACATTTACACAGACGGTTAAAGTACAGATGTTTGGGTCGTCGTCGCAGGGAAGATCCTGGTGACAAAACCCCCCCCGTCACGAGATCTCCGTCAGCAGGTGGGAGTTCGCTCTTGTCACAAAACTGTAGATGTTCATAGTGGCTTGAACCGTCATGGGCGGTCAAGCTCACCGGCAGTACACGGAGCACTGTAGTGAGACGAACCACCACTTGGGCCATGCACAGCATTTGCGGTACAGCTTACACGTTCATGTCCACGCATTTTAACGTGTATGACAGGCACCACTCTTCAGCATGCCTTGGCTTTAGACACCTAAGGACATTGTTACTGTTAAAATGAATGCACCAGGATCATCCGTTCAGTCCTGTTTTCCAGCTGTAGTGGTCTGTTGTTTGTAGCATCCTATTACTAGTATTTCAGTGAAACTTGATACATATTAAAGGAACATTCAATGACCACATGAAAATCTAAATGTGTTGCTGAGTACATATAGCATGCTTCGCGTGAGGCGACTGGTGCTTTCCTTCGGGCCGAGCGAGCAGAGCTGGGAGCTGAGCAGGATGAGTGGAGTGTGGAGTGGCAGCAGCCTCCAGCAGCGCCCAGTGGATGCCGGGGTACTTGTGGAGTTTTCTCCAGCAGGGTTCCCCCACCGGCTCAGGGGTCATTGACTCCACAGCATTGACTGCAGCTCTTTCCACACTACATTGGCCAGCTCCACTCCACTAGGCCCACTCTCCACACACACACACACACACACACACACCCGCACACACACTTAGGGGTCGGAAAAACAAAGCAGTAGACATAAAGGCAGGGAAGGGAACACAGACAAATGCACACAGCAGAAAGAATAAAGGCAGCAAGAAGCCGAGGCACACATGCAAGGCAGGGAGACCCAAATACTGCACACACACAATATATATATATATACATATGTTTGTATTCCTACACTTGTTTGGACCTTCCGTTACCTACATTGATACTATTACTATTACTCTGTGTCTCTGACACAATAGTGAAATGGTGTATTCAACGTGGAACACGGGGTCGTGAGAATGAGATTGTCCAGATAAGACGAAGAACCACACGCAGCAGCTTCAACATTGTGTCCACACATTTGAAAGAAAAAAAACAAAAAACAAAACATATGGGAAATTACATTTATATTCTGCTAATATGCAACAGCGTATACTTCCACATCATGTTCACTATCTGCGAAACTAGCACCCGCTGACAATCTATTCCGTGCATTTCCCCTACATGCTCTGCTTGTGGAAAATAACGTATGATTGACGTAGATGTTATGGTTAGACTGTACTCGTGCATACTACATTTAATATTCAACCAAAACCTGCAATCGTTATATTGTAATGTTCCGTTTTGTTTTTTTGCAGCTATTACCTTGGCCGCATGTGGACTTGGTATCCGGTGTAGTCCAAGTCCAAGAAAATAACAATTCCTGGACTGGAAAAATATTGCCAGTGACTATAATGCCCCCCCCCCCCCCCCCCCCCCCAGCAAAACATTTTAGTTGTATGCAAATGTAATTTCTAGGACTCGGGAGTTAAACGTGCACACTTTCCAAATCACACAGCGCCGCCGCATCTTGCCAATCTGAGGGAGCAAGCAAGCTGATCGGTTCATCCAACTCATGCTGGGGACGAGTTCGAAATGGAAAAAAAGAAAGTTCACACTCAGAATACATCAAAGCATAAAAGAAACAGCCGAGCAGACCTCTCCAAATGAAATGGATCTGAAATGTATACGGCGCTGTTATGATTCGCCTCTCATTCAGCCATTCACGCACCAATGGCAGCGAGCTACCACGCAAGGTGCTGGCCTAACCGTCAGGAGCAAGTCGGGGTTCAGTGTCTTGCCCAGGGACGCTTGGACATGTGGACAGGAGGAGCCGGGGATCGAACCAACCTGATGACGTGAGCAAAAGCCGCATCCTGGTGCATGTTGGCCTACGTGTAGCCTAGAGAAACATGTTCCAGACTTGTGTTCATGGTTGTCCAGATTCAAAAAGAATACCGCGTTACCTTACTCAATACGGCAGCTTCGACACCTGTGTCCTCCCACTTGGACGTGGGTTTACCTGGCTGTAGTAACCTGCTGTTCTCACAGGCTGCTGTGGAAGATAAAGCAGACATGGAAATATGGATCTGACAGGTCTGTAGTGATGGCACCTTTAACCTGTCCTCAAGTCACGCCGCTTTGGGAACCACAGTCCTAGATTCTCTTAGTCTGGGGGTTTAGATTATATACTGTAAACTGTATCACTGTAAAATGCACCAAATGTGTAACATTGTTGAACCACTGCTTTTTGTCACGTGTCAACTTGAACTCGACAACCCATTTTAAAAGTGTCAAGTTGCAGTTTGATGCAACCGAAAAACGGGAAAGACCTCCAAGCAGACCTAAAACTTCCAGTCGGTGCCGACAACACTGATAACTTACAATTTCAGGGTGCCGTGTCTGCCAAGTGCACCACAGGGTTAGGCCAAGGGAGTAAACATTCGACGCCCCCCCCCCGATTCAAGTCAGCCCACCTGCTCTCCGTCCGTACAAATGGACCGTGCCAGCACCCTCACCGAGTGGTCCATTTTCCTGGTGAGGTAACCACTTCCATTAGCGTTCATCAGCCTCGGCTACCGAGGGACCACTTTACTGACATCTGCTTTATGCTGGCATCCACACACTGAAAGGCAAAAATGTTCCTGTAGAGAGAGAGAGAGAGAGAGAGAGAGAGAGCCTCTTGGCTCCGTTGGCTCCATGAGTGCCAGGGCTCCATCAGTATTAATTGACGGGGCCACATCGGGGTATTAGTGGTTAAAAGGCTTTTTTCCTGCAGTCTTACGGTGCCATGGACTGGCATTTGGTTATACACGTATTTGTTGGCTGATTATGGTGCACTTGATGGGATTAATATGAGGACTGCAACCTGCTCGCGCCGAGACTGAACTTCACTGTTCCAAACCAAAAACAGCGGGCCGAAAGAGGCTAAACGGGACTAAGAGTCTGTGGCCACGCTCGCGGCTCTGTGAGGACGTATGTGGGCTAAATGCAGCGCGCAAACATCCGCACAATGACGTCAACCAGTGACGCAATGTAATTGAGGACATTTAACTATTGTCCCACTATTTGACAGCAACAGTAACGAGTTATTTTACAGATTAAGAGTTCACAAAACGAAACATGATGATCAGCTTCCACTTTTAGAGGTTAAAGTACCCAAAAGTGTGTACAACCAAGTACAAAAGAAGAATGCTACGAATGCACCAGTAATAACAATCCAATAATAAAAGAGTGTAACACCAGCTACCATTTCCATGAATTATGAGTACTTTTACTTTTGACATTTTGCCGACAATACTTAAGATTAAGATTAAGATAAGATTAAGATAGACTTTATTAATCCCACAGCGGGGAAATTTACAAGTCACAGCAGCAAAGACAGAAAGGTGCAGAAACACACAGCAGACGAGCACTGTGTCAATAAGAATTAGAAGTATTATTATGCTAGAAGTATACTTACATACTTAGTATTTTTACATTGCAGTATTACTATTTTTTACTGAACTGCATACTTCCTCCACCACTGGTTTACATGCTGATGTTTAGCAAGTACACTGTTTACTGTCACAATATTAGTCTAGCTCATTAGCATGCTAACTTTTGCTGATCAACGGCTTCGGCTGGCTATTGGGGCACCATGGCAGCTCAGCTGGTAGAGGGCTGAGGGTTCACTTCCAACCCCGCGCCCTTTGCATCCTGTCCGTCTTCAGCTGTGACTATATAATTAAGGCAAATATTCCGAGAAAATGTCCCCTTCCTAGGTTCCCTTCCGTTAGGTGTTACGCGGCCTTGTGGTATTTTGGGTCACCTCACAATGCGTTTCGCGGTCCCTGTGTTATGATATCGCATTATGTATTACGCAGTAGACCCCTCAGCTGCCGCCGACTCAGCCGCAGGTCGTGCGTCATTGCAGCTGGATAGACAACTAGTGGTAGCTAGTTAACCTAGCGCGCTGACCGACTGGGGCCATGGGACGATGCTGTAGCTGGGATTATGACTACGGGCCGTGAGTTCACGTGGTGGTGCTGGTCGTCACAGTAGAGCTACCGAAGTCATGTCCATGGGATCATAGACGCCACAACCACAAATGCAGCCGTAGTCCGCGAAACAACCAGCCCAGCCGGTAGCTGTATACTGACAGTAGCTCTGCCTTTTGAAGGGAGTAATGAGCAGTAAATCTCTCCTTAAGTAATATCTGCAGAGCGCTTCCCCAATACTGACTGCATTACAACTGGACTGGACCAACACACCAACCGTCCCCATGGATCAGGGGGAATGCAAAAGCAGTTCATACAAAGAAAAAAAAAAACTCATGGCTTGCTTGCTTGCTGAATCCAAAGTACCGGTAAGTAAAATGTTATATTGTAGAGCAGAAGCAGTGGGGGAAAAAACGTGCAAAACTGATTATCTTCTGGCGTCACAGAAAGTCAAAAGACTCTGGGATCAGAATTAGCATGCTTAAACAATACCCTAGCTGAATCATATGATCCAAAAATAGGTGCCTTATGCCATCAGTGCAGCCCTCTTGAAGGCATTAGGTAAAGCATTAGACTAACTGAAGAGTTCTTTTTTTTTTTTTTTTTTGCTCAATGTTGTACAGCTTTATAATCTTTATAATCAGCCATGGCCGGCGAGGTGAAGAAAAGAAACGTTGACTGGAAGCAAACTGGTGAAGCGACGAAGGAGGAGAGAGAGATTTTCCCTCAACTGCCATTCTGCCTCGTTGTTTTCCCCATCTCCCTAAACCCCTCTGCCTCACCTTTCTTTCTCCGTCCCTCCAGCCCGTGGGGGTTTTGCCCCGGTGTTTTCTCCTGAGAAACCTTTGACAACCATGGTATTTGGCGCTGAGCTCGTCCAGCTATGCCCGGTGGCAGTGGGCACCCCTCCAGCACCAACCCCCGCTGAGCAGGCCTGCCCGTCTGCCTGCCTGCCTGGCGAAATGAAATTAGGGAAGACATGATGGCACAGTCATCCTCTCCCCACCCACAGGCTGATTGCATTAGCCGAGCGTAAACTCGATTTGGTGCTTTTCTGCGGCCATCGGAGAGGAATTGATTTGGATTTAGCCTAACTGGCTCGGCCACATGTCCTCAGCAAACAGGGATAATTTCTGAGGAGGGACATTGGCGGTGATGATGGCGGCGGTTGAAGTGGTGGTGAGTGGAGAGTTAGAATGGGAATTTAACCAGCGAGCAGCGTGCCAATATGAATACCTCAAAGTGACAACTTGACAGTCAGGGAAGTTCGGCTGTATGACACTTTAATATGCCCCTGAAGGTAGAAGTCGAGGAGTTGATCTTTTGATGCAGGTATTTCTCTCATAAGGCTGCACTTTCTCGTATAGATGCATATTAAAAGACTCACTGACTCTCTCTTCTCATATTTCCTGCTCTGGACACGCTGAATACTGTGCGAAATATGTGCGATAATGATGTACTATTAAATTGACTCGGCTATAAATAAGTCTGTCCAGTACTGTAAATGCTACATACACTGCCGAGCCCTGAGGTCTCTAACACACAGAAAAGCCGGAATGTGTAACGTCTCGTTCTGTTCGCTAGTCTGTTTTGTCTTATTTTTATTTTGTCTCGTTGCAGGCGCTTCACTTCCTGCCCTTGTGTGTGTGTGTGTGTGTGTGTGTGTGTGTTTCCCCGCCTTCATGATCACCTGCCCCCGCCCTGATTGGCTTCACCTGTCACCTCATTAGCTTCTCACCTGGGCGCATTTAGTCCGCGTGCTCCCCTCCTCCTGCTGCCAGTTCGTCTTTGTCCTCTGTGATAAGCGTTCCGGCGCTACTCCTAGTGTCTCATGTGTTTTGGTGTATTAGATTTAGACCACCATTGGTTTGACTATGCCTCTGTCCCCCCCCGCCCCACCACCACCACCACTGAAAAGTCAAAATATAGAATATAGAGTAGAATCTGACAACTCAGAGTTGAGGCCTCCTGCCTCTGCTGACTTTGTGTCCCTTAAATGTCACTTTTTTTTGTGGAAAATTGTAAGAGAATCATTGAACATTACCAAAGACATTCCAGTGGACAGAAATGGTCCACTACCCTGCGTATACAAAGATCGCGTACAGTATTTCAGATCTAAAACAATCCCTGCAGGTCCACTTGAGGGATCGCGGGGTCATAGAGCTAGGGGCTCGTCGACTCGCTGGCTTCAAATTGAAATGCTTGATTGTTTGACTTGAAAGAGGCAGTCAGCCTAAAGCAATATATTGCTCGTCTTGGGAAGCGTCTGAGGAATAGGGAAACTGTTACCTGTCCTTTCAATCAGTGTCCTTTTCAAATGAAACGCTTTCTTTAGTTTTACATCACATCGATGTCGTCGCCACCCACATTCTACTTTAAAAGGCTTTAAGGCAGCGATTACTGTCCAAGAACGTGAAATTGAGGCATTGGCAGAATGTGTTAGAATCAGATGTTACTGACAGTTGCGCTACTTGAGGATAATTCTGATAACGAACCAGAGCACCATCACCCCTGGGGGAAAAAAATCAGGAAAGGCTTGCGCCGTTACTTCTGCGAATGTAAGCAGTCCTACATATTTCCAAATTAGCCACTCGGGAAAGAGTTAGTGAATTTGATGAAAGCGGTGTTTTGATCGGTGAACTAAACAAGTATAAAGTACAATAAGGTTCGAAGGCAGCATAGATGTAACATGGATGAAAACACCATACCTTTTTAGTAACGGTAACTCCTTGCACAGCCGCAGTCCGCTTTGCTCCGTTTACCAGATCAGTTCTGGGATCAGAACAAAAAAAAAAAAGGTTCTGTTTCAAAAAAAAGGTTTGGTGTCATAGATCCAGTTGAATATGTTTTTAGATTTGCCATCAAAGAAAACCAGTTCTCAAAGACTCTGCAAGGATTTTTAAATAAGGGTTATATTAACAACAAAGATCCCAACCTGGCCATTACAACACCTCATTGGACGGTTCATATTTCAAGGAGAACACACTTCTGTCAAATCAAAAGCCTTCCTTTAGCTCTGTACATCGATGACTTTGAGTCTTTTGTGTAAAAGCGTTGACGCGAAGATGTTTGGATATGAAAGGATTGCAGAACCACTTTTGAGAGATCTCCAACCGCTTGAAAACCAAGGGATTTACTTCAGTGGGTTGGGAACCGGTGTTACGGATACAGTGTTGCATGCGTCATCTGATAATTAGGGAGCACATTCATTCGCTGGTTTTCGGGGGTCCGTTAACGCTGATAAGTTTCTTTGTTTAGTTTGACCAGTCGGGAGTGATATTCAGAGTTGTTCTGTGCAAAGGAAGTCATTTTTATTGAGAACCAAAGAGTCATGTAATGAGAAGGTCGAAAGGGGATTGTGTATTGATCAAATTATCATACTTTCATTGTATAACAGGGTTTCCCCCCCCTGGCATTTTGCATGATCCTTTTTTTTGGAGCTCTGTTTGTGTTATATATTGGAAAGAAGTACTCCACGTTACATTATTTGAACACTGCCATACAACGCTACCCCTACAAATATGCAAGAGAACAGAACGAACTGTCCACAGAAAGAACTCGTGAGAACTGGACTCTTTTGCGGTTGCTACTTCCACTCGTAAGTGATGTTGTACCTGGAAATGACGGTGCATAGGTTGTAATTCTGGGACACTGTGAAACTTTTGGCATGCCCCCCCCCCCCCCCCTTTACAGATGAAAGCTTGTGTTGCTTAAAGCTTGACGCTAAAATAAATGAGCGCAGGAAACCTTTTACAGGATGTGTGTCCAGGCCTGAAACGCAAACCTAAACTCCATTTTCTGGAACACTACCTTCATTTGATCCGCTGCTTTGGGTCACTGGTTTGGTTTTTGGACAATACGCTTTGAAGCTAAACATAGCTAAGTGGTTTGTGATGTCAGTAATTTCAAAAACATTCTATTGACTCTGTCCCTCAGACACCAGTTTATGTTGGCATACTACTAGGACATGCCCAGCATGTTTAAACCAACGGTGGGTGTAAAAGGAGTATCACATGTTTCCCTGGACATTCTGGCCTCCTCTGTCAAGCAAGTGGAATGCAGTGTATCGCGGGCCACAACCACATGCATACATGGAACAAATTACAACAAGGGAATGTCTCTGCCAATCGGAAGCACACTTGGACTTTTTTTTGTAAAATTGTCCCATGTGTTGCTTGTATGCAACTATGCTTCTGTTGTTGAAGCTTTCTCGGCTTGGTGTTCGGAGCACTTCAGATGCTACGACGTCTGCAAAAGAGACCCTGCTCAACTGATGGTAGCTGAACCCGAAGAGCTCAACCACTAAACTCCATCATCAGCATACACTGTGCGAGGCCTGGTTTCACCAAAGGCATTTCTTGTACATTAAGGTAATCTTTTAGGTACGCCCCCCCCCCCCCCCCCCCCCCCTCCATGGAGTTAAGATGGAAGTAAGAAAATGTATGAGATCGATGCACGGGTTCACAATTTGAGTTTGGAATCACAATAACCAACCTCCCCTTTTAGTTTAACAAGGCTGCACAATCCACCTACAAGCTACGTAGCTACTAGCTCGGTTCCACTGTTTCCCATGGAGTATTCCAGTTTTCTCAACTTAGACGAGGGCTTATCCACGTGCCAGGGACCAGGATGATACTTCCATGCACAAACGGATAACCAAGGCACTCCAAAGACCTGATCATAACATGAATACTACTGTTAATGTAAAGTGTCCTGTTTTTGATGAATAGATGTTAAACTGGTTGGATTATAATGTTTCTCTTGCTTCAGCCATTTATTTTAGGTTACTGTAACACATTCTGGTTTTTTTTATTGAATTATCATTATTAATATTTTACTTGGGTTTTGCTAAGCGTGATTTTGAATTGTTAGCTAGATTTTGAAGTTTAAACAACTGAAAATTGAGTAAACACATGTACAAATTTAAATGAAATGGACAAAGACAAACTTATCACAACAGGCCACATTTTAGTTATGTTGAGATAGATATTCAAATAGATTCAAATGAACAGAACAACCACCCTACGCAGTTCAATAAGTTAACAAATTCAAATCAGCCAGACTAAGACAAAGGTTTATGCAACGAGGAACATTTAATCAAGGTAACACATGGTGACGTTTGAAGACAACAAATTGTATTTTTTCACTTAACTTTTGCTTTTATTTTTAAGTTGAAACAACAAGTTTTTGTTTAAAGGACAGTCTGTGTTACATATCTAATGAACAGTAGAGTAAAATATGTATATATTTAATCCAGTTTATACAGTGAAGTCCCTCCTTTTGTCATTATTGAGACAGTTACCAATATTGATGTTTGATTTTTGAAAATACAAATGCCATGAAGATATATTTGTTTTTTTGAACAAACATTTTAATAAAAAACCCTTAAATGAGTATTTTTCTAATTCATTGTGACCCAGATATGTGGTGAGTGGTACATTTTTACTATGTAAAAACAACCTTGTCGGTGCCCTCTGGTGCACCTGCGATAGACATCGACACTCGGACTCCTCGGACGTGTGATCAAAGCCTCGTCTCAAGGATGTGACAAAGTAATTCTCCCTGGCAGGAGGCTTCAAAGGGGGTCCTCAGCCGGATGGAGGGGCCACAGTGGGTTTGGCCTTCCAACAAAAAACACCAACCTGATTTTCCACCCCCACCCCCTGAAAATAGCTTCCTGCGCCCAGAGCAATTACACTGATAGAAGGAATTGTACTGCATCATCCCTCACCTCTAATCCAGCCCCAGCCAACCCTGGACGCTGGGTGACGTAAAGAGCACATCAGTCTGAGGCGAGCACACGCAGTTGGCTATTATAGATTGAAATTCTGTGTCCTTTCTGGCTTTAATGGATATTTATTGTGGAACATGTACTGTCAACATAGAATGTACAAAAATATGGAAATAGCCTCAGTGACTTCACTTATCGGGCAGGGCCCGATAAACCCGCTAGGGGGCCCATGGGCAAAGAAAACCAAACATTATTTATATGCTGAAATACTACCCTGCCCGAGGTTTGCTGTGTTTCCGACAGTTTGTGATAATTTAATGAAACTGTCAGAAGGTCAGAAGTCTGAGGTCTGGGCCAGAGTTTGGAGTCTGGACCTCCTCACCAACACTTAGTCTTCCGTAGGATTGAGTAGCTCTTGGAGTCACAAACAGGTTCAAAGAATTCACTGGAGACGATCAGAGGTCGAGTTTTATTCTTCGACAGAGATAAAAACCCGGGCCAGTCCCGGAATCTGAGTAAAGAAAAGTGCTCTGCACATGTTCTTATATAGTCCAACAAGCCCTGCCTTCTGGTGGTTTTTCCTCCACCTTTTTTCTAAAAATAATTCATCGTTGCTGGGTAAATATTGGTGTCATTTCTCCCAAATTTGGGATGGTCCAGATATGTCCAGGGCATGTCTTTGATTCCAATATGTTGGGGATTTTCCACACTTGGGCAATGCCTGGGCATGTTCTTTTGACACACTTGTTTTTGGGACCTTCTGGACTGTATTTTTTTTTAAAACATTTGACTCTTTTATAATACAAATTTGATATGCACCAAATACATATAATATCAAAGCGAAATATGAAAGGACTTATGGCTAGATTTTTCTCTATATGACAAGGGCCCAAGATTGGGTGAAAATGCAAGAGCCATTTCAGTTTTTAAATGTGCATATCAGCGGTGCATATCACCAAACACACTTGTAATTAATCAAATTACCACGCGGCACCCTGGGTCCCTTGGGGCCCCACGAAAGACCCTCGTACAGCTTTAGAACGTCCCGTCTCGTCTCAGCAGGGATGGAACAGACTGTAGCTGTATATTTGCCAAGCCAATGATCCCTGGCAACAGAAGTCTACTGCCAACACAAGTGCGTGCTTGAAAGTTAAGAAATCTCCCCCCGTGTTTCACCAGCACTTTCAGACGTGCTTGTGATCGAGACCTTGCCATCATCACCTGGCGTAGTGTCCTTTAATCTGCATTCTTTCTAATGGCCATCAGGGGGCGACTCCACTGGTTGCTGAAAGTCAGATAGTGTAGAAGTCTGTGAGAAAATGACCCCACTTCTCACTTGATTTATGACCTCAGCAGACATTTTCCTCAGGACTTTATGGCCTCAATCGCTAGTTTCAAGTCTCTTCAATACATCACGATGTTCATTTCGTAAATAAACCAGGGCATGCTTTAGGGCGGGGCTGCCTTGTGATTGACAAGTTGCTACCACGGCGACCCGTCACTCACGATAGAGGCTAAAAGATAAAAGACACCCCACTTCATGTTGTCCGGTCAGCACATTTACATTTACAAGTAAATTTATAAGCCGGCTCCGCCCCTCTCGTCCAAATATGGTCACTTCTGGTCAAATTTCTTTCATACAGTCTATGCTTTGGACACGTGTGTACCTTTTTTTTAATTTGAATTTGAAACTGAAAATAAATGAGGGCTGAGCGCAATCATAAAACCCTCTCTTTACCGTAATGGCTCAACACTCTTTAACATGATGGAAAGAAAAGTGAAAGTGAAAGTGAAAGAAAACAATGTGTTGCACTGATACTTATACCATGCAACTGCAATAAAGCTGATTCTAATTGGATCTTTAGGTCGATTTATACTTCTTTTTTGTGTGCATCTTGCAAAGGCTGCAAAGGCTGCAGAACAGCTATTAGATTGATTTGGGGGGGGGTCTTAATGTTCATAGAGGTAGGGTTACAAATTGCAAAAAATGTTACTATTTCATATAGGCTTTTTTTTCTCATAATAAAGGCATATGACGCTGATACAACAACTTAAAGTACCACTGATCAATGTTTTTTGTTATATATACCTATACCTGGGGCGCCATTAGCCTAGCTTAGCACAAAGAGCCATGTGGCCTGCCGAAAGTGAAAAGTGCACACCCCACACATACAAAGCTGCTATCAATCTGGGAGTAAAAGTTAGCCCACATGCTCCACACCCCACCCATCCATACATTTATATGTGCATACGTTGTTTATATCTATGTGTATTCATGCATGCGTGCTGTTTTTTTCATGTGTATTTGTGCAGCCGCCGTCCTCCACCAGCCGGGCCTCCTTCCTCCCTGTGATATTTAGTCAAACAAACGCATCACATTTCCAGACTGTGATAAGACTGTTATTTCACATTTCATTCATGCCCTTATGTGAAGGGCATCTATCCTCACACACACACACACACACACACACACACACACACACACACCCTGACAACATCTTTGGAAGCCTGTCGTAATAATGGGAGGTCGCGGTTTCCCGTTGCTTTTGTATGTGTATCTACCTCCATCATTAATGTAGAACAGTGTAACCAGGGCTTTGGTATGTGTGTGTGTGTGTGTGTGTGTGTGTGTGTGTGTGTGTGATCCCCAAGATTTCCTAACCTTGAATGGGGCTCCTTGACTTTATTATTTCAACAGCGAGACAGGTGCGGCACTCGTACAGGATCCCACCTGAGTGGGGTGGAGCAACACTCACCGCGATCGTTTTAAATCCGCTTTATTACAACTTGGGTCGTACTCTCGCAGTTCAGTTCTGTTTGTGATGACAGCCATCGGTCTCACCGGTAGTGGCTGGTCTCTTTGCTGATCACTTCATTTGGAGGTCAAACTGTCAATTTGAAGCCTTTTTTTTCTCTCCAATGTTTAAAAAAAAAAAAAAAAAAATCGGTGGAGTGCGCTGTTTTAAAGAATGGAGAGTCGACAATGAATTTGTGAACGATGATCAACGAAAGGCGGAATAAAAGAGCTCCAGTGCTACGTTTAAAGTCAGACACGTTGGCGCCGTCACATGCATACCTCCGTCTTCCAGCCCCACCTACTCCGGATGTATAAAGACATTTAAATTCAGTTGACCACCTCCTCTCCCTCTGCCGCCCCCGTTTGAGCGGTGTGCATTTCCATGTGGGCTGACGAACTTTGATGGTGCCACCCCCACCCCCCACCACCCCCACCAACCCTTCACCAGGCAGCAGAACATCATATGTTGTGACATTATTAAAAACGCCGGCTACCGACCAGGAATGCAAATACACAGAGCAGTGTAATAGATAGCATCACGCACCATTGCCTTGAAGAGAGAGAGAGAGCTGGGGGGGGGGGGGGGGCGGCGGTGGAGACAAAGACATATATGAGCTGTGCTGTAGCCTCAGCGGCATCATTTGAATTTGCATGTTATCAGGCGCAAGACGTCTCCATCAAAATGTCAGACTGGGCCCGCGGTCTGTCACCACTGATTTATAATAAAGGCAATAAGTTAAAGTTTGGCCTTTTCATGGGAGGGATGCTTACACAGTAGCAGGCTGCTATCTGCTTTTTCCTTTTTTTAAATGTCAAAACTCAAGGCGGGGGGAATTTCCGCAGCCAAATCCGACCTGTGGCGCACAGTTTTTCTGCCGTTGGTGTCGGCTGCGTTGTGAGGGTTGAGAAATGGCCGAAGGATGACTGCCGTTGTTTGACAGGAGAGCTGTGCAGCATGTAGATGAAAACATGCACCTGGACCTGCACAGTTAAAACCACGCGGCGCAAAGCCGCCTTTGCCAGAGACATTTTGACGTGTGATGGCAGTGAAAGTACGGGCGTAACTGGTTTCCTCAAGGATGGCTCAGTTCGAGTAAGCCGGCATATTTTGAAAGGACTGGCGTCTGCTAAAACGAAGCCAACCAAAATATGATCACACTCGATTTGTTCAGCAAGATAATCTTCATTCACTAACACCACTTTTATGGTTTTTGAAGCGTAACCTTCGGTCAAATTCTTCAAAAAGTTGACAGACTTCCCGTTCCCTCGTCTGGAGGTCAATGGGTTTTTGGTCAGATGCTGATGCTGATGATTTCAACGCTTTGTTCTACGACATGAAATACGTCAGCAGATACCCCCCCCACTCGTGGATTTGGAAGCTTGGACATTAAACGTCTTCAGTCATCTACTCACTAGTCCGCCTTTACAGCCTCGTTGTGTTTATACTCTACATCTATCTATATTCTCTTCAAAGTGAAGCTCAGCGGTGGTGACGTTGAAGTAATGTGACCGTGGTGTAGTTCCTTTACAGCCTAACGTTAGCTTTTTATTTCTGGCGATTCCATTTACGCTTCAAAGATCATCAAAGTGGAGTTCGTCAGTGAAGTTTATCTCGCTGAACAAAACTCCAAATATTCGCGAATATCCACTCCTTGCGCATGTCTTGTCTGAACACACCTTTTATGCATCTATCATTTTACGTGATTATAGCATCTTCCAGATTATTCCGATGACATGTAGTAGGTTTTTGCTTGTAGAAGACAAGACAATTCTGGCGAGAATGTGTGCATTTTGTGTGTTCATTGTAATGTACCTGGGACAGATTTGTCAGAGGGAAGCAGGGTAAGGTGCTGTGTCCTACCACTAGGAGTCACTAAAGTCCAAAGTTTTCAGATCCTACATATAGGGGCTTTTAC
Source organism: Enoplosus armatus (assembly GCF_043641665.1). NCBI lineage: Eukaryota > Metazoa > Chordata > Actinopteri > Centrarchiformes > Enoplosidae > Enoplosus > Enoplosus armatus. Next base: position 18,704,518 of record NC_092200.1, on the reverse strand, counting down.
CTAGCTACATTATCCGCCAGTTGTACATGTTGTATCATGTATAACGGTCGAACACTGGTGGTGAAAGTTTGGACTATGTGACCACCCAGGTGCAAAGTTACCTCTTGGGGACACCATCCTCGCATTCCGTCATTCTAAGGTCGGTACTTCAACGCAGAGAGCTGGAGGGCATTGCTTCAGGATAAAAGCAACAAAACTCAGAGGCCCTTCCATTCTAAACCATAAGCTGCTCCTCGACGGAGGATTTGTACTTCAAATGTTCGAGCTTTCCGGGAAGAACGAGGATGGACAACTACACGGGGATTCCTGCTTTAATCTTGTCTTTCTCTTTCCGCCCGTCAATCTCATCCTGCCTTGTGCGGCCCGATGCTCACGTCGCCCCTCTTCTACTGGATGCTGGATTTAAGAGTGATTGACGGGCAAGACGGATGGACTGAGCCGCGAGGCTGTCCGGTCTTTCAACATGCATAATGACCAACAGCAGCTTAGTCAGCCTGTTGCATGTCTGACAAGGCACCGAGAGAAAGACGAGGTGATTGGTTTCCACATTCACACCACAGCATGTGTTGAAATGTTAATGACATGAAGTAAATGTCGGTAACACCAGATTAAAGCTGCCGCGTGTCGCATTCTAATGTCCAGAAAACGTCAGTGTATTCATTCGGACTTAATAGTTGATCAAAAACTGAAAGGCGGAGAAACCTTTATTGAAAAATACACAACAGTACAACGTCATGTAAGACATCAATACAAACTTCGACTTTTGTACCCAAAATGTGAAAATTGAGGGGCCAACAGCTGGAGAAAAACTTAGGGCAGTGGTAAGACGACTCTGGTAACAACTCAGTGGAAGTGATAATAAATGAATAACACATTTTTAGAACATTCCAAACCTTTTATTAAGGTTTGCACTTTGAAATCGACAGTGTTGGCGGTGGCATAACTCTCGTGCCATCTGCCCGTTTGAACGAAATGGAACCAACGTTTCATTCAAATAAAAAGCGTCTTTAAAATCAGTTGGCAGAAAATAGACAGAGTAGTATATGCATGTGCACTGAGGGCATTTGTGCAAGCACATATTCCTGCATTGTTAGTGTGATATGGTAGTGTAATTTTCAATAGATTAGCAGCCTCTGCAGCTCCTTCCACTGCATTTTGGCACGAAACCAGAAAAGGGTTTTTCTGGTCTGGAGCAACAAGTCCTCCGAGTTAAACCAAAATAAATCACCAGAAGGTCCATCCAGTAGCTGCTTCAGAGCTTCCCATCATATCACACGATCAGCCGATGTCGTCCCAAAATTGTAGAAACCTTTAAGGACTTAAAGACAAGGAGTCCATCCTTTTTTTCCCACATAGGAGGTAGTGCTCCTGGGGGAAAAACCCCCCCAAAAAAACCCACCTGGAAGCACATTTCAAGATCTTGTTGAGATAAACCAACATTTGACTGTTGGTAGGAAACGAGATGCGAGCAGGTTCAAGGTCAGATGCTTTCCACCGTCCACCCTGAACGCCTCCCCAAGAGAGTTTTTGTGGCCTTTTCATTAGCTTATTAGCCGTCATTTTTCTGGTAAAGACGACCTTGTTCAAGGTTTTCATTTGGAGACACGACAACAATACCGCGAGACTGTTCACTGCACACAGATGGAAGCCAGCGCCATTTGTTTTCAGTAATTACTCTGTACCAAGATATAACAATTCATTTGACAGAGACATACCGCTGTTTAGAAATCGCTGCGCATAGCACCTTTAAGACTAAACCGGAGACAAAAGGATTTTTTTGCAGACAGTAATGAATGCACTGCTAGCTGCTGTATGCAAATGCACACTGGTATAGTAAACAACAAGGCAGCATCACAGAGCGTGTATGCCGCTAAACGTGGGATTGTATTGTATTGTATCCGCCCCCCCGCCCCCCCCCCCACCCCGGCTTCTGTTTACTTCATTCATCATTGTTCATTTTAGTTTGACTTTCCAGAGCTGTATTGAGTTTACTCTTGTTCTCGCCAGGCGGAAGCTAAAGTAATCCCTTTGAAATGACTTATTGTATTGTGCTTTACAGACAATGTCATCATTTGTTTTAATAGAGAGCAGCTCCTAATAACATGCCCCAATGAAAAGGTCAATATTATCTCTGCGGCATGGGCTGTATGAGCGAGGGCCCAGATTGGAGGATGGGAGAGAGAGACAGAGACAGAGACTGAGAGAGAGAGAGGCAGTGCCTATTAACATTTATGAATAATTTAATCCTGCATAGCTGGCCAAAGTCCAAGTGCATAATTCACTAATTGCAATCAGGGAGGGGAAGCTAGGGAAGTGTAGAGCTCTGTGTGTGTGTGTGTGTGTGTGTGTGTGTGTGTGTGTGGCTCAGAGATATGGAGGCTGGGGAATTGGCTTTATGAATGTACAACGGAGAACTGAGCCTATCATCCATGCATGGTAAAGCTCTTGTCACCGGACCTGCTTTGCTATTATACCACCTAACACGGGGAGCTGAGTGTGTGTGTGTGTGTGTGTGTGTGTGTGTTATTTATTACTGACCCAGTGTTCATTACAACATTTAGAGAATTAATTATGACTGACACTATACAGAAATATAGTCATTCTGCTACTTTTAAATATGGATTGTGGGTGAAAGGAAAAGTCTGATGATGATATATCTGATGATGATATATATATATATATATATATTATACTATTATACGCTTGTATTTTGAAGGCAAGTTTGATGTCTGGTATCTTTATCTGCCATATGTTACAGTTTGACGACAACGCTAACCATTTAGCCGCCGGAAACATTTTCCTAATGACTTCGTGGTAGTTTCAACTGCTAGTTTCGAGTCTTCTTCAATACAGCATGATGTTCATTTTGTAGATTATGGTCCCGTTTCGAGTAAAACAGATGATAAAGCAGGGTATGCTTCAGAGCGGGGCTACCTTGTGATTGACCGGCCCCTACCACGGCTATGTCCGCTTCTCTTATGCGCTCTATGAACAGGCGACATGTCTCTGTTGGTGCTTTAGCCCAACATTTCATGTATTCTCAATAAAACGCCAGCCGACAGATTAAGTCGGTTGTTGTTGTTTGTTTGTTTTTGTTTTTTTACTTTAAATATAAGATGTCCCTGTCATTATTATTTGGCTAAAGAGGTCTCTATCTATTATTTTATGTTATGTTTATCTTGCAAGCTTCCCAGTGTTTCCAGTGTGTTTGTCCTGTGTTTGTTGTCGTTTCAACCGCAAATAAGAATCTAAATCCTTGTGTTTTTGTGACGATCGCCACCATCGGACGCCACTACCCTACCGCTAGGCCCCATGCAAATGAATGCGCAATGATGTCACCAAGCGTATGACGTCATCTGGCGACTTCTGGAGCTAGTGCTAGCTACTTTCATTGGAGAAGAGTTGGCAGCCACCTGCTCTTTCATCTCAAGCCACATCCACCATTCTGCTGCCAGAAATACCAGAGCACCGAATGTACTGGACATTCATTCGCGACTGAAAATGGACATTCTTCCTGATATTTGGGGTCCATTATCAATGGCTTTTGTGTAATGTGTTTGTGACCAAAGAATTTAATTTTCCCATGTAGCGCTGACGACGCTGGATGACATCACCAAAAATTATGAATAAAAGAAATATATATATATATATATACTGTATATATGACGTCATGTTTACAACTCTTAGTTTGTTTGTAATAAGCCAGTGTGAACAGGAAATGGATCAGAACTAAAAGACGACAACAGGTTGCAATGTTTTTATCGAATCGCCAGGAGGAGCAGCGATTAGGCGTGTCACAAAGTTCATAAACTCCACTCAACTCACAAAACGGTGAACTGTGAATGAAACTTGTCCACAAACAGAACACAACAGGTAGTTTTTATATAGCAACTTTAGTGGCATCGATTATGCTATTAAGCAGATCTCATCAGCATAATCGATGGCCCTAAAGTTTGTGGATAAGGTGGGCGATTCTGACTTGGAACATTCGTATGAGCAAACCTCACAGAAAAAAGTAAGAGTTTTAGAAAAGGTTCTGACATGAAGCCCAGTGTTTTTTTTGTTTTGTTTTTCTTTGGTCCAGACCAAATGAATTAAAATACAGCACTGATAGAAACCTTACTGTTGCTTGGGCACTTTGGAGATGGGGAAATTCATTTGATTTTCAATTTTCATTTCAATTTTCATTTTTTCCACTTCTCAGAGAGAGCTTTAACTAAAAGAAAAATAGGAATGGATAGAATCTGTGCTGCAACAAAGCTCTGAAGGACTGCCGGCAGCTCGCCGGTAAAAACCCAGAGCCAGCGGTCGTGTTTAAAAGAACCTGGTTGAGAGAGAAAGCTCAGAATCCCTCAATAGAGAGAGCGTTAAGGTAGACGTGTTACCACAACCCCCTCAATCATCCATCACTGTGTCTGACAAGTCCCAAATGTCAGACAGGGCGATCCCTCAGGGCAGCACTAACTAGATAGCGACAGAGGACAGATATGGTATCGAACGGCGGACAAAAAGTTCTGAGATAGTGCTTTTGTTCATTACAGTCCACCTGATAAATGGCTTGCAGGTTCAGATAGTTTCAGCAAATAGTTTCCAGTCCCTCCTGTCACTGCCAGTGTCCTGCAGACAGGCCTGCTACCCATCGGCAAAGAAAATTTCCCATCACTCTCCACACTTGTCAACCGGTCCTCTTGTTTTTTTTTTTGTTCACTCCCCCAGTGACAGACTTCCAGGCTGAGTTTTAAAGATGACAGGCCAAAAACTTCCTGCCAATGAATCTTTCAAGGGAGGAAGCACTAAAGTCTTTGAGATGAGATTATTTCAAATGTCACTGTCCAGAATGTAAAATGAACTGCAGTGGACTATATTCTTGAACTTGTTCGGGCTGTCTTGCTTTTCTCTTTGAATGCAGTTTTAAACTCATCTTAAAGGACCCCACAGGGTTTTTTTGCATGTTTTAGCTCATTAACCACAGTCAATGTATCGGTAGCATCAGACGTCTGAACATAAAAACACTATCAGACTAATGAAACACTGCCGTTCAGCATGTCCCCACCTCCTACATAGATTTGAAAATCAAACAGATTGGGGGGGGGGGGTTGTGTTGCCTCGGTTTACCTGGGCCCAAACCACTTAATACATCTCACTTTCAGGCCACAAGGGTTCAGGACATGCTAACAGGATGTTAATTTATGCTTTATTAGCATCTCAAAATATTAAGTTGTAGACTACATAACTAAATGCTGTGATGTGTTGTTTCACTTTGCTTATGTTGATAACTATCTTGGTGCTACGTGTGTTGTTTTTTACTAACAAGATTCAACCAAATCATACGTACGTCAATCACAAATTTGCCTGGGGGATTTACAATATGTACAACATCTGTCCTTAGACCCTCGATTCCGAAAAACTCAAATTCACACAGTTGTCAAGGGTTACTGTTATTTGATCAAACTAGTGTCTGTGTTAGGCAGGGCCAATGACCAGCATCTAAGTTTTATTAGAATTTAGGACTAGGACATTTTGTGGCATCCATTTTTTCACAGCAGGCCTCTAATTTTGTAATTTGGAAATGTTCATCTGTGTTTTATGGGCACATATAGCTGGGTGTCATCAGCATAGCAGCGGAAATTAATTCCATGACTTGAATTCCATGACACGGTAATTTGTGACATGGTAAACATTATGAATATGCATTCAAGAGGTAATGGTATTGTTGGGCGGGAAAGGGGACCACTTCCATTTGAAATGTGTGACTTCTGAGAGGGGGTGGGGATGTTATTTATAAGGCATGATAAGCAAAGCGTTGATAATGTTTGCTATTACGAAAAAGTATGCCCAAGGTTCCACGATGAGACCACATGAAATACTTGCAACGGTCTCCCAGGAGAGGAAGCCACAATTGGCCTGTTTTCTTTTTCCTATTTCTGTGTTCTTTATTTTGTAGTAGATTACTGCAGTAAAGCTGATTGCAATGCAAAATATATTGTGGACAAAAAGCGGAATGTCAGGCTAAATTGTAACTGAAGGTGGAAGACGGTTTACGCCATGAATCACATCCCCAGTCTAAATGACTACCCTGAAGTAAATGCAAATGGGCTAAACAACTCAATCAAAAGGGGGGAGAAAAAAAACTATTGCAAGAGCTTAAAAAGAAAAAAGGAGGCATCATGTTTCTCCAGGAGACTATCAGACCGTGAGCACAGAAAACTGAACCAAGTTGTGTGACGCTCAAGTATTATTTATCTTATTTTTATTTTTATTTTACCTTTTATATTCTACTTATTTGTTATCAAAACAATAGCACCTTCAGACCACGGCAAATTCCTTGTAATGTATGTTACTTGGCAATAAACAGTTTCTGATTCTGATTCTGAAGTAGTTAACTCCTCACATAGCTCATTTAATGGTTAAAAAGTTAAGGCTTTACTCCAATCCCTATGACTGCTACTCCATATTTGATTACATGCTCAAAAAGAACCTGTTCAGGGTAAAAACCTACACAATTGATCACACCATATTATCTGACCAGGCTCCTATCACACTAGTTATTGACGTTGGCCTTAGAGAAGGGAAGATCAGTCTGGAGAAAGAACAACACTTTATTGCGTGACATCCTTTTAACAAATAAGATACAACAAGCAATCAAGAATTATCTATAAATAAATGAAATGGATGAGATTGACCCTATGAGATTGGGCAAAACCACGTTATGACTAGTTATATGTGACACAGCAACAGGGACACATAGTTCAATCGCTGCCACTGACATGTGAGGGGACTGATCGGGGGATCAGAGTACAGCAAGTTTGAGAACTACAGTGTCAAAACCAGTTTGGAGTAGAAGGCCGAGGTCCAAATTGAGGGCGAAAGACACCTAAAACCAGAATCATAAAGTTGAATTTGGTCCAGTTGGTGTCAGGTTAACCCCTTGCAGAGCAATCCGGATAAATAAATAAAAGGTAACGGTAAAAGGACTAATGCTGACCAAAATAAAGGTGAGCATTGGTCAAGCAATCTTGAGTTAGCCTCTTGCAAAATAATTTGGATTGAGCCAGTGACTCAAGCCACTGATAGAAGAAATGAAATAAAATAGCAGAGCTCTGACACACCTGTGAGGTAGCCAACATATCGGCATGCTGCCAGACTCTGGCAACACTCTGGAAAACAGTGGTTAACAACCAGAATATAGACACTGAACAGGTAGTATCGTATCCAGAATAAAAGGTAGTTTCAAGCTTATAATAATTTGGAGCCAGTTGGTGGCTAAGCCAGATGAAACAAAAATAAAATAAAGACATGATAAGATACCAGCTCTGATATCTCCATTAAGTGGCCAACAGGTAGGCCTACGAACCGAACTCTGTTCAGGCTATACAGACTCAGTGCGGCTCGGAGAACTACCCACCCATTATACCATATGTAAGATCAGTCTTGGCAGTGGGAATTGTGGAAGGCTTGCGGAGGACTCAAAATAAAACGTTGGTCCAGCAAGCAGTGACACAAAACGATTAAAAATACATTGAAACATTACTTTAGACCGCAAAAAAGGGACGACCTAATGTGATTTCAGTGGGACTTCCACGGTGGCACCCACAGTTGGCTTGCCAACACCACGGAGAGTGACCGAAAGAGCCGAACCCGCCTTACAACTGTATGGCGGCTGGTATCCCATCAGGCACCACCAAGGCCTGATTTGATCAAATCTTCCGTATCTACACCCCGCCTGCATATTCTGTTTCACTCTGAAGCAACACAAGAGATAGCAAGCCAGCTGATATGACTTACTAGCCCAACTGAGGGCTTGTAAGCTCTCAGACAAGATCCACTCTTGTCCGGCCTCTTGCTCGGTCACTGCCCCTTGTTTCTTCTTAGCTTCCTCCGTCAACGTCCTCTTCGTCTCTTCGCCTCTGCCATGATGTCCGTACCGAGAATATGAAGAAGGCCAATCTAGACCCATGTGAGACGGAGTGCCGTAAAGCGTTACGCACTTCGTACCCGTCCAACCCAAGGCCGAGCTGGTCTACAATCTAGAGTCTTTCTAGCAATCTGATATCTCATGCTGTGTGCGTGTATAGAGAAAGTAGACATAACTGTCAAAGCGTGACTTTGAGAGACGCGGCCGACCATTTGAAATGATTTGACCGTTGCTGTTGAGTCAACCTCATCACTTTGATACTCTGCTGAAGCTGCTGATGAAATCCAGCAAAGAGAATAATAGCGGGAGTGATCTGACATGTGCTGCCAGTGGCCTTCCTCCCTCTGATGCCGCCAGTTAAAACCAAGCTTATCCATTTCTTTTTCTTTTTTTGTTTCTCCTGTCAAAGCTCTCAAATGAAACAATTGGCTTTTTCTACGAAAATCAGAACACGACATTGGGTTTGGCGAACGCTTGCTCCGGTTGTTTGTTACAAAGCCACGAGGGTTAGTTGAATTGAGATACTTTCTACAATTAAAGAGATGTGTTACTATAGCAACAGTGGAGGGAGAAAAAAAAAAAAGAAAAAAAAAAAGCGAGGAATGTTCCACGAAATGAAATTCAGCAACAGTCGGACATGACTTCAAACAGACAGACGTTTTTTTTTCCCTTTCTCTTTGTCCTTTTCTCTCCCTCTGTCTAAAGGTTAGCAAAGCTTTCACTGGGTCTGCCACAGATCCTCTATCCCCGTGTCACCTCTCACATACGACACACACACACACACACACACACACACACACACAAACGCGCGCTCGTTCTTTGCAAACCGCAAGTTTACAGCGATCCAAAGTGACTCCTTCAAGCAGGCTGGAACAAAGGAAACCATGACAACAACATTCATTGATGTGCTCTTTTCAAACGAGGCGGCGGAGCTGGCTGTGCACAAATCTCCCCAGTAATGAGAGTGAAAACCTTGGAGCTTACTATGCCAACGCCAAGGCATTCTATACTTGCGCATCCTCTGATTCCTACCTCTATTTCCACCGTTCCCTTTAAGATCTGTAGGAGAGAGCACGCATGCCTTCAGCCACTTAAATATGTGACTCAGAGATGTGATAATGTATACCCAGTGGAGGATTAAGGCGGTTCACGGGGCCTCTAGGATACACTCTTTGTGGGGGCATGTCGCATATTACAGATGGAGAACTGAGCAATTCAATAACACGTTTTCAGTAACGTCGCAGAGCGCTGCAGGGACGACGTATTTTTGTGGGCCAACGCGGAAGTTGGCGTCGCCCTGGTTCCCTCGACTAAAAGCCAATGGGATTCCTCCATGTGGCAAAACAAAAGTTTATCATCAGCCAGATAATCTTCGCTAATGAACACCACTTTCATGATTTTTGAAGCGTAACTGGAATCGCCAGAAGTAAAAAGCTAACGTTAGGCTGTAAAGGAACTACAGCACGGTCGCATGACGTTTTAAGAGAATATAGATAGATATAGATATATAGACAGATGTAGAGTATAAACAGGACTAGCGAGTAGATGACTGAAGACGTTTAATGTCCGCGACAACCTCTGTAGTCTCATTTAGCCGCTTGTTAGCAACCGCCTTTTTTATGACACGTAAAAGCTTCAAAACAAACAAAACGTTGAAATCTCTTAAGCTTGTGTGTAACCACGGACCTTATTTCAGGCATCTGACCAAAAACCCATTAAAAAAAAACCTCCCAAAACATTGAATTCCAGACGAGGGAACAGGAAGTGTAAAATTGGAAACATGAAGCAGACCTGAACAGACAAGCATGCGCATCTATAGACCACAAACTTAAAGTCACCCGGTGGAGTTTTCGACCACTAGGAGCACTATGGAGCAATGTTTTCAGGATGATGGAACTACTGCTGAATTCTCCAAACTATTAAACAGTGATGCAGTCCGGCCTGCTTTCTGTTGCCGCCGCCGATGGAGGAGTTGTTTGATGGGGCGGAAACATTATTAAATCTACATGAATTTACAATGGATCTGCGTCGGGTTTCCGATTTGAGGAGAACTCCCCCGAGACATCACCAGACATGAGACGCAAGGAATTTTGCACAAATCCATCCACCAAATTGAAATTATTATTATTTATTTATTTATTTTTTTTTTAAATGCAGCCAATCCGGGGCCCTTGTACACATCAGGCCCCCTCAGCTGCAGCCTGGGGCAGCCTGTGTTTACCACATCTTTCATTTCCATTTCCACTACAGTTGCCAATAGAGTGCTGAGGGATCTCCACCCTCCAGAGAGAGAGAGAGAGAGAGAGGGTTTAGGTGCAGCTGCATATTCAACGACCTGGCTTTGAGACATATGCGTACGTGACCTGCGTTTTGTCCTTTTTGTTGTCTTGTTGTTCTTTATTTATTTTCTTTTTTTGTGTGTGTGTGTGTGTGTGTTTTGTGTTGTTGACTGCGGCCAGAGGGATGCGCGGGGCGCCTAATGAGCTTTGCTCGAACCCGCTGGCTTCATTCCAGAGTCGGCATCCGGGATCAATACGCCTGCCCGCATTAATGCGAAAACATACACAGTGGTTGCTTGGCCCCTTATGTTAAAGCCATGTTCTCGCATGCATTGCTCTTATTGCACCTGCCCCCCCCGGGTGGAAAAGGGGTTAGGACTCATTTAAATAACATGGAGAGAGCACTAGATCCCTTCCTCTCCTGGGTGCCTGTGTCATTAATTCAAGTGTAGGGAGGAAGAGGGAGAGGAATAAAGAAGAGAGACAGGGATCACGTCATATATAGGCCCTGTTCCCCTCTTGGCTAATGGCTGCCCATACATTATGAGTGGTCCAGTGTTGTGTGTCACTTATCAAACCTCAGATAGACGTCAACTCATGGTGTGGCTACAGCCTTTATGCGCTGACAGACATTTGACACTCTGTTATAACTAGCTTGCTAATGTGACCTCCTGGATTTCCCTGCCTGGCTTGAGCCCGGGAGATGGCGCTTGTCAGGGGTCAGTCGTATATTAGCGCAAAGTGCCGGTTTCACCTCATTTGGGAGCCGAGGGAAGCCGGCGATACTCCACCCACCTCCGGCTCTCCTGCCACCGACAGCGCCGCTGATGAGCGCTTGTTTGGGCCGAAGTTCATGGCCGCGGCCCTCAGATTGATGCCATGTTGATATTTAATGATGTGCTGCCAAACGAAAAGCCGACTCCGGCGCTCGACAACCCTGCCGGAAACCGCTGTCCATGCTAAATGTCATTCTAATTATCCATCCCTTTTTTTTGTTTTTTTGGTTGTTGCACCGAATGCAGGAGTAAACATTTGCACAATTCTTTGCCCTCTTGATCCCTCCGTTCCTTCACTCGCTCTCCTTCCCTTCATCACTCCTGCTAGGGCGCTAAATATCCCGCTTTTTCTATCAAGGTCTGGCTGCTCGGCTTAGGGTGCCCCTGTGTGAATAAGTTAGTATGACAGGGTTGAACGCTTAAATATTTTGCGGGGGGTTCGAGAAAACAAGCAGGCGCGCGGGTAAAATTAGCAAAATATAATATTGTGGTAGCCTGATGATTTTTTTTCACATCCTGAAGATCACAACAGATCACAAATATCTGAAGTCCCGATTCAGAACTATCATTATTATTATAAACTTCAAGTATTGATATGATATGAATTCAAGTTTAACTGGGAGACTGTGACTCCTGAAACTGACATGTTCCTTCATCACTATGAGCACACGCACATACAACGTATATGAATGCGCACTAGTGCCTAACGTGGATTAATCCGCTGCTGAAAATAGTCCCCAACAAATGCACAATTTCCTCCAGTCTGACTGGCATTTGTTAATAACTGCAGTGACCAGCCGTTTTAGGAAGTGAATAAGCCTTTTTATTTGATTTGATTTTTTTTATTTTTTTTTAAATGAAGCTATACATTTATGAGGTGATTGACATCTTCAGTGGGAACGGACGATGGGCTCGGACACGTGTAAGTGAAATGTTCACACTGTCGACCTCTGTTCGGATCGGTGTTGCTCTATTTGTTACTATATCTACTTGGGAATGTTTTGTCATCTGCTTTGTTTGAAGTTTGAATCCCCCCCAAAAAATCTCATCTCATACAACCAGCTGCTCCTTTATGACACCTCATCATCATCATCATCATCATCATCATCACTACGGGACTACTCCACTCCACATTTTCCGAAAAGGAGAAAAAAAAAAAAAAAAGATTCATATGAGGAACTGCTCAAGTGCATGAATGCTCAGGTGCTGGACCGGATTCAGGATTGAAAATGACTTCTTTTAATATCAGCTCATTCGCAGTGGCTGTCGCACAGCAGAGTCACTGCATTGTAAAACCACACCGTGACAGACGAGCGATGACGTGAAAACGGAGCGGAAACTGTTAATGTTGTATTTATTATCGACTGGAGTAACACTACTGGCAGCGCGTAGCGGATTACGGGCTGTACTGCCTGCGATTACATTCATTAGTTTCACGCTTGGCGTCGTTTTTATCTTAGCACTTAGCGAAGCTTCGGAGCCGCGAGCACAGTTAATGCAGCTGGAAGACAAAGCGACCGACGCGGGCCTCGAGGCAGAAACAAGCGGACTGAGCGAGGGCGTATTTTAAGATCCACTGGACCGGGAGAGTGGCCAGTGCGTTTCCAACCTGCAAAGGACGAGGAAATGGCAACGCAAAGGCATAGTGACGTGCGGGCAACATTCAGACAGGTACCCCCGCTGCGCCGGCTGCAGTGTGTGTGTGTGTGTGTGTGTGTGTCGCCCTGGCCCCTTTTGGCTGCTGCCATTTTGTCCTCGCAGTGTGACACGGAACCCGAAGCACGGCCGCGACCCGAGAGAGAGAGAGAGAGAGAGCGGTCACGCTTGACCTTTCTGTGTTTCCCGGTAAATCAGGACTACTCTTCATATCTAATGATGCGGAAACAGTCAAACATGACCTTTTGGAGTTACAATACTGTACTGTGGCACCGCAACACCCCCCCACCCCCCCACCACCACCCTCAATATCCACCAGCACGTACATGGATTGCTGATTTCCACAGTTACACGGCTCCCAAATCAAGACAAATGGTTAGGCGCGTGAAACATAATCAGTATGTAATTGACATTGATTTGCGAGATTAAGCGTGGAAAGTGTTGCAAGGTGCAGGTGGGGGGAGGGGGGCTAGTGGTGGTGGTGGTGGCTAGGGCATGGATACATATTGTAGGAAGGTGTTTTTTTTTGTTGTTGTTGTCCCCCCCCCCCCCCCCCCCCCCAGCTTTACGTGGGAGTTTGATCAGCTGTTTAAACAAGCTTACCGAGGCATGGCTTATTGCTGTTTACCGCTGGGGAAGGAGTTTGACAGATACAACTCCTCCGGTTGTTAAAATAAAAAACATTTAAAAAAGGAAAGAGAGACAAAAACAATACAAAGAGAGGAATGAAGACAAACAGAGAGAAGCAGGAAAAGGGCAGACAGGGATTTAGAAACCGGGGGGGGGGGGGGTTTGTGCTGCCAATCAATGGTGGAACACAATAACAGCCGTCCGTCTCTCTTCATTACCTTCCCGGCGACCAAAAATGTCTGTCTTTACTGCTGTCATCTCCGCGCTTGTCGGGAAGTATATAGCCCTCATCCGAAGGAGAATCATGGGGGCATTTCACTGCCCTGCATAAACATCCATTACCCACTGAAGAAGAGAGTTTGCTTGAGAACTACAGAGGCGGATACGAGTACCCAGGGCCCTGGAATCCCTAAGGCCTCCAAGTGGGGAGCCCAACAATGAGCAACAACAATCAGGTCTTTTTTAAAAAAAATTTTATATATATACTTTTTATACCTACACATTCCTCCTCCTTGTCAAAACCGACATTACCCACGATGCAACCTCGACCGCTGGTCAACACGGTCGACCGTGGCATTGAATTATTGATAAACTGCCACCCGTTGACATTTTGGAATAAGCCCCAGGTTTTCCTTTTTGTATTCTGATTTATATAACTCTTTTTCAAGGGTTTGGGTTTGGTTGTTCCTTCCTCCGAGCCATTGGTTTCCATTTATTTCACTACCACGATGGCGCTCTTCTCTTTCAAAACCACAAGCTCACGAATGAAATCACACCCAGATCACCGCCACCTGTCTCCCTGGACAGCTGTTTATTCCTCGTTTTCCAACCATAACCCTAACCCACGATGAAGGGCCCCCTAAACATCACAAAAGACTTCTTTTACCCCAAACCACGATCTTTCTTTAAACCTAACCTAAAGTGTTTTTTTTGTTTGTTTCGTGTGTAAACGTAACCACACGTCAACCAACTTTCCTTCTCAACTTTGGCAGCGATTGGCAACGGTTTTGTCGTGCTGATCGGGTGTGTGTTGCTCTAAAGGCTAAGTTAGGGATGCAATATTTTGCCATTTAATTAACATTAACTTTGTGCCAAAGATTTTACTTGAGCCGATATGAAATCACGTGTTCCCAACTTTGAGAAATGTGCAGTTGGCAAATTAGAAATTTGAACTTCCTGTTCCCTCGTCTGGAAGTCAATGGGTTTTTTTTTTTTTTTTTTTTTTTAATGGGTTTTAGGTCAGATGCCTGAAATAAGGTCTGTGCTTACACACAAGCTTGTGTTCTACCACATAAAATCAGCAGATACCCCCCCCCCCCCACTCGTGAATTTTGAAGCTTTTGACGTGTTTAAAAAAAGGTGGTTGCTAACAAGCGGCTAAATGAGACGACGGGGGTTGCCGCGGATGAGCCGTGTCAGCCAATAGCGGGAGCATCTGAGATACGACTAATATTGTATGAAAGAGAGGAGGATGGGAGGGAGCTGAAGGAGAGGAGAAACCCCCCCCCCCCCCCCCCAGCACATGAAGAGAGAGGCAGAGGCTTTTAAAATAATTATCCTGACCATAGCAAGAATGTCCACAGAGACGCAGAAGAGGCTGTGGCTGCAGAGGCCACCGAGTCCACTTACATCACTCGAGGCCAGTTACACAAGCAGCAGCACACGGCCACGGTAACAACTCATGCTCCACATCCAATACGCCACATTCGGCAGCCTGCATTGTGCATTGTGCGAAAATCAACAGGCAGCATGATGTTGCATTTTGATGCTTATCCATCGCAGTTTATAAATAATTTAGCCCGTTTGTTCTTGTAGTTCAGGCAAAACATATAACATATTTATAAAAAAAAAGAAGGAAGGAGAGCATGCAGCTGAATGAATACGATCTCAAGGACACTGCAGCTCTGTTCATATTCAACTGGGGCATTATTAAAGAAAAGGAAATCATATATATATATATATATATATATATATATATATGTCTGTACCATGTTATGGAAATCCAGCTCCATCAATTCTGCAATTCTCTGAAGGGTACTTGGTTTTTCAAATGGTGGACAACAATATTTTTTCATTTGTGAGTGGGAGCTCAGACTGACAACAGCCGCATGTTAGGACAACACCGGGGGCTGCGTTGGTGGGGGGGGGCGGCTTGTCGCTTCAGGTGTCATTAAGACACAAAATGACATGATTCAATTCAACTTTCAAAGTCAGTTTTATTTATATGGCGCCAAGTCACAACAAAAGACTTTACTTTACTTTACATATAGCGCAGGTCTAGACCAAACCACCATAACCCTGGTCAACTGAAATTTACATTTATACATAAGATATATACATCTGCAAAACGGTCATCGTCAACGTTTCACTCGTTTTTCCGACAGTGTCCACTCCCGGCAACTAAAGCCTGGTTGACATTTTTTGGAGCTGTGTTAAGGCAGCTCAAAGAACCTGGTTAAGATGAGGGAACTTTGACGGTCTTGGATAAACATCGAAGATGTCAACAGTGGCTTGAAGTGCAAGATAGAGTGTGTTGAGCTTTTTCAATATATATTTTAACCACAACCACCATCTTTAACCTAACTTTAACCACTTTTACAGCACGTGGGACACAGGGAGTCCCGAACAAACTCCTGTACACCCAACCATCTACCCCAACCACCTTTCCTGCGACTTTCCGGCACTGGAAGGAAGGCGATGTTAGATGGTTGGTCCAACACTTGGATCTTGAAATAACTTTGGTCATCGTCTGACTTTTCCTCTAGCGCCATCATCGGGTCAAAATCCAAATTTTTCCGAATACTTTGGTTTGATTGATACGTGGTTGGGTGGACAAGTACCTGCTTAGTGCTAATTAGCAAATGGTAGCATGCTAACACTGTAAACTAAGATGGCAAACATTACAGGTGCTAAACGTCAGCCTGTTAGAATTGTCTCTGTGAGCTTGCTAGCATGCTGATGTTAGCATTAGCGTATATAGTCCATGGGTTGAGGCCAGGGAAGGATTGTGGTCATGGTTAGTAAAAAGACAAGCGCTGATCACAGTGAAACAAGACCAGACCGAAACCACTCACAGCCTACTACTGGGGGGAGGTCAAAGGTCCATCGACCAGAGAAAGAGCAAGTAGGACATTCGCATCTGACACCAGAGAGCGTCTTTGAACAGAGACAGGGGTCACCATCTCCACCCATATACAACCCCCTTTCATCATGTGCATCAATCACTTTTAACACTCACTGTACGGTTCTTCTTTTCAAAATAAGGGATTTTACAAGGTGTGGGTGTATAGAGAGTGGCCTTCATGTGTGCTTACATATGTGTGCGTAAGTGTGTGTGTGAAACCTGCCCTGTCTGACAGTGCCATATAATGCCTGATGAATGCCCATCTTTATTAAAAACCATTAATAACGGGGAATGCCTCTCACCATCCCATCCTCCTGTGTCAACATGAACAATCACCCAGGCTGACAAAACGCAGGCGGACCCGTCTGCTCCATCGCCGGGGCCCCTGATAGATTACGGGGGACATTTATTTCGCTGCAGAGGAGCCCAGACGGATCCTGCAATATACCTTGTTGGCCTGTGATCCCCCCCCCTGCTGTTGAGGACTTAAGGTGCAATTGAACGCAACATGAAACGGTGAAACAGAGTTGTCACAGTGGGCATTTTTAGAGAAAAAGCACCGGTGCACAGGTACGAAGGCCATAGTTACTAACGTTTTCCTGCTGCATCGACTCACTTGTTAGTTACCGAGTACCCCCCCCCGTTCTGCCCCTGACCATCACGAAAACGGTTTCGATTCAATTTCATTTATATGGCGCCAAATCACAACAACAGGCATCTCATGACACTTGTATATACATACAGAGCAGGTCGAGACCGTACCCTTCACAATAAGACAGTGAAAAACAGCGACAAAGATAATGATGATAGTAGTGGGAGTACAAAACAGATACTTTATTTCCCAGTTTAGTTTCAGCTCCTCTGGTTCCGCTGTTCCTGCTAAGTATTTCGGTGGAGGGAAAAAAAATTAGCCCCCTCTTTGAAAGAAATCTTCTATTGATATGTTTGCAGATGACTCGACTCTGTTTTTACTTGGCTCGTTGTTGTCACTTCGACTTTACCGGCGTATTGTGCGCGGAATTACAAGCTTTGCATGGCTGGGCCAATAAAACGATGTCGTTTTAAAACAATACAAGCTAATAGTTGGCAAGCTCTGCTCTGCCTCCCCATAGAGCGCTGCAGGGATGACGTATTTTTGTTGTAACGCTAACGTTAGGCTATAAACAAACTGCACCGCGGTCGCGTTACTGCAACATGTAACATGTGTTAGTCTTTTATCTGTTGCATTTCCTGTTTTATTTTGACATTAACCTCTCCTGTCGTTTCGGTTCCTGCCCTCGTGTTCCTCCAGGCCCCTGATTATCCACACCTGAGTCCACTTACCCGCCCCTGGTCTTGCCCTCAGTCAACCCTGTTATATAATATATATATATATATATATATGTGTGTATATACACCCCTAGTTTCACTGCTCACTTGCCAGATTGTCTTTGTTTCCCTTGTGTGTTCATTCAAGACACGTAAAAAGCTTCAAAACATTGAAATCTCTTAAGCTTAACGAAAAACCCGTTCAACCCCCCCCCCCCACCGACTTCCAGACGAAGGAACAGGAAGTGCAAAAATGCTGACTCATTTCCGGGTTTTGGGACTCCTGGTTCCTCTGTAGGGGACTCCAAGCAACCACTCAAAGTCAGTTAGCAAGTTTAGTCAGGTAGTCCCAAATTAGAACGCTAGACTGGTTCTGCAGTGCAGTCGTAATTATTATTAGTAGAAGTCATTTGTCTGTCTGTCTGTCTGTCTTTATTTTGTGTTTATCATTATAGTTTTGTGGCGGTTTTCAGCTGCTTTTGTTGTACCTTGTATTATTATTATTATTATTATTATTTTTCTTTTTCTTGTGGACCTTGATTTCACAGTTGTATTAATGTTTTGCGCCACATGGAGATTAGCATAGATTAGGAGAAGCTGACGGACTTTTCCTTTTATTGTGACCGGATCGTAGAAGCCCCCCCCCTTTTTTTTTAAATTTGTTTGTTTAAATTCACCCGCAACAGGAATGCGGCGTCTCTCGCAGCCGCCGCGCCGTGGGACTGACAGGACGCGTGGTGTCATTACCTGGAAGTCTGCAGTTTTTGCCGCGACCCCAGTAGATGAGAAGCGATGTCTTTTCGTTTCGGCCTTTCTGGCCCCTCATCAAAGGACTCGTCGCGGGGGCCCTCTCTGACCTCTCCAGGGTCTCCTCTCTGCAACACCCAACACACCTCCTCTTCTTCTTCTTCTTCTTCTTCTTCTTCTTCTAATGCCGTCATGAGGACAGCGAAGACGGACAAAGAGCCCCAG
The DNA here is from genome assembly GCF_043641665.1 of Enoplosus armatus. Lineage (NCBI taxonomy): Eukaryota > Metazoa > Chordata > Actinopteri > Centrarchiformes > Enoplosidae > Enoplosus > Enoplosus armatus. The sequence continues at coordinate 18,685,858 of NC_092200.1, read as the reverse complement.
CTTCATCCACCAAAAAAATTAATGAGATCCTTTCTGCTAACATTGACACTTTGAGCGTAGCGAGTGGAGAAGCGTGTGTGTGTGTGTGTGTGTTGGGCAGGGAGGGGGGGGGCTAATAAGCTTTAAGTTACATAGCATCTCGTCATTGAAGAGCGCACGCTGCCTCCTTCCGCGTAGGTTTGCTGTCCGCGGAGGAGGGAGGAGATCTGCTTCAGCGTCCCTTGCTCTCGGAGTCGCATGCTGTGTGAAAACATGTCACCGCGTCGCCTCGACGGGCTTTTTGTTCCTCCTCCCTCCCGTGTTTTTTCCTGCCGCGTCCGACGTGATGCATTGAAAAAATTGAGCTGATCCGCAGTCACGCGCCGCGCGTCCCTCGCACATTATTGTCTTGCTGGTTTTTTTTTTGTTTTGTTTTGTTCTGTGTTTGCATCTGCTCTAGGCCCTCTACTGTAAAATCATGCAATATATTTGCAAAAATATTCATTCACCAACCAAGCTTAAGACATTGCCGTGTCAATGAGCAGCAATTGCTTGCTCGCTCCAAATGGAATCTGCCAGCAAGATATCCCACTTGAGCGTTTCTCCTTTTCTTCCTTTCCGTCTTTTTTTTTAATTTTTTTTATTTTTGTCTTCTTCTTTTTATCCGAGGGCTCTTACTTTTGCAGTGCAGGTGATGCCGCATATGAGAGCATTACCTCCAGCACTTCACAGCTTGTCTGGAAACGGGCTATTTTGTTTCACAGTGAAAACAACCCAACGTTTTCCAGGAAGAAGAAAAAAAAAACATATATCTAGCATCCCTGATTGTTTCTGGGGGGGGGGGGGCGGGGGGGCGGGATGAAATATAATCTGAGAGAAGAAAACCATGTTATTGAATGCATTATCATATCCACGACGGAGCCGGTGGAGGCAAGGCCACGCTGATAAAAGCGGCGCGGGAGGCGTATTCATAATGCGCCGCTGAGCTCCCGTCAGCTGAGAGCCTGCTGTTTGCTGCCCGAGGACATCGCTTTTGTGAGGGTTTTTTTGCCGAACGGGCCGCCGAGGCGAGGTGGCCGATAACTCGGCGTACTCTAATTACCTCAGCGTTTGGTGACGCAAGCAGGCGAGCCGCTCTGTGGAGCAATTAGAGGGCCGATCTGCGTATGTTTCCTGCGATTTCTCTCCTTCCAGGATGGTTGGAAAGTTGAAAATAGTTTGAGCTGCCCTTTAATTACGCTCTAGTGGGTGCCCCCCCCCCCCAGTGTCCTTCTATCTCTCACCCATCTAAACCGACATGCAGTAGCTGTTTTCAAATGTTTTAAGGCCTCGATATAACATCTGACGGCCACACAGTACGTAATCATCTAACCCTTGTTTCGACAAACTTATATTTAAAGTTTCGTAATTGCCGACAACACACTAAAAACACTCTTTTGTTTCTGGGAACACCACGGGACGACTGAACCTGAACAATCTCGCATCGTCACATGGTGTCGGTCACCACAGTCCCACGTGCCGTCCACCTGTTGTAATTTAAAGATGCGGCGGTTCCAGGTGGCGCTTTGGCTTAGACTCGATAAAAAGAAAACACCGGTCGCCTGGTGTTTCGGATAAAGACGCCCGGGAGTAGGGCTGGCAGGTGCGGACGGCCCTGGTTTTGTGCTGTGGGTCGAAAATAGAGCCATCGAGGAGAGCAAATTAGCTTTTGTTCAGTTCTGATCTCGTCTTATATCTTACGTGGGTCTGGCTCTTTCTTTTCATCCGATTCCTAAATGAATGGGCTGTGTGAGCTCATATTGTGACGGCCTGAGGCAAGTCTCATTTTCTGCGTTTTTTCCTGCATGGTTACTGCAGTGTTTTGTTTTTTTTTTGTATGGCACAATCAATCCAACAGGTGGCGGCAAAAGAACCCTGCTCCTCCTGTTGTCCTTAGCGAGGAAACTGGACGTCTGCTGAGAACACAGTACCTGCGCTGCTACATGTGGTCATATCTAAAACCGGGAAATGACTTATTACACGTGAATCACTACCTATTATTTATTTATTTATTAGTCGAGTCAAGGCTCAAAAAAACCCCAAAACCCTCAACTCTGCCATCTCCATGGCAACTGAGCAAATTCCATTCGCCGATGAAAGCCATAAGGGTTCGGCCCGAAAGCCCTAGATGAAGCGAGTAAGTGAACCTTGAGTTAAGGTGATGTTGTCAAACTATTGCTGTATTTTCAAGCTCAATAAATAATGATAATAATAATAAAAAATATAAGACATTGACTATTTGACACTAATTTGGCTTTTTTCACGTTTTCTTCAAAACTGGTTTAAAACGCATCAGGAACTGGTTGTCAGAGCAACAAGTCCTGAAGCCCAAACCTGCAAAAAAAAAAAAGGTGCAGCTTATTGACAGTTAGCTGTATCATGGCCAAGACGTTTTGGGCTGAACCCCGCGCAGTTTTTGGCTCGCTTTCTTGGACTCGTAATTAAAGAGAGCCGATGGTGGTTTCGGATGAGAACATGCAGGCTATCGAGGAATCACCAGAATTAGTTGGTGTGATCAGAATTTATCAAATATACAAACAATATAAAAGTTTGTCCACTAAAAAGGAAACCAAACCAAATTTGAGATGCTGCCAGGAAAAAAAACAAAAAAAACAACAAAAAAAGACATAAACTTAATTAAAGAATTCTAACTGTGACCAACGGAGCAAGATCTGGCTTTTAATTTGTCAATAAAACTCAGCTCCAGAACTCTCTTTTGCTAAAAAAAAATTGTTCATGCAATTAAAGCTGCTTTGTGTGTCCACCGGGAACCCCCCCCCACCACCACCACCAATCATACACCCAACATCACTCATAGTCTAACCACGCTCACTTGTAATATCTAAGGTTTAACAGGGATGGAAGTGTAGAAACATTGCGGAGGACAATGTGGAACAAAATTTTTTGGGGGGGGGTGTTTGTCCTTATCCGGATCGAGGGGTCTAAGGACAGGGGGTGTTGTATGCTGTGTAGATTGTAAAGCCCCCTTAGGCAAATTAGTAATATTGGGCTGTTTAAATACAATTGGTTTGACTTGACGTGACAATGCAGGAACACATAAAATGAGACGGGGGGGGGGGCTTCCCAACACACCTACCAACTGCAATCACATGATCGGCCAATCAGCCAGTCAGATTAGCACTTGATCGCATTTTCAATTTAGCCTGATAACAGCATGTTAGCCTGGTCGTGTGTGTGTGTGTGTGTGTGTGTGTGTGTGTGTGTGTGCGGTCCTCCACAGGCCCGAGCTCTCCTCGTGGTGGGTGTTTAAGGGGACCCCAACTACCCCAGACCGCTGCACAGAGCTGAGCACAGCCCCTTGAGGCAAATTTGTGTTTTGTGATATCGGGCCTTCCAAAAATAAACATCGACCTGACTGACTTGAGACGGCCGCGACGCCTGGACGTGGTTCTGACTGCGCGTGAGCGCGAGACAGACAAAGACTGGAAGCGGCGGCGTTAATTTGTGTAGCTGCACCGGCGTGTGACTCTTGTGTAGTACACACTGAGAGACATGGGGGTAGTTGTGCGTTTTATGGAAATTGCCTTCGTGCCAGGATGCCAAGTTGATCTCAGGCACAACATGCCTCTGAGGCTCTGTGGAAATGCAATCAGTCAGCTCCGACAGGGGTCCCCCCCCCCAACCCAATTCATTTGAAACTGCAAATCTCAAAATTGGCCAAAGGAAATTGGGTGAGACCAAGCTGGTCAAAAGCATCAACATTGATTTGCCTTTCAAAAAAAAACCAAAAAACAACTGTAGCAAGCGAGCTAACGTGGAGGCCGCGGCAGCTTGCCGATGAAAAGCGGTCGAACACAAAAGACACCTTAAAACTGTTGGCAGTCAAGCAATTAGTGTAACAGCGGAAGCTGAGCGGAGAGAGGGGATGGGGGAGGAAATATCTCAAAAATGTACATCAGGGAGCTCAGCTTCAGGAGAGTTGCAGGGCAGAGTGCCGCCGTGCTGCTTTGAGAGCGGCAAGGTCAAACGAAAATGACCGGTTTGATGCAGCGTCGGCCACGGAGACCACTATGAACCCCTCCCTCAGACGAAAGCACTTGTCTCATAGCGGTGGCCCAACGACCCAACATACCATGCTATCTTCTGAGGGTTCAAAAGGGGGAGATTTCCAGAAGCCACATGACTGTGTGTGGATTCCCTGCGTTCTTTAAAGAAGAGTTAGATTCAGAATCCTTAAAGCTGTGCTAAGAAATGTTTGTATTTTTAAAGGGGATCAAATGAGCTCAGCTCTACCAAGCCTCTTTTGAACTCATTGTTTTGGTTTTTACGGGCCCACAGATGTGAGAAAGCGCCAAATATTTGTTGGCGGGGACCGAAAAAAAAGCTGAAAGACGAGCGAATATAACATTATTGCATTCATCAGGTGGACACAATCATGAGCAGCTGCTTGCGAACACGCTCGGGATAACAGCCTGTTCTGCTGCCCCCAAGTGGCCAAAACTCGATGAGGCAGGTTTAAGATTTTTTTTTTTTTGGTATATCAAAACCCCAATTTTTTGATAATTGTTTTGGCTGGTATTTATTCAGCAGTCGTGATTCAAATGTATTTGTACTCTGAACAGTTTTCATTGTTACTAGTGGAGTCCACCCTTCCCACAAAGGGAATCCTTTTTCGGCCACCAGTTTGTTTGGCTGCGCTATAAACCGTGTATCGGACAGTTCTTCTGCCGTGTTTCGGGCTCAAGGCGCGTTTGCCATCCCCTTTTTTGCTTGATGCGCGTGTCATTTCATCTCTATAACACTTTTTTTTTTTGATTTTGGGTGATTCTGCAAAACCCCAGGTCAGATTGAGTGCCAGCGTGTTTTTAAAAAAAAAATCCTGAAGTGAGGCAACTACAGTGTGATTAAGGCTCGGGAAATATTGTTGTAACGGTTGAGGTCTGTGATAGGACGCAAACTGGTCTCCTGAACGAAAGTCTACACTTCACTTTACGTGAAGCTCTGAATTTGTGGAGAAAATAAGTGGCACCGCAGCAATTTTCAGGGTCTTCAGAGGTTTCAGTGACAGCTCTTTGCTTTGTCGGACGTTTGTAAGCCCTCGTTCAGAGGAAAGCGTCTTTTGAAGTTGACTTGACTGATCAATTATTAAACTTAAAGGGTTGACAACCGCATGTATATTTGGTCAGATGCAAATTTCCCACCATTTCCACCGCATCCACATCCGCGATGTTGAATCTACCTTGAAACTAACAAGCGGTGACCGGTCCGCAGCCCTGCTCCGGTTTTCACTGCTTTTCCCAAAATCCCAGAATCTTGCTGGGTAGTTTTATCGGCTGCAAATCTTCACCTCTGGCGGTTAATTGAGGAACCGCCAGAGAAGTGGATTTGAAAGAGCCTGAGAGATATGGTTGTGGTTGGGTTAGAAAGCCCATCTGACCTGGCACCTCTGAGCAAAAGGACGCCCTGAGCCCCTTCGCGGTAGTGCAGACGGAAACACACCCCCTAAAGCGCCGTTTGCCGAATGATTTAGGCTATTTCACTGGATTTTATAATGCAGATATTTACTTTGGGCCCAAGCAAGGAGGAAAACGAATCATGTGGTGGCACTCATTTTCAAATACATACGGGGTTTTAACATATCTTAAGGATCTACGTCCCCTCGGTTAAGTCTTTTCTTCGTATTATTCTTACTTCGTGTTATTTGTGTGGCACGTTTCCTGTTTTTACTTTGTAGCGCTTAACCTCTCGTCTCGTTTCAGACACTTCTACACTTCCTTCATGATCGCCTGCCCCCCGCCCTGATTGGCTTCGCCTGTCCCTCATGCCAGTTCGTCTTTGTCCTCCGTGTCAAGCGCTCCAGCGGTTTCCCGACTGTCTTAAGTAAAGACTGTTTTTTACTTCTTTTGCCATTTCCTTCTTTACATACAGCACTAAGTAACTGTAACCCTCCATGAATAGCTCTCTTGGTATGTAAAATTACCAATTTTAAAGATAACTGAACACTGGAGAGCAGCTCATCTGGCATTTAGAGTGAAGTCTGGGATTAGCGCAGACTGGGGGGGGGGGGGGGATTTACATCACTATGGCACCTGTAGCTTGGCATTTTCAGGCACTCGCGCATGACCGGATCCGCAGTTCCAGTTTTTTGCGGCCTCGTTCACACTGGGAGGGGCCGCTGCAGACGGTCGCTACGGTGTCATCGCTGCATCGGCGACACGCCCAGGCTGCGCGCCATGTATTTTGCTTTTCAGTGAGAGAGGTCCTTCTTTAAATTCGCAGGCCTGAGTACTGAAATACTGAATACCTGTAAATAGCATGGGGAGTGGTCAGATAACTCAGAATCAGAAATACTTTATAGACCCCCGGGGGGGGGGGGGGGGGGGGGGGGGAATTGTACAGTACTGGTGCTCCCATTCAAGAGTAGAAAGTAGCATACATTTAGAAATAAGAGTATGAACAAAAATATAAAAAATAAGAACAATACATATTTACAATATTTAAGTGAAAAATAAAATTTAAAGAATATATACAAAAACAATGTGTGTGTGTGTATGTATATGTACATATATGTGTATATATATATATATATATATACACATGTGTGTGTGTGTATTGCTCTGTTGCCTATAAAAACATATACACAACATAAACACATATGTGACTAATAGTAGTTGTAGTTGTGTCTACAAGGGTTTAATTCAGTGAAAAAACAAACGTATATGTAGTAGCTTGTGCAAGTAGCCTTGAATAAACTCTTGCTGGATTACAGGGTTACTGTTGCATGCTGGGTCATCTGAGGACACCGCTGTCACGATGTCAGATGTGGAACACACTTTTGTATCATTTGTTGCACAGTTTAATTGAATTTAACTTATTAGGCTACTTTATACTGGGAAGCATATTTACGGCAACTTTTATAATGAATGGGGGTGGGGTGGGGTGACAGGTGAACCAGATGTCACGTAGCTCCCCCACACGAGGAGAAAACATGGCCGACCCGGAACCTGGAAACAATGTCTCTCCTTCAGACGCAAACAAGGGACACACCACGGTGCAGTCCTCCGTTCACTACCCATGTTGGAAATGAACGAATGACTAAACGTTTTTTTTTTGGGGGGGGGGGGGGGGGGGTTTAACATTCATTTTAATAGAACATTCGTTTGCAATAGAATATTAAGAGAAATCTGCATTTTAGAGCTACAAGCATTATTAGAGTAAATACACACAATGATAGACACACAATTTTATTCCATTCTTTGTAAACAATACGGCTCCCCTCATTCCCCCTCTCCCTCCATCCAGATCTGCTTTCCTCTCTTCAGCCACCCCCCCCCCCCTCCTCAGCGATAGAAACATTGGGCCCTATTCCCTTTCATGCACACGGCACCATTAAGGAGACGTCGGCTTACGAACAAACAACAACAAATAGATGGGAGGAGGAAAACAGGGAGAAGGTGGAAAGCAGCCCAGGCGACGGGTGAGGAGCATAATAATTGCGTGATTTATCCTCACTGAACTACCTTGTCATAGCATAATTAAACATGAAAAGCTAAATTTATCGTGGTGCGCTCAGCCTCCTCATTAATTTAAAGCTGAGACATTCAGAGAGGCCTTCTCTAATCCACCCACTGTTTCTCCTGTTGTCTTCAACCCCCCCCCCCCCGCCCTCCTCCGCCGTCCCTCCATCCCCTCCCATTACGGAGCATTAAAATGTATATTACCCCCAGAGCTCCATCATCATAAACCACAGGGGTTTATGGGGGAGAGAGAGCGAGAGATAGAGGGAGAACACGGGAAAAGGGGGGGGGAGTTAGGCTTATTAAGGATAAGAAAGGCTCTCATTAAGATGAAGCTGTCTTGGGCCCATGTCTTGCATGATAGTCACCTATTTGCTGCCTAATAGCTCCAGCCATCGCAAACTCCTGAGATCCATCTCCTATAATGAGAGGCAGCAGAAGTGACACCTCTCCCACCCAGAATGCCGAGTGTCTCTACGTCACCAACAACCCCCCCCCCCCCCCCAACATCCACTAATTGGCCGCTGTGTATTTGTCTTATTCCTTCCCTCCTCGTCTCCTTCCGTTTTGCACCCCCCCCCCCCCACCCTGCCGACAAACAAACTCGTCACCGGTTTGATTTGTTTATGTGTTCCATTTGTTACACTCGCTTCCTTAAGCTGTAAATCAGGGGCGCAGCGTAGCATGGGGCGCTAATAACCCGCCTTGTACATCTGCCTTCATAAATTATGCAGCCGAGCCCGCGCCGCAGCGCGTTGTCTGTCAGGCAGACTGCTCAGGTCCTGTCAGCGCCCACCACATCGCTAAAAGTTGGGGGGGGGGGTGATTCTAAGAGCAGCCCAGGAAACCTGGATTGGAGTGAAGGGTGGGTGGAAACTGTCTGTAGTCACTTTTTTAACTCACTTAAAAAAAAAAAGTTCAACCAAACTGGCAATTAAGAAACTTCCCACTAATGAGCAACTGTGTGCACTTTGCCTCCTTGAATTCGTCATGGCTCAAGTTGAATCAGTCTTGGTTTTGGGCATGGAACAAAAAAAAAAAGAAAAAGAAAACAAAAACAAAGCACAGAAACCTGACTAGTTCTGTTATGCCAATTAAGTGAGAGGGGGGGAAAAAAAACAAAAAAAACTTTTGCTGCAACGAAGCGCGGGGATGTGTGATGTCTTGTGAGTTGTCGACCTCGGAAACAACAAGAATTACACACAGAAGAAAGAAAGCAGAAAGTATCCATAGGAGCAGAAGTTATTTAAATTCGCTGCAACACTTCACGCCAAATATCCAAATATTTAAGCTGTCAAGCTGGTTATAGACGCTTTCTGAAAGGCAGCATTGTGTTTGTGTCTTTACCGAAAGGAGCGCTGGGCTTCGTGGCCCTGAGTGGGGTCTGCAGGTAGTTTTACAGCTCCAACAACCTCCAGCAACAAGTCAAGGCGGCCTTTAAAAAAGCCTGAGAGGCGAAACCCAGGGCAAAAGGAAAAAGGAGGCCGCATACCACCGACTGCTGCTTGTTACGCTAATAACTGAAGGCGACTCAGATCTTACCCCCCCCCCCCCCCCATACAGAAGTACATTATTACACAAATATTTTAAGTAACAATACTCTTACTTGAGTATATTATTCTAGTACTTTTTCATCATTTCCCGAAAATGCAACAGCCTGTAAACGTAATACATTTGCACTTAACCTGCTGGAAAATGTAATAAAAACCCAATAACTTGACCAATGACGCAATAGAATGGTCCTGACTGATACTGACGTACTACCCATCTAATAGGCCTGTATGATTGGTTGCCTGCGAAGGAGTGGCAGTCATGACACCAGCGTTGCTGCTGCATGTGCATGTGACACAAAACCCTGGTGTTCATTTTGAGTCCAGAGTTGAATGACTTTTTTTGATCACCCCCCCCCCCCCCCGCCCCCTTTAAAGAGGCCCTATCATGCTTTTCCTTATTTCCTGTCATATAGATAATGTTACAATGTCGGATATTCATGTTAAACGGTATAACAATGAGGTAACTGTGTGTAAAAGTAATGCCTGTGAGAAATGAGCGTAATATGGGACCTGCGCAAAATAAAATACATGTTTTTGAAAAGAGCTCCTGGCACAAAACGACGGTCTTCGTTAACATCCCCGGGAATCTGTGAGGGCGAACATGGAAGACGCAGATTTAGCTTACGCTCTCCACGTCTGTAGCTGCGTCGTTTTTTTTTAATATTTAAAATGCAAAGGCCTGGTCGTCTCGCTTTTTTCCCCCCCCCCGGACGTCTGGGCCTTACCGTGCAGAGTGACGTCTGCAATGGAGGCTGTATCAATGTCAGTATGAGGCGCGTGCAGATGAGATTCTTTATGTGACATCATAACTAGTTTGCAGCCAATCATTGTCCAGTGTGCAACTTTTATCAGACAAATCCTTGTTCACAGCAGCAGAGTTTCATGTGCCCTAAAACGCGTATCGAGCAGGTAGAAATGATAATAGTAATCAATAGGTAATTGCTCTGCAGATCCTCTTACAATTGTCACTGGCTGGAGGCTGAGGCGGGGGCCGGTCCTGTCCTCCCGCCGATTAGCCCTGACCACAGTCAAGATGTACAGTTATTGCCATGGCTGTCTGGGGTTTCTCTATGGGCTGTTTCATTAGATAGACTTATATCAGGCCTCAGAGACTCTCAGGCCAAATAACCCCATCCCCCCACCCCCTTCTGTCAGCACACTCACTAGACAACTATGTGTGCGCGCCAAACCTTCCCAGTTGCAGTCAAAAGGTAATCCTCTACGAACACATATGAGTGCAGAATCTGCAGGCAAGGGGCGAGATTTTGTTGTCGTTACATTTACTCTCGTTACTGTAACAAAGTCGTTTTCTTTGGTGTACTTTTGTGTAATTTTTACTTTACTTAACGCGTATTGTGCTTCCCTACACTCCCAAGAACCCTGATTGGTTGTTTGATTCAGACTGGGTCCAGTTCTTTCAAAAAGACTAAATACAAAGGGCGCCCTACAAGACGCACATTTTTTTTTTTTTTAAAGGAGCCCTTCAATTAAATATTGTTGGCGACATGCAACGGTCAAAATGTCTTTTTCCAACCATAACTCGAATGAAATAAATAAAAGCTACTGTAGCTTTAATCTGAACGGCCAACGTTATTGGTCGAGTTTCGCGAGCATCGCCAAACAAAAGCGAGTTCGACGAATGGGCCCCTGTCCGTCACCGACTGATTTGCCATCTTAAAATGTAAAAGTTTTACAAGTTTGGGCGCGTGAAGGCAAGAAGGACTGTGTTCCTCTATGAGACGCTGTCATCTCCCGGAGCCCGAAGTGACGCCTTCGTCGGCTTGCTTCCCTTTGTCCGGCGAACAGTCCAGAACCCAGAGACGGACAAAGGGAAGCAAGCAGATCCTCACATTTCAGAAGCTGCTGACCGGAAGCGACCGGAACCATTCGTCGCTTCCCAAAGTAGTGTTTTGATAATGGGTTCATCGAGTAGACTATGTCCCTAATTGAATGCCAACAGCCCGTGTTGCTCGGTGGGGTTCCGGGTTAAACACGCAGGTGCTGGCTGAAAGATGAAACCAAGCACGGGCGGCCATCTTGATCATGATGTGTTGCTTTTTTAAGTAGTCGGAAATATGATAAGATGCAGGAAATGGTAGTATTGTTTTCAAATAATATGATTAAATTATGATATTTTCTGCTTTATTGCCCCCCCCCCCCCCACACACACACACAGACAAACACACACTTTTCAAACCAATGTAACGCCCTTGCACACGTGCCAGTGAAAAGCACAAAGTGTCGTGTCCAAAAACCGGCTCGGCTTTGTTTCATCGTCACCCCCTACCACCCCCCCCCCACACACCTCTTTGCCCCCCCCCTCCCTCTCTCGCCCGGGCCTCCGGTCTCCAGCAGCGTCGGACAGTCTGTCTGCTCTGAAGTCTTCATTAGCGCTGCTGCAGGCCTGCCAAGCCACAGAAGGGACAAGCGGCTATTTCAGACCCCACGCTCCTCGCACCTCAACTTCCCATTCCTTACTGCCCCCCCCCCCCCTCCATTTCAGTCCTCTTACCACCTCCTCCTTCGTCTTTCTCCATGTTTTTGCCAACCATCCAACCCCCCCCCCCCTACTCTGCTGGCTACCTGGGGATGGTTTGTGCTCAGCAGAACATCGTGCTGCTCTGATCTGGTCGGGGACCAGTCGGGCATGGCGCTTTGTGTGCGTGCCATTTGGTCGCCACGGTGCCCAGCAGCAGGGGCTCCTGGACAAACGCACACAACCAGGGATCTGAGAGGCCCCCTGAACAGCGCGGCGAAAGTGAGCGTCACACTGAGAGACATGGAGCTCACTTCGGCAGCTCGCACGGGCTCACGCCGGAAACACTGCCGCTCGCGCACTATTTATGTCCTGATTTTGAGGACCTTCACTTGTCTGCATACATACGCTCACAAGTATGTATATCTGCCATGGAGGAATTCTTCTGTATATATGTAATATTTTTTTGGCCTTCACTTCATAATGCTCATGAAACATGCAGATGGTTGCTCTGAGCACAACAAATATCAGATGAAGTGAGTCCTACTGTTTTTTTTTATCCACTTTTAACTGTCATATTTGGGATGTCCACCTTTTGCAGTAATTACATCTCTCTGGCATAGTGTCAATACATTTCCTGAGAACTTCAACACTAATGTTATCCCATGCCTTCTGCGACTCAAGCCAAAGGCTTTCCTTTGAATGTACAACAGATCTGTCCAGTTTATTTTTACAACTCGCCCCAAATTTGCTCGATGCGGTTGAGGTCCGGACTTTGAGGGGGCCAGTCCATCATTTTCAATGTTCCAGCAGATTCCTTCTGTCGCAGGTAGTACCGGCAATAGTCAGAAGAATGTTTAGGGTCACTGTCCTCTTGGAAAAGAAATCCAGGCCCAATAGGACGACTCCCAGATGGGACTCCGTGCCTCATCAGAATGTTGTGGTATACTTTCTTATCCATGATGCCATTCATTTTCACTAAGTCACCTGTTCCTGAGGCTGAAATGGCCCCCCCCCACACCATAATACTACCCCCTCCGCGTTTAACTGTTGGCAAGAGACACTCATCTCTCCCCCTCCCTCCGTCGAACATACACTCTTCGCTTGTTGCCAAACTGTTCAAACTTGGACTCATCAGTCCACAACACTTTATACCAATCTTCCTTTCTTTTGCAAATTTCAGGCGTTTCTCTTTCAGTAATGGTTTCTTTGCTGCTATTCTGCCAACAAGCCCTTCTTCTCCCAGTTTCCCACGCACAGTTCTTGAAGACACCATTGCACCATTAGTCATTGTGGTGTTGATCTCGTCACGCAGTCCTCGTGAGGTCTTTCTTTGGTCCTTAAGACTGAGAATTTTGAGATGCTTCACTTGTCTGTCTGAAAGTGTCTTTTTTCTACCTCTCCCCTTTCGGTCCTGGTGTGAATTGGTGGCATCATGGCGGTCTAAAGTGTACTTTACAGTGCTTGGACTACATCTCAAGTCCAGCCAGCATCAAAAAGGGGCCTTTATTTGAACCCGTTGCCCACTCGTTGGCTCCTTCTTCACCTTAGTCATGTTCAAAGAGCAACATGTGAAATGAGACGATCACTTCTTCTTCTTCTTCTTCTTCTTCTCTTTTGTTATTTAGAGGCAGTTGACAAACTGCCTCTAGGCGCATTACCGCCACCTTCTGGATCCTGGACACGACAAATCGTCACAGAAATGGCCCACGTAGTGTCACTCCCGCACCGCCGCACAACCCTGCGTTAGTCGCAGCAAACCGTCGCATTCGGTCTGAATGCAGCCTTGGAAGCTGTCATGCTACCAATCTTAGCAGCCGCACTATATCTAATATACTCTTATTATATTTAATATATTATTACTTTATATATATTTAACATATATATATATACGTTATATATTTATATTTAACAGGACGTTTTAATGCCGTGACTTTGACATGCATTGCTGTTCCCTTCTGTTTTGATACGTTTCAAATGCCGCCTCGCACCCACCTTGGGAACCACTGGTTACCCCCAACCCCCCCCCCCAACACATACACACACACTGCTACTATCAGTTTAGATTCTTGTGTTATTTGTTTTGTCGGCCTCTTCTTCTGTGTAAAGCGTCCTGTTATTATCATTATCATTGCTTGTCCACTGTATATGAGTGAGCTTGAGCTGGTGAGCTTGTTAGCATGCGGCACGTATTATAACTCACGAGGTAGTAGAAATTGCAGCAGAATGGGGGAGGAGGATAGCCCTTTCCACCCATGTCGGGAAGGCAGGTGGGTGAGGAGATAAATCGGACACACCCGTGGGCTGCTGGGAACGTGCTGAATCTTGTTCAGTTGCCTCTGTGACCGGCTCGGATGCAGCTTCCCTAAAAGCCTCCTTTCTTGCAACTCTCCAGGCTTCTCCGTCTCTCCCGCCTCAGGATAACGTACATTGCTCCTCATTGTCTACCCTCCTTGGGACATTGCAACCCCCTAAAACACACACACACACACACACACACACACCTCACACACATCGTCCTCTTGTCTTTCTCTAATCAGGACTCTGATTTTTGTTTGTGTTGACTTTTTGACTCAACCTTTTTGAGTGCCATTGTATTATTTGGCTTAAACGCAACAAGAAGTCATTGCTGGAAGAGAGTTGATGGTTTGAGTCGTCTTTTATCTCGTGTGGTGCGAAGATATCAGCTGGCGTCGGTGGTCAGACGTAAGTGTGTGGGCTTGTTTGCGGTCACATAAACGGGACAGAAAATCGATTTGTCTGTTCAGATCTGCTGGAGTGGAAACGCGAGCCCTTTGTCGTGTTACATATCTATGTGTATATTTTATTGCAATCTCCTAAATGCCCCCCCCCCCCCCCCCCTTTTCAGTGGAGACCTGTCTCGATCCATCTGTGTCCACCGGTGCTGGCTTCTTTTCCCACCCCTCCTCCGTCTGTAGCCACCCCCCACCCCCCAAGCCTCCCATCCTGTTTCGTCGAAGACGATGATACACGTCGTCCGCGGCTCCCACCACCACCACCACCACCGGCACCTCCAGTCCCCCCACCCCCCCCCGTGCTGTGCAGTAAGTAATGTGATCGTGTTAACCCCCGCTGTGTGTGTCTACGTGGGTGAGTCATGCTGGGTTCGTGTCACCCTCCGCATACCCCCCCCCCCCTTGTCTGCCTGCCGGCCAGCGGTGCCCTATGCACCGCAGGTGAGCTGTCACTGCCGATCTGGGCTGCCTGACACACTGGCTCGCCAAGAATAGACTCATCCCCACTGTTTGCAACAGATACACACACACACACACACACACACACACACACACAGACGTTCACACCTGTCTGTGCAAATAAAACGCACACAACACCCAGGCCCTGAGCCGTATGGGCTTTCTGATGTTTTCTACCGAAGCGGTTTCTATTTTAATATCCATTACACATCAAAAAGGTCAAATAAAACCAGGGGACCAGATCTCAGCTACATCCCATTAAATGCCAGTATCTGCCCCATGCGTTGGGCTTGACCGTCATGCTTTAGGATAGGATATTTTTTTTTTTGGTCTCTTAAAAGATTAACCAAGGTGGAGAATTCTCTTTAAGGGACATTATAAACTGATCTGAGACTGATCTGGTTGACAAGCGAGCTCGCGGGCTTTTTGGGGACTTCTCGCCCGTACCGGGCCGACGGGTTAAGCATCGCAGGTCCGTCTCCACGGCGACTTGATGCCGACGAAGGCGGCCCTCTAAACTCGTCGCATACAGCGCCATATCCTTCCCGCCATAGTGACACACCTTTTTCACGCCATTTTCTGCTTAAACTAAAATATTCCATTTTTAAAAGCAGAGCCGATATTACACAAAATCAACGCTTTTCTTTCTCGATGGTAGAAAAAATCTATACAAATAACAAATAAAGCTAAAAACCTACACGCACCCTGAATTAAATTTTTTTTAAAAATCCTACTAATGTTGAGTTCTGACTTTTCTAATGCTGAAAATGTACATTTTCTTTGGTGTGTTTTGATAGTACGAACAGTAGTAGTACAAATACATCTTACATCTCATCTCTTGTGATGTCCGCTGTTCTTATTCACGTTCGATTGTAATTTTGCCCGGTCATTTATTTTCAACGCTTCACCCCCCCCCCTCCTCCCGTGTTGGACGGCTGAGGTACAGCAGGGAGAGTCCGCTGCAGTGCGACGTCGCTCAGGCCTCGTGGCCGGACGACAGGGCTGTCAGATGCACACGAGAGAGAGAGAGAGAGAGAGAGAGAGAGAGAGAGAGAGAGAGACACACACACACAAACCCCGGGATGTTTTCCCTCGTAACACCGAGCTGAAATGCCTCCTACTGTATAATCACGGCGGAGAGTCCAACCTTTCAAAGAGCAAAGCGATCACAGCTCCCCTTAAGGCCCGTTACGGCTATAGGTCAACGGTCCAGCTCAGTTCCCGACAACAGGAAATACATGGCTTTATTTTGTTGACTGAGAGGTGGGTGGGTGGGTGGGGGGGGGGGGGTGAGGGAGCAGTCCAGAGAATAAGGGAAGGAGGGAAAAGAAGAGAGACGAGCCCAGGTGCTGACCCTGGCTGTGACTGACCTTTCCCTCCCGGTTTGTTAGGAAACACTGCTGTCAGAGGACCTCTGCCTCTGCTGTCCACTCTTTCTTCTTATTGTGTACAGTATTGCTGTGATTTCGGCATGAATTGTATTTAGTCTTTCAAAAAACAAAAAACAAAAAACAAAAAACGGGACCAGGTCTGAATCAAACAACCAATCAGGGGTTAGCTGGCACGTAGCATGATCTCCTGAGCTGCTCCACCAGCTTCTGAGCCTCAGTGCAATCAAGACACATGAACATAAAACGTATAAGTTAAACAATGATCCATTTGTTAGCGTTCAAAAAACTCCATTGATGTCCACCCCCCCATACGTTCATGTTTCTCAGCCTCTGACTCAAGGCCTGACATCTTCATGTTGCCCGTGTTCCTTTATTTCCTGTCCGGGGGGCCGACGTCGCCCCGGCCGTTGCCAATTTAAGTGTTTTGCTATTTCCGTATATCACGTGGCAACGATCCGCTCTTGTCCCCCCCCCCCCCCCTCCCGTGTTTGAGGACGTCATTATTTTCCACCGACGTAGCCGGGCAGCCGGCTAACGAACCAAACAAACGCGCGGACGGTGGTTCAGAGGTCTCTGATAGCTATGCCACTTGTCTCTTTGTGTCCTGCTACGGCTACGACCCCGCCCCCCCCCACCGCCCCATGTTTATGAACAACACAACAATGGACTGAACAGCGAAATAAGAATGAGAAATGACTTAAGAAACATATTCTCTTATGTTACTATTCGATCTGAGCGCGTGCCGACGACGCCGGGCCGGACTTCCAGCGGACCTCGGCCCCCATTTGTGCGCCCCGACTCAGATGTATTTCCCCTCACTCCCGCTCCCTCCCTCCCTCCCTCCCCCGTCTTTACTTTGAGGCAATTTGTTTGACAATGTCAGTCCGCGCGGCACTGCCGAGGAGAGAATAATTTCCACTTATCACTCCTCTGATATCCTTCCCTCCCAGCCTCGCTTAATTCTTTCCCTTTATTTCCTCCTCCCTTCCCCTCTACTCATTTGGCATTAACATATAACTGCTGTGAGCCCCTGCCGTAAACACAACGGGAGACCCCCACCGCACGCACGCCTGTGTGTGTGTGTGTGTGTGTGTGTCGCTGTGTGCGCCGGGGTGCCTTTGATCCGATAAAAACCTCTAATTTGCACGGCTGAAAGAGTTTACATACTTTTTTTTTCTTTTTCTTCTCCCCCCCCCTCCATTCCTTTTTGCTTTTTTTCTCCTGCTTCGCCATTTACATTTGGCCTCGCTCCGCCCGTCGGAGGCTCGCAGCAGAGTTCCACGATGTGGACCGAGCCGGCGCCCACGAGAGGGAAACGCTTTGACAATTGGCTTAGTCAAATTTGGTTTGAGATTTCTTCATCGCCTTGCGCGGCAGACCGTTAGATTAAGACTGCGCTTGTTGTAAAACCCCCCCGCCCCCCCCCCCAAACTCCTCACATGATTGATGTTCTATTTCAAAGTAATGCAACAACAAACAAGTTTCCGCCGAGCGCGGGGGCTTTTGAATGGCGTGCCATTCATCACTGGCGTGCTTGGCCTTTTTTTTTTTTTTTTTACATGAGTGCCACAAACAAGTCCGCGAATGGAGAAATGTCTCCAGACTCGGTTATCACACAAGCACTTTATTATACAGACTTCTTTTGGGTTTTTATTTGACTCAAATAGATTTGAAGCGTTTTTTTTTGCTTTTTTTTCTCCCTCGGATTGAAAGCGCCGGATAGAAACAAAAACACGGCGGCCTTCGAAGATTACAGCGTGGCAGCGTTAGACTTCCGAGGAAATGTCTACATTTAAATGTACGAATTTAACATATTCTGCTGTTGTCATGTCATTGAAATACATGTTAACGGGCAACCTTTTCTACATTTTTATGCATCGGAAATACTGTTTGCGCTTGAAGAAACCTGGTGCCACGTGGGTCGCGTTCGTCCTTTCGAGTACATTTGTACATTTTCTGTCCACATCGGTGGAGCAGGTGGAAGAGGTTTAGGTTCCTGGAGAACCTGCCATGGACGGCCTGGGACCGGAGGGCTCCGCAGCGGGTGATTCGAACCTGCCCAGAACACCGTTGGTGCCCATCTACCAGTGATATCTGAGAGGTGAGGCGCTGGTGCAGGGCCCAAAGGATACTCAAAGACCCACAACCCACCCCCGGCCACAGCCTGTCTACCCTGCTGCCGTCTGCCAAGCGATGCAGAAGTAAACTTGAGCCTCCAAACGTTTTTGGACGAATACAGGAGATCCACGTAAGCGCTCCGGGGAGCTATTAGCCGCCACTGGAAAAAAGCCACTGGACCTTGCTTGTCAGATTGTGTCCCCTCTGGTTTCACTCACGTCTTCTGTAATGTTTCAACCACTCGCACTGATTGGCGACTTACTTACCAACTTATTTTGCATTTCACACGTGTGCTTTTATGACTAATTTAACGTCCGGGCGAGGGACAGCAGTCGAAACTTTTGGCCTTTTTGGCTAACACCGTCATCAATAAACAGGACAGTGTGTCAGTGTGTCAGAGATTTGAGAACCATGTTGATACCTGTTACCTTTGATACTGACGATGAGGTCTACATTTGATGACGCGGAGACTCGAGTAACCTGTGCCGCCTGATTATTGTGTTCGGTAATCAGCCAGCTGCTTTGGTGTCAGTCCGTAGATGTCACCGACATGTGACTCGAACCTAGATGGATCACTGTGAAGGTGCTCTCAAGAAAACCAACATTTTTCTGGCCTCCGTTTTTCAACCGACTGCTGTTCCTTCTTAAAGCTTCCAGGGGTCAAGGACTCTGCGACGAAAACCTCAAAAGGGGTGAGCCCAGACACCCTGCGAAGGAACTCATGATCATAAGCTCTCACTATGGGCCTTTCTCAAACCGGACCCTCCCCACTCCCACTCTGTGTGAAGCCACACTCGCAGCTGAATGAAGCACCCTTCATGAAGGTGTAGAGTATGAATCCAGCGGCAAGCTTCGTGACGAAACTTCCCTCGATCGGAACTTTTCGTAACCATGGTTTCGTTAAACGGTTTGTCCTCAAGTCAGTGAGTCAGCATCGGCGCAGGCTCGCCGTCGGAGGGTTATGTAACCTCGCTTCGGTTTGGGATGGCACTTGATATGGCGGAACCTCGACGTGGACGCGCAAAACGGAGTGGAAGTGGGTAGGGAGAGGGTGTAAGGGGGGGGGGTGTCTCCGTGGGAAGACTCGGGCAAACCGTAGGATTCAGGAGGCCCAATGCACCTACCGTCCAGGTCGTGGAAGGAATGGGACGAAATGGGCACTAAATATGTTTGAACGTGTAAGGGGGGAAAAACAGGAAACATAAATGTTTACAGCGTATTTGAATGATGGAACTCGCTCAGAAAATACTAATTTATATCCACGTGGAAACGATAACTTTCAAAATACAGCCGAGCAATGCCTGGCTCTCAGCGTGGACGCGTGGCTACGTTGTATGTGCAAGAAAACAGAAAATAAAACACACTTCTGTCTCATGATACACAAACACACACACACACACACACACTATCAGCGCTCTCTTCCCACCATTCATTAACTATTCCTTTCAGTTAATTAATGGTTACTCAGACGGAATGAGGCTTATCTGGAGAGCTGGAGAGTCACTCTCAGCTGAGGTAACCGCTGACACGTGCAGACACACACGCCTACCCACACACATTCAACCCTAGACTCCTCACTGGTGAAAGCTATTCACGGGGGGGGGGGCTTATCTTTTCTGGAAAGACTTATCAGATCTGCATCACACACACGGGGAATCTTTGTCTTTTTGTGCTCCCGTCTCCCATACTTCACACACTTAACCGCACGCGCACACTGAGGCGGGAGATAAGATGCGCATCGGCACCCGAAAATCACACGAGTGCGCGCAGGCGTATCCGGAGAAGCCATCTCCCGTGACACGCCGCGACACGCCGCTCCATTGATGTGAGTGAGAGAGGCTGCTGGAGGGTTAGTGTAAACCCCCCCCCCCCCCCAAATTCTGCGTGTTTTAAATGTGACGGGAAACCACCTGTGTTGTGTCTGTCTAAAGGGTTTCCTTTGTTTGTTTGCCGCCGCCGGGCGAGTGTGTCTTCATTCGCAGGGAAAATCCGGCTTTTGAATAACGAGTGTTTGCACGCTTTTTTTTTTTGTTGCTTTTTTTTTGCTTATTTTGGTGTGGGAGGCAGGGCGGCGGCGTTGTTATACCTTGCTCGCTGACAGTCACAACAAATTGTTTTCCCATGTAGAAACGCCAAGCTGCGCCGCGCCACAGTTGTATTTAAAAACTGCATTTTCCCAGTGCCAGGGCCCCCATGCTGAGTTAAATGAAGGCATTTATTCTCCAACCGACTCGGGCCTGGAGATATGCTTTCATTAGGACTGTGATTAGCATAGTGCTTGTTACTGCTGGGCCTGTTAGCGAAACAGAGCTGTCTGTCTGCCTCGACACGTCCCCTCATTACAAACAACTTGGAAATCAGCTGTAGAATGGCGTTACGCACATCACAGATAGGACACATAGGTTAGAGTCGGGGGGAAAAAAAACTGCTTAATGGCTCGAGGAAAGCGCGATGGCTGACTTTAATGCGCCCGAGCATATGGACAAATAGGGGAGAGATTTGCTAATGTTGGGTATTTTCATCTCCCGCGCGCTGTGGCAGTTAACAAGAGAGAAACAGACAATAGTTCAAATGGTGCAGTGGGAATTATTCACAGAGAAAAGCTGCTGGGAGACTCTCAATGGAAGACCGCGGGGAACGGAACACCGGTTGTGATGCTTGCACGGTGGTTTCTGGCTTTAATCATTCCATCTATCTTTTTTTTTTTTTTTTTTAAGTACAAAAGCGGGTAACGGCGTCATGTTATACAATGACATTGACAGTTTAATAAAAGTGTTCGATAAACTTTCCCTTTTCCCTTTTCAACCTGCGTCAAAGTATGAACAATAAAGTTATGGCTTTCATATTTCTCGCACGCATTTAGATTTTTCAAACGCATCCAATGCCGACCAAGATGGTGCCACTGCGTTTCAACGTTTCCACGCTCGAGGCCTGGCCCGTCAGCCATTTTTATAGCGCCAGTGTCGATCACATGTAGGTGGGGAAAACGATCCCACCGAGGAGTCAATTAAGTAGCTGTTCCCGGAGCTTTCAATCACGTCACACAATCTTGCACAGCAGGTGGAGTTTGTCTATTTGTCAGGGAATTGTAGGGAAATGTTTTTTTTTTTTTTCTTCTCCTCCAGATTGTTCTCCAACTTTTGAAGTTTTCCTGCTTGTCTCACGCGAATGCCTGTATCATGTCGATGCACAACAAGGAATGTTTACATCGGCAGGGGTCACACTCACCTGCCTCTTTCCAAGAGATTGTGTTTTGGAGCCAAAGCTTTGTTGTTGTCGCATGTTTCAGTATACGGTATGAAGTTTTAAAAGAATATTTGCAATGTGCGAGATGGAAATCTAGGAGATGGTTGCGTGATGAGTCATATGATGGCGCCCAGGAAGCAGAGCACACGGCGGGGTGATGGGGCGGGTGGGGCTGTGTTTCCTTTCCTTTACCATCTCCACTGTCTTCAGAGCATTGAGCTCCAAGTTGTTCTGACTGCACCGGGTCACCAGATGGGAAATCTCAGCCCAGTGAGGGTGGTGTTCGCGGAACTCCTTGTTACTTGAAGACTGGCTGGATGTTCTAATGGGCCAGTCGCCTAAGGGAGGCTCACTTCTCGTGGTCCCTGTTGATTTTGCAGTGTCCACTCATGCATCACACTCTGAGATGGGTTTACAGGGTCATTGGTTATATCGATGGCCACGACTGAGGTTTGAAGTGTCATGCCATTTGTACATTTTATACCCCCGGGGCCCATTGCCCTCGCAGACTTGATGTTATGGCGCTGAACCCTTCAGACACGTCACAGTATGTATCACCGAAGTCCACAAGGGCCCAATCTAATCTGTCCAGACAGTCGACAGTCGGATTCAGCCATAGTGAGCAATGAGGCAGGGGTTTGACTGCCCATTTAAGTCAGGGTATTATCTTAGGGTATGCATAGGGTAAGTTGACACTAAGTATTATCACTTTAGTGTGTCTTTTTTTGTCATATTGACAACTTTTTGAATTACCGACCGGGCCAAATCTGGATCCATTCATTCAGGGGAAAAAAAAAAAGTGTGTGAGGACATTTCATTGTCTTCTAAAGAGCGGAAGTCCTGGTTCACTGCATTTAGCCCTGATGTGGCCCATCTCCTCAAATAAATCGAAGTGAGAATTTCTAAGTAGTTCCCAGGCAATTGAGACAGCGGGCTCGTTTTATTGTCTCAGAAAACTGGCACTACACATTGATTCAGCCCTGCCCCTGAGATCTCGCCTGATGCTTTTAGATCCCCCCCCACCACCACCCTGCTTTCTCAGCCTCTCAGTCTCTCTCTCATTTGTCATCTCTCTCACACAAACACACAGCTCTTATTACTATGGTTCGACAGTTTGCAAATATTCCAGACCCTCGCTGGCCTTTTATTAAAGCTAGTGTTCAACCTTTTTCCCTGCGTATCCGAGGTGTATCGTTACTCTCGCCTTCTTTCCTCTCAGTCGGTCAAGTCTTCTTCCCAGCATCTGTCATTTATCTTGATAGGCTGTCTGCTTGAAAGAAGCATGCCTTCAGAGGCTGAGGTAACTGCCAGCTGTTAAGCCTCCAGAGGTGTCGGAGAAGCCAAAAGCGAATGCAGCCGGCCTGCATTAAAACAAGAGCACCGAGGTTCATGTTTTTAATGTGCTTTCTAATTTCTTTTCTTACTTAATCCTCTCTTATTGTTGCTACTTCCTTCCTGTGGCTACTAGCTCAACCAGAACCAGATATTGGACCATTTTGCAAAACCCAGGATTACATTAAATGATGAATAATGAATAATGTCTTTCTATAATAACTGCACATGGCAACTGCGGTATGGTTAAGGTTAGAGCAAGATTGTGACTACAGCAAATAAAGAGATGATTAGGGTTAAGTAACTAAAACACTTGGTTAAGATAAGGGACAGATAATGGTTACTGTTAGATTGTAATGGAACATGAACTCACATGCACAGAAACCCTTACATTATGTTTCACCGCGGACGTGGCACACTACCAGGCAATACCCTGGACAGATGAGGCTACAGCAGCTCTCCAGGACTGTTTTGAGTGCACAGACTGGCGCATGTTCATCAGATGACACCACCAAGGAAAACATCAATCTTGAGGAATATACACCTTCAGTGACATCCTACATCAGCAATTTAGTTGGTGATGTGTTTACCAGATATGGCCGACCAGAGAGCCTGGATGAACGGAGAGGTGAGGGCACCATCCAGAGACAGAAAAAGCTTTCGTTCGGTCAGGTGACAAGGAAGCATAACAACACCGCCAGGGCCAGACTGGAAGTTGGAATCAAGGAGGCAAAGCAGAGACACCTCCACAACACCACAGACATGTGGCGAGAACTCCAGACCGTCACGGGCTACAAAAGCAGGAGGCACCCCCGTTACGCGTGAGGCTTAACACATTTAAGCTCGCTTTGATCTCCCCAACAAAGAATCAGCCGCCAAGTCTACTCTGCCTCCAGAGGACCGGCCACTGTCAGTATCCACAGCGGATGTGAAAGGAATCCTACTGAGAGCGAATATGAGTAAAGCTGCTGGGTCCTGGTTACATCCCTGGCCGTGTGCTAAGAACATGTGCCAACCAGGTAGTCGATGTCATTACTGACATTTTCAACATATCACTGTTACAGGAGAGTGCCCCCCCCCCCCCCCCCCCGGCTTCAAGACAGCCATCCCTGTCACTAAAAAGTCTGCAGTCTGCACTCAACCCACTCTGATGAAGTGCTTTGAGAAACTGGTTTTCCAGCACACAACACCCCAGCCAGCTTGGGACCCCGACCAGTTTGCATTCAGAGCCAACAGATCCACTCGGCTCACTCACACATCTTGAAAATCACAACACCAGAATGCTTGTTTGTTGAATTCAGCTCAGCATTCAACACAATCTCCCCCATGAAACACATTGGCAAACTTAGCACTCTAGCGTTGAGTACTACACTGGATATTGGACTTCCTCACAAACAGATCCCAGACTGTTTGGATTGGCGGTCACACCTCCTCCACTCTACTGCACAACACCAGAGAAACTCAAGAAGGCAAAAATCCCTGTGCCAAGTTCTTGTTAACTTTTACAGAGGAGCAATAGAAAGCATCCCGACTGGAAACATTACAAATTGGCGTGGGATTGGCACGGCCCAGGACAGAACAGCTCTCCAGCGGTTGATTAAAACCACCCAGAACATCATTGGTACCCATCTACCGAGCATCGGTGATATCGGTGAGGTGAGGTGTCTGCGCAGAACCCAAAGGATAGGGTCAAACAGTACTTAGACTGCACTGATAAAGTGTTAAATGATATTCATCTAAAAACTGATTCAGGTAAAGCGTGTGATTGTTTCATTGCTCCTTGATCTTAGTGCAGCCTTTGATGATACCGTGGACCATAAAATGCGTCTCGACAGACTGGAAAAGTGGATGGGATTATCTGGCACAGTCCTCAGTTGGTTCAGATCGCATCTCAAAAGGTAGAGGCTAAGTTGGTTGCCACTGGTGACCATACATCTGAAGCGGATCACTTTTACATGTGGAGCACCCCAGAGTTCGATTCTTCATTTTCCAGCAGGGTGGATAATTGTAACGGTCTCTCGTCTGGCCTTCCCATAGTGGCCGTTTGACAACTTGAGCTCATTCGGAACTCTGCAAGAACCAAGAGAACTGAGCATGTTACTCCTGTTCTTAAATCTTTAAACTGGCTACTACAGAATACATTTGAAAGTGCTGCTATGTAGCATGGAGGGACTACCGCTTGCATTTCGTTGTACAATCCCGTGCTGTACAATGACAAATCGATGAACCTTGAACCTTTCAACCTTGACTTCACTCTCTGAACTGCCACCAACGGTCGATTCTGCACCTGGCTATGGCAGCCATCTAGTTGGGTGAGATCCAGAATTTGTTTGCGACCGGACCGAGACCACCCACTTTTAAGGGTCTCATTGCGGTTGTCCTGGTTGATTGCTGTGTTCAGATCTGTCCAAACTAATCGTACCATGGGGGAAAAAATGAGCCGGAGTCCTATTCAAGTGGACTTCAAGTCATTCCCAACCTGAAAGGAGCGAACCGCTGTTGGAGTACTTATAGCCTCAGATGTGGAGTGGCTGACCCTCATCACCGCCACTTCACACTCGGCCGCAAACTGCTGATTGCTCGCCCGGGGGTTGCGGTCCCATGAAGCCGGCACAGCTACAACACCGGCAAAAAGCACGGATCCAGTCCCGAGGTCAACAAACCGGACACTCTCCGTCCTTCGCCTGCGGCTTGAGTTTGGTAGAAACTACGAGGTACGTAGCCGCTCTGAGAGGGATTCAGAATTGAAAATCCTGTATGAACCGGCATGCCTAATTTACACTCGGTCTGTCTTGAAACGAGCGTGGGGCTGTGATCACTAAATCCAAGCAGTGCTGATACAGCTCCTGAGCATTTACAGGAATACTGACGTGTGCGAGACTCCGTGCAGCAGCGTCGCATCACTGGGGGAAAAAAAAGAAAGGTGTGGTATGTACATAATATGCATTTTGTATTTTGACATGTGCTTTTATTTATTTTTACTCCGTATTTCTTGTTATAAAAATGTACTTTCAGCTTCTCAGTGAAAGCGCTTTCCTTTGTTGTTGTTGTTGTGGTTGTTTTTTTTTGTAGTTTTTGTTATAAATTCCGCTCTATTAATAAATTGACAAGGGAGCGTAACTTTTTCTGTCTGTTTTAATTTCACAGATGATAGCAGGCAGGGGCTTGGCGCGTTTGGCTTGCGCGCTGGCTTGCCTGGGTTGTGATTGACAGAAGGTGGGTCCTAATGTAATCACACATAAAATGCAAAATGAGGAAATCAGAGAAGCGTAAGTGAGCAAGACACCCACTCCTGTCTCCTCTTTGCTTTCCGTGTTGTCAGATATACTTATTAATATGAAGCAGTGGCTGTTTTTTATTTATTCTAAAAAAAAAAACTTTGATGCAACTTTACAAAACGTGATCGTCAATTACTATTTCACGGTGATGGATTATCTGTATCAACTGAGTTAAAAGTGTATTTTCTATGATGTTACGGAATACAAATTACAAATTACAAAATAACTCCCCCCCCCCCCTCTCCTCTTCCTCCCCTTTTTACCTGTCGTTTCCTGTTGGAGTGGAACACCTGAATCTAATCATCAATCAGAGAGGAGAAGAGGGACCTGGAGGGGCCGGAGTGTGGAGAGACACACACACACAGGCCGGACAGCCGGCAGCACAGTCCTGGGGACCCCCCCACCCCCATTGCATGAGTTAGAGCTGTCGGGTTTTTGTTGCTTCGCTTTGGGCTGGAGATCAACCGGCAGTCCAGTTTTTGGGTTTTGTTTTGGGTTTGGTTTAGGTTCTCCTTTAAGCAGGCCTAGGTTAGGTTCTTTTTGGTTGGGACCTCCAACCCCCTTTGTTTGTTCTCACCGGCGAGAAGATGGGGGCGAAGGCAGAGCCACAGAGCCTCGGGGAGGTGGTTGAACAGGTTGATAAAGCATGTGGCTTTAACACAGGCTGGACTATTCGCTCCCATTTCCTACCAAAAGTCGATGCATCTTTTAACCATGAGCCTTTACCAAGTCCTTCGTCTTTTAACCATGATAATGAAGGTTCCCAAAGTATTCACTGTGATTCAAACCACAATCTCTTTTGTGCCTAAAATAACCACAACTTTTTTTTTCATTTGTTAACTGTCTCTTGTAATAGTTTTGAAAGGGAATTACAAATAATATGATTTGACGGATAGTCCCGAGGGCTTGTTTAAATGAGCCGGACGTGTTAAAAACCATCAAAATTTAACAATAAAACATTTGAAAATGTCAAAGACGACAAAAAAAACCAAACCACTCAATATTCGCATGTTCGCGCTGACATTTTATTCCGGGGCCACCCACCGCTCGGACCGGAGAACCAGATCGTTCACCCGCCGCTGCGGGGCTGCTGCAGTGGATCCCTCAGACCTCCCTGAGCTTCCCGTCTCTTTTTTTTTTTTTTACCTCGCAGAACAAAGTGCCTGAAGGACGCCAACACAGCCCAGTGATATTTCTGTCTCATTCCACAGGTAGAGAAGCAGTGACTGGAGGGCAGGCGATGCATTTCATGAGTCAGTGAATACGAGCAATTACTACTGTCAACAGAGCGCACTCGCAGGGTGGACTCAAGTGGACAGACAATAACCTTTTTTTTTTTTCTTCCCAGTTCTTTGGTCAGTGGTGGGGTGAATACGGCTTGCTTTCTAACAATCAATAAAACTAAACACTGAGCAGGTGGCCAGCTTGTTTAAGTGGGTTTGCTCATATAACCGTCACTATGTCCGGCTTCTTGAACTTTACAGTGCATACAAGTCGCGCTGGTGGGCATGCAATGGCCTTCTGTGTTAAGTGCTAAGAACAAGGTAGAAAAGAAACTCATTGCACATTGGATCCGTATGGCATTATCGGACTGTGTTGTCTTGGTATATTTGTGTTAAAATAAATGAAAGTCGGTCAACAACTCGGATGTCTAGAGGTTGAAAGTTGTCCATCGACGGTGATAATTCCCTTTGTGTAGATTTTAAAAAATTTGGTATGAAATGGCATTGTCAAGAAGCCAAGTCTGACCTTTCCAGCGCTCCTGGCACCTTGCGTCTCTGTTTTTAAATGTAGTTGGCACAGCACTCTAAAAGAGGATAATGGTGCCAGGTTACAAAAGGGGGGTGGGGGGGGGGGGTCAGTTTGCATAGTAGTTACTGGGTGTAACAAGTTCTATGAGTACGTGCAGCATAACTAGCATCAACTTGGCGGTGTGGCCACCCACTAACCCTAACCATGAAAGGAGATCACAACAATAAACCAAATCAATACACGTAGATAGTCATAGAAGTTAAAACAGTCCTGCGCTTAGCCGTGGAACCGTCATGCTTTTTAAAATGCGACGGCGTAACGATGGGGTCTAGCCCAGGGGACATCAGGTGACGGGAAGTGATCGGAGTAGAGGTGCAGCCGTTCACGTGACGGCTTCGACGCTTCGAGTCAAAATGAACAAATTCATGTGTGGAGCTCCAATGGTCCCTACAATATCCAAGCAATTTGAAATGTCTCCTCCCCAACAAACGGTCTTGATCTGATCATACGCGAAAACAAGGCATTGTCTTTCATCAAGGGGGGGGGGGCAAACGAGGAAACGCACTCAAAGGCTTTTCAGGCCCCGCAGACACTGAAGGCATTCTGATTCGATCAAGCAAACATTTTCTTTTATCCTGTAATTAAAATGATTTCTTTGAGTCTTTTGGCTCCGCTGCTAACGATCCGGTGTCGGGGGATTTTTATGAGGCGAACAGGTGAAGGCGGCAATGCCAAAATATTAAACCATTGAAGGGGAAAAAGACAACAAAGAGCAAACACATTTATTCACAGGATGTGATTCAATTTGCATGCTGATTTCAAAACTGATTACTCCCTCGGCACAAACCACTAAAGAAGCAGTGAACTTAGAAAAAGACTTTCCAGCTTAGAGAGTTTGACACATTCCAATAAAGAAGTTTAATTACTGGTCCCAGCAGCACACGAGCATGTAACACACACACACACACACACACATGGAGGAAGAAGACTCTACACTGAGCGTGCTCCTTGCTTTAGCTGTACGGGGGGGGCGGGGGGGTGTAACATGGCTGCAGCGTACATGGAGATGGCAGATGGGAATCAACTCCAAGCCATGATGTCCGCAGCCTGGCCCGCCCCCAGCATGACTTCCTCCACATCGAATGGCACGTTATTTCAAGTCTGAAAAATGCGCTTATGATGACGGCAGAGTGAGATTTTTTTGCTTTTATTCGGATTCTCTCACGTAGAAACATGACAAGAGATTCGAGGAAACACTCTGACGATTGGTTCAGTCTATGAGAACACTGACTTCACCCAGTCTGCGACCATATACTGAGCACACTCGGCACAATGAAATCAATCACGCCAACTGGATTAGCGAATATCTGGTATCAGATCGTCAGGAGGGCAGAGAGACAGAGAGAGAGAGAGAGAGAGAGAGAGAGGGGGATGCACCAAGGAAGGAAGGAAGGAAAGAAGATTGTATATGCAGTTGCTCATGTTTTGGTTTTCCTCAAACTCCGCTCTCCTAGTCCTGGTTTTTCAGCCAAAAGCTCTAATGCACTGTACAGTACCCGCTCATCCTCCGAAATGCGCCTTTGTCAACCAATAACGGCAATAAACACAACGCAAGTCCTCAAAATGCACTCGAATAAACAATATGTACGGACGCATACAATTTATTCTTTACTGTTCTTGATCATTTACAGGTTATTAATGACACTGAACATCCCATCCATCCATCCATCCTTCCCTCCACCCATAATAATGTGCTGCTGTAGTGATCCCTGTAGACGGAGGTCAGGGTCAGCTCCGACCTCCTTGGAGACAGCAGGGATTCGATGTCTCACTCGAGGACACTTCAGCCCACATGTTCATCTTGGAGGACATGGATGTGTTGTTTTTGGGCAAACACGAAACCATGGATACAATGATCTCATTCAAGTGTGATTTTTTTTTTTTTTTTTTTTTTTAAATAAACGGACAAAAGTGTTGACATAAAACGTGGGATAAAAAGCTTGAGCCCAGCTACAATGAACCAAAATATCAGCCGGTTTTGTCGGCAATCAGTTGTCAGTAATTCTGTACTGAACTCAGTGTCTTGTACATGTACATGTAAATCTCAATCATGGTCTAACTGAAGGAGGAGCCAATTCATTGCAGTGTATCATTCATGGGGGGGGGGGGGGGGGGACCACCCAAAACAACAACCCAAATTATCACAAGCCACCCAAAACCATTTTTATCCATCCAATCAAATAGAAGAGTTGCCCAATTGGATGGAAAAGCCACCCAGGTTGGCAAGCCTGATTTATTTTCACCAGCACCGTAACCATTCGTGCCAGCTTGGAGTGGTCCTCCAAAAAGAGAGCTACAAACAGTCCCAGCGCGGGGTGTAACACCATTCTCGTGCGTTAAGAGGCCTACAGCAGAGCGGACCAAGAACAGGATGAGGTCTGATGGCGAGGATGCGCAAGGAACGTTTCGTGGCTGTCATCAACTGATGGTCTTGACTCTTGCGCTGCTGCGTTCGGTGTCAAACCCGCATGCCCAGATGTGAGATAAAGGGTTAACCTCAATGTGTTGTCCAATACATGGCCAGTGTATGCACAAGACATTCTGGGTCATCAAATGGCCTTGTCACCTCTCGAGATCTGCAGTTATGCTCAGAATAGTCAGTTCTCAGTGTGGGAGTCACGGAAGGTGTTCCTTGCTGAGAAGAGGGTGACATCCTCTGGTGTTAAAGGAGCTCAGGTTCATTTGTACATCGTATTTCATGTACAGGCGTAGTCAAAGTGCTCACACATCAACAGAGTCAATACAATTCTATAAAAATACATACAAGTCATCACGAAGCTCAGGACATGAGGTTGGTCAGAGGCCAGGAGTGGAGGGAAGTTTTAAGGCTCTGCTTTTTAACAGAAGTACAGTAAGTGTGGGGGCTCATCTGAGGTCATCCGGTGGGTTATTTAGAGGCTGGAAAGCAAAATAACTCAAAGCGGCTTGACCTCGTTGCGATTTCATCCTTGTATCAACGAGAAGGCCGGCGCCAGATAAACCTGAGAGACCTGGTTGGGCTCAAAACCGGCGACTAGGCCTGAGTGGGGCCATTTAAGGGATAACTCAGGTTCACTGCGCCTCTGACCATCATCCGTATGGTACATTTCTGTGATGACAGTGTATTCACCAGAGATTGCGGCAAAAATCGCTCGAACACAGTCGGAAGGGGGGGGGGGGGGGGGGGGGGCAGAAAACACAATACTCTGTCACCATGGAGACGGAATATGGCAGTCGGAGCAGAGTATGTAAAAGGAATGTGCTCCACACAGCATACCCACAGAGCTACACCTCCTTGAGAGGACTGCTTAATACTTAAATACATCTCGACTTTTCAACTTCAATTGTGCGTTGTAGAGTGAGCACAGTACGCCAACGGTGAAGCGGGAAGTTTCTTTTTCTCCTCTACAAAGGTCTGTCCAGGCCGGAGGTCTGATCAGCTGACGGCTCGTGTTTCTTGACCCGCCAGATTTCTTTTGAGTGACGTTTGCCGCGCTCCGAGATGTATGTAACAGCCGCAACTGCAAAAACAGTTGTAATAAACCAGAATTATCTACTATATATACACATCTAAGTTTATTCCAGACACTACAGCCGATGACCGCCCCACCTAGAGTCCCGGTTCTGCCTCTTAAAGGGAAGTTTCTCCTCGCCGCTGTCGCCAAAGTGCTTGCTCATGGCGGGACCTGTTGGGTCTCTGTAATAACGTTCTAAAGAGTCCGGTCTAGACCTGCTCTGTATGTGTGAAGTGTCGTGAGATGACTTTCGTTGTGATCTGGCGCCATATGAATGAAGCTGGATGACGGCAATGATCAGAGCACTGGCGTTTCCCTTGGCCCCGGTCGGACTAGCAGGGCTCCGGCTCTGAAGCTGCAGTCTCGGTCTATTTGCCTCTTGCTCTAAGCGTCACTGTCTGGGACGAATTGAAAGCTCTTCTTCTATCAGCCAGACTACTTCATCACATTACCTTTTAACCAGAGTGTGTGTGTGTGTGTGTGTGTGTGTGCAGGTAGACAGAGAGAGAGATGGAGGGGAGGGAGGACAGATTGCAGAGCGCTTGTGTTTGCTTGAAAGCCAGATAATTTTCCTCCTTGGCCAGGGCTTAAATAATGTGGATCAAATAACGGTGGTGGAGGGGGGGGGGGGGTGGGGGGGTGGATGAATAGCGTGTCAACATGGAAGTTGCTCCACATATTTCACCCGAGCACTTAGCAGAGGAGACACCACACACACACACACACATCTCGTGCGGCGTGAGACTGGTTTGAAGCAGGAAGTCTTTAAAATCGTGATGTCGTGGGTCTGCCAGATCTCAGGAGTTAAACTGGGATGTACAATATTAATATTATCAGTAGGGATGACGGCTAAGTGTATGCAAGTAGGAATAAGTTGAAATAAACTGGAAATTATACCTTTTTTTTTTTTTTTTTTTTTCTTTTTTTTTTTAAGGTGGTTGTGAACAAGGCCTGGACCATAAACTGGTCTGGCAGAGCTGCTAAATAAAACTGGGCACTGTACCGGTCTGCGGCCGATACGGATCCACTGTAATGCACGGCTATGACCTCTCACCCTGAATAAAACAGTGGTTCATCTGGTAAACTGACCGAAGTGAGGAGGCAGGAGATGAAGCAAGTTTTATTTACGGCTGCCTCCAGTGTGCACGCATAAAAAATAAATAAATAAAAAATCGCCAGCCAGGAGCCGCGCGCTGCAACAGCACCCACCGTCGGGTGCTACCAAAACCAGACAGGGGTCCTCCTGGGTGACCTATTTTACACACACACACACACACACACACACACACAATGTCTAAATATGGCAAAACATAAATATACATTATAGCAAAATATCTACGTTACATCCGCTACAGCCCATTCATAGTCAATACATTAAAAACAAACAAGCTAGCAAACATACCTCTGACTACCCCCCCACCCCACCACCGCATGCGGAAAAGTGCGCGCTATCCTTTTAAAAGCAGAAATTTCAGTAAAGGTTACAATTGCTCGTCTCATAAATACACTCTGCGTGTGCAAATATGTTATCACGTAGGATGCTGTGCAAACACGCTCCGCCGACAAGGAAGCTCGAGAGAAACCTAACAGGAACAGAGAATAAACCTTAAATAAACTCTTCCATGGTTGAGAGCCGACGTCTTTGGGGGTTCAGAAAACCAAAACTCCCCGACAGTAAGATCGGGGATGAGTCGGCCCACGCGTCGTCCACCTAAAAGACCAGGTGAACGGTTGAAAAGGCCCGTGTAGCAGCCTGCAAATGGATAAATTGAGTCTTTTAATGAAACAAAGAAAGGTTTTCACAGATTTAGCGGAATAGATGGCAACGTCCCATCACGTACCGCTTCCATGCGTGGACGTCACATTTTGGGTTGTCTATACCATATAATACTTAATTCTGCGTATATGGCTTACACGACGGTCTACGTATGTGGATTTCATCATTTTTCTCAAAAAGATGATGCTTAGTTTTTATACTTATCAGGTCCCAATAAGCCCAAATAGCAAAGAGAAATTAAAAATTCGTACCAAACAAGAGCTTGGGTCTCAGGAGGTTAAATTACATTGGACCTGTAGTCATTATTTGGCTCGTCAGCTTGAAGTCCCACGTGCAGACACAACATTTGGGATGTTTTTGTGTTTTTTTTGCACCCACAGGTCAGTTTAAAACTGTGATTACGAACGACTCCGCTCTTGAACGTAACTTTAACTGTGCAGTGTCGTCTGTGTTTGTTTTTTCTCGTTAATTATCTTTTGGATGTGTTTATTCTGCTTCTAATTGTACTCTCGACCTCTTGAAGAAAGGATTCTCCGACGCTTGGATAAAAGGTTGAATGGGGGGGAAAAAAAAAATGAAAAAAACAAAACAAAACAAAACAAAACAAAACAAACAGACCTTGAAATGTTGAAGCTGAAGCACTGAAAAGCGGGGTTTGTTGTCTGAGTGTCACAAGTGTCAGCTGGAGCGTAAGGCGGCGTTCAAACCATTCATTTTGAATGAGGGCAGTGCGTGGTGGTAACTACGTGGGGGTGGGGGTGTGCTGGAAGTCGAGACGGATTTTGGATGCCACGCTGCCAATCACACCGGAAGACGCCCACAAGAAGAAGAACTGAAAGTAAATGTGTGTTTTTAAGCCGTTGATGCGAACAGCAGCCCGGTTGTTGTTTAGAGGCAGTTCGCAAAGCGCATTACTGCCACCTTCTGCATTGGGGGGGGGGGGGTTAAAGTGCTAATCGCCGGCTTCAGCCTAAGAATTGAGAGAGGTTGAGGGTCGGTCTGCGGGGAAAGTCAGCATTTCACGTTTGAAAGGCCTGCAAGCAGTTGCGTAGCGTCGGGTTGCACTGAAAGTGGTTGAGCTCACAGTTGGGTGAACGTAGAGAGGGGAAATGTAAAAAGTGCTGACCATTTCCTGTTGACAAATAAGAAGAGAGACGGAGAGAAAGAGCCGGAGAATCTGCGCTGGGTTTGAAAAGCACCGTCAGTCCAAACCCCAGCCGCGTGAGACGCCCGCCTCGCTCTGTAATCCACCTTCCACCACGTCCGCCACCACGCTGGCTCTTTAAGCTGTTATTTGCCTTCTCTCCCTCACATCTCGGCCTCCATCTTGTTCAGCCCCATTCACACGCCCGCCACCCCCCCCCCTCCCCCCCCGACATCGTCCTTCTCTCTCCCTCCCGTCCTTAATCCCCCTCTCAACTCCACTGCACTCATCTTTCCTTCCCTGTCTCTTTTCCCTGCGGTGACTCTCTCTCTCTCTCTTCCTCTTGTGCCCCCCCCCCCCCCACACTTCTCTCTCCTGTCAGAAACAGCTTTATCAGGTGGGACCTCCAGTCTGGAGTACTGCAGCCATTCACAAAGCACACATCTCCGTCACCTCCAGCCTCCTAATCCGCTCAGGGCCAATCACAGGCAACCTCGCCTCGGGAGTGAGCGCACAATACACCCTGACTCACACACACACACTCACACACACACACATAAATGCGCCCGTGCATATTTAAAGGTTGAGCGTACAGTACAGAGAGAGGACGAGTATGTATTTAGCTGAGCTTAGCTTAGCTTAGCTCTACCACTGGAAGCTGCTAAACTAGCTCCATTAAATGTGGAAAAAACACAACAACTTGAAGACTGATTTTACATTGAGCTTAACATCGTTTACAATACTGTGTGTCATTTACAATGTTAATATGATATTTTTTTTTAAATATCTATGAAGGAATTCATGACATTTCTCTCTGTCGTTTTACTATTTCTTTTGGCGCAAATAGGGAATTCTCTTACTTCCACAATGATATCAGCTTTTAGTTCCTTTAGTCTTTGTTACAACAAGCGTGTTCATTTTGGATGTGTGGTTTTGCGCAAGCGCGCGTGGAAAGATATTCAGACTTTCATAGGTAGCTTTCATAAACTAGCCGAAAAGAGGACAAATCAAGCTGGAAACCTGGGTGCCTCAAAATCAGCCTTTGAAGGATCAGAGACCCCCAGGATCGAAACGCGATCTCTAGCAGGGCAATGGACTACTTGCAATGGACTGTTCATGGGTCTGTCTAAGACCTACGTTGGCTACCAGTTCCTCACAGAATCAACTACAAACTTCTATTGCTCGTCCATGAATCACTGAACGGTTTGGGTCCAAGACACCCATCAGACCTCCTGATCCCCGTACGACCCTAAAGGCCGACCTTCGTCAATAAAGCTGTCCACTAGCTGTCTAAAGAACTGCCTGAAAATGACAGAAACCGTCTTTCGGAAGAATTTATTTGACGTGCACTTTGATTTTCTTGGCCCATGTCCCATCGGCTAACATGGAGCGGGCGGGGCTTGTGACCCATACCAGGGGGTGGGGGGGTCGAGACGTTTTGTCATGTCATGTCCATCTTCACATGCAGCTTATGCTCTCACCACACTGACGTTTGCTCAAGTGTTCATTTTTCTGACACGTTTGGTTTTAATTAGTCATTAGATGCTATAAAAAAGGGGGGTGGAAAAGGGGGGGGGGGGGGGGGGGGTCACGATTGACAGCATCTTTACACGGCGTCCACGCTCGGGACACAAAGGAAGAAACTGCTGTCTGTCTGACGTTCTCAAATAAATGTGCAGGAGAGCACACGTTGGGCTGTCGGCCTTCCGATGGGCATAATGGAACATATTACGCTGGCTTTTAAATGGGAAACAAATTGTTTTGTGTTTACTGGGGGAGTCATTTTTTGGCGACATGACCACATTTAAAAAAAAAACAAAAAAAAAAAAAACACCACCTCTCAGCTATTTCCATGCAAAACAACTTGATGGTCGGGGGGGGGGGGGGGGGGTTGTTTCAAAAATCCCATCAGTTGAGTCTTGCGTCCTCAAAACCGGTCAACCAAAGTCGCTCCGAGAGAAACACAAGCGACACGGAGCCAACGTGCATCGTTTCCCCACAACTTTCTTTTTTTTTTTTTTTTTTGTCAAATCCAGTCGGTGGCGGGGTGTGTGATGCTGCGGGTGACGGATGAATGAACGAACCACGGAAAACAGTGCCTAACGCTCTCACCCGCACCCACACACATCAACGCGTACGGCGGTGGAAGAATTTAATCGCTCCAGTAAATCAGTTATTTGCGACAACACCGGCTCGCTCTGAAGAGCTACTGGAGCTTTTGATTGAGTTAGGTATGCTCGAACACACACACACATCCACACACACACACACACCTACACCGACACACACACACACACACACACCGGTGCGGCAACAAACACCTGTCCAGGTCATAACACCTGTTTTTTTGTGTGCCTGCTATTTACAGTCAGGCGCAGTGCAGCGCTGCAGGCTGACAGGACAGCTCAACAACACGGACGCTGTGTTCATTGTTTCACGCCGTGTCGCCTGTCCTTCACATCACAAAGAGCCAGCCAGCAACCCCCCCCCCCCCACACACACACACACACACACACACACACACCACCACCCCCACCCAGACGCTGACAGCTACACACACACGCGCAGCACAGACAGATACAGATGAGGTTTGACAGACTTTAGGCTTTAACTGGACCTGAGAAGTACTTGGATTGCGTCAGGTTTTAGTTTCGAGACCCCCAACGCTAAAAACATCCTGTCCAATTGTTTTGTGTGTTTTTTCCCCCAAGATGTTAAATTCGAGCCACCATGCGGGACTGTACGCTGTCAGCGAGGAAAACAAACACTGCAGCTAAAATCATATTCTAATCGCTATAAAAGGACGTGGATCTCCTCCTCCTGCTGCTTTAAATAATGAAGCCAGAATATCCCGGATACGACGTCATTTGGAGCCAGGGTCTGCGCAGTGGTGATCGGGGAGGGGGGGGGGGGGGGCATCAAGAAGTTTTGGCTTCACCATCTTTACACACGGCCTATGGCTGAGACATCCAAGCTTTTACGCCCTGTTAGGGGTCAAGCATGTTTTCCTTGATCCTCCCTGCCTGGAACACACTGTAACAAACTCGGGGGGGGGGGCGGAGCCTCATAGCGATGTAATCGGTTTCGACAGACCGAGCAGGACTCTAACCATGACCAGTAAACTGATCTTGTGGAAAAGCATTTAAATACATTTGTATCGGAGGTGAATGACACTGGTTGGCTGGTAGCTGGAGGTAAATTAGATGGCTGACCACACAGACACGTAGATATACTGTGCTGGATGTAAAGCCACCCACCCACACACACACACACACACACACACACACACAGAATCAATCTTTGGGGTTTCATCATTGTTGAGTTGTTTTGACAGTGTTTTGATATTGATGTATGTGTGTGTGTGTGTGTGTGTGTGAGAGAGAGAGTGTGTATGTCCAGCTCCTTCTTCTTCAACAGCCGCCGCACGTAAAGCCAGCAGGTCCTCTGTTGAATAATTCTGCTCACACACACACACACACTCACACACACACACACCAGGAGCTGGAATGAGAGAGCGGAGGACGGCTAGAGAGGAGCAGGAGGATTTGGTGTGTTTCTCTTCCTTCAGCAGCCGCTCGGGGATAAAAAAAAAAAGAAAAGCTGCCGCCGGATTACAGCAGATAGGCATTCATAGGCTGCCATTAGCTTCCTGAGAGCCGAGAGGAGTCACTCACAGGGCAGCACACGTCGGGAAGGAGGAAAACAAATGCGGAAAGGAGAAAACAGGTAAAAAAAAAATATATATATACGTATATATACGTCTATATTCCAGCTCATTCTCATGTCGAAGCTGAGACGACGAGACGAACACAAACCCAAAATGAACCTGCAAGCGGATCGCCATCGCACCTAAAGAGTGAATCAGAAGCAGAGGCCGAGAAACTCAACTCGGGCAGAGGGTCCGACCAAAGACGCGGGGCAAACATCGCTAATAGTCAAAAAAAGCCAGAACTTCAGAAGCGTGTTTTTTGTGGTCGTGGGAGGGGAAAACGTTCCTCCAACATCTGAAGTTATTCCTCGGGGCATAAAGGCGGAGGGAGGGCAGGATGGTGGGGGTACGTGTCACGTATTGTTCACGTGTTCGATATTCTCCCGTGGAAACTAAAGGGATGATTCGGACGCTCCGCTCAAAGCACTTGGCCGGGGGAAAGATGGCGGCCTTGGTTAAACACTGAAGAGGTAAACGGCGACGTGAATCACGGGAGGGGTCAATGTTTGGGCCAAAACCGCCATCTCGTCCAAAAAAAAAAAAAAAACCACGATTAAAAACACACCAGTGAGCCACACTGTTGCACTAGGTGACATTCATCCGTTTATTTTATTTGTCCCACACACACACACACACACCGTCCTGCTGCCGCAAATACTTGCTAGAGCGCCAAACGTGGATTAATCCGCCGCTAAAAATAGTCCCAAACAAAGGCACTATTTTCCTCCTGTTTGTATGCTAAAAACTTAAAAAGAAAAAAGAAACTATATATTTGTGGGGCTTTTTGATGATTTACGTCTTCTGTAGGAACCAATGGGCTTGGAAGTCAGTGTTGAGAGACGGACGAATGCATTCCGGGTTTGGATCTCGTCACAGTTGCCAATAAGGACGATGGTAGAATGGCAGCACGAGCTCTTAATCGAGAGTTTTAGTAGCCTAAACCTGACAACACACGAGAGGCAGGACACCCAGATGCAAACCCCCGCCTCCTGGGTCAGACTCCTGAGTGTGGCGCTATTCTGCAGGGCCCCAGACCGCGCGGGGCCCTAATCAGGACGCAGCGAATGCGGCGTGACCAGCCAGGCTGCGTAGCGCGCTGTCCGCCCTCGCATCACACGAGGAGCCAGCCATTTGGGGGGCGACATCGCCGTCTCCGCCGATGCACCCACATTTATGCGCTCACACGCGCTCATATGCAAACCCACCGGGGGGCTAGCGCCCGTGGCAGCGCAGACGCACACGCCGTGCGCTATGCCAAAAGCGCGGCGGCGAGCGGTTGAAGAGGGCCGCAGCGCATCAATCAATGATGTGGACTTGCTTTAGTCGATGCATGGCTGAGATGTTCTGGGAGGGTGAGCGTGAAACTTAAAATATGGGCAACCAGCGATGCCTGTGAATATTTTGGACTGCTCTGAATATGAATATAGCCGAGGTGTGTGTTACCTCCACACCTCCCCCACCACACACACACACCTACCATGAGCATACCAAACAAACACACACACACACACAGGGCTGTCTCCCCGCTGAGTCCTCCCCCTGCATATTGAGCGCACACGCTCAGCTTTCTTTATCGACTCCCCTCATTGATCCGGGCGGCTCCAGTGTTTGTCGTTGCCGTGTGATATAGTGGGACAGTGTAAACAATTTTGCCTGCGCCGCTGCACCGTGACGCGCCCGGCGGGCTGTTTATGTCAGCTCTCCTGGATCACGGGCCAGGGTTTACGTGAACACATGGAGTTACCGGGAGGAGCTCAACTAGTAAGCTAGTAAGGCGTTATTCGTGTACCGGAGTGAGGGACTCCACTTGGAGAACTCTCAAGAACCAAGTCCAGAGCAGCTCGTCCAAGCGCGTGGAACTCCGCCGGCGGGACGGAACCGTGGGCCGAAACCGACCAATTATTTTCATTATTGATTCGCCTGCAGATCGTTTTATGGGTGCAGGTGCCTCCGCCGGCGCGACAGGAGGCGAATACCTGCGCAGATTATTTTATGTATTAATCCTTTGGCAGGTAAAATATAAAAAAAAAAGGAAAGAAAAGAAAAAAGTGTCCATCACGCAAAGATATTATGTCACACAGTGGCTTAGTTTAGCTCATTTCGTCAGTCATTTTTGCTTGAAAAATGACTTGAAGAATTAATTGATAACCAATTTGGCAGATGACCCTGTTTGAACGCCTGGTTTTGTCCCACCTCAAATCCATCACAGACCCTCTGCTGGACCCCCTGCAGTTCGCCTACAGAGCCAACAGGTCTGTAGACGACGCCGTCAACCTGGCTCTACACTTCATCCTCCAGCACCTGGACTCCGCGGGATCCTATGCCAGGATCCTGTTCGTGGACTTCAAGCTCTGCCTTCAGCACGATCGTCCCGGCTCTTCTTCAGGACAAGCTCTCCCAGCTGAACGTGCCTGACCCCACCTGCAGGTGGATCACAGATTTCCTGTCTGACAGGAAGCAGCACGTGAAGCTGGGGAAACACGTCTCAGACTCGCGGACGATCAGCACCGGCTCCCCTCAAGGCTGCGTTCTTTCTCCTCTACTCTTCTCCCTGTACACCAACAGCTGCACCTCCAGTCACCAGTCCGTCAAGCTCCTGAAGTTCGCGGACGACACCACCCTCATCGGACTCATCTCTGGAGAGGATGAGTCTGCCTACAGGTGGGAGATTGACCACCTGGTGACCTGGTGCAACAGCAACAACCTGGAGCTTAACGCTTCAAAGACAGTGGAGATGGTTGTAGACTTCAGGAAGAGCGCAGCCCCACCCGCCCCCATCACCCTGTGTGACTCCCCAGTGGACACTGTGGAGTCCTTCCGTTTCCTGGGCTCCATCATCAGCCAGGACCTCCGGTGGGAGCTGAACATCAGCTCCGTCATCAAGAAAGCGCGACAGAGGATGTACTTCCTGAGGCAGCTGAGGAAGTTTAACCTGCCACAAACAATGCTGGTTCACTTCTACACCATCATAGAGTCCATCCTCACCTCCTCCATCACCGTCTGGTACGCTGCTGCCTCCACCAAGGACAGACGCAGACTGCAGCGCATCATCCGCTCTGCAGAGAGGGTGATCGGCTGCAACCTCCCGTCTCTTCAGGACCTGTACTCCTCCAGGACCCTGAGGAGAGCAGGGAAGATTGCTGCCGACCCCTCCCACCCCGGACACCATCAGTTCGACCCCCTCCCCTCTGGCAGGAGGCTGCGGTCCATCAGGACCAAAACCTCCCGCCACAAAAACAGTTTCTTCCCCTCTGCAGTCAACCTGACGAACACGGCCAAAGACTTACCTTATCTTATTTTATTTTATTTATTTTTTTACCTTTATATTTTTACATGTTTGTTGTCAGCACCATCAGAGCACGGCAAATTCCTTGTAATGTATGTTACTTGGCAATAAACAGTTTCTGATTCTGATTTAGATTCTGATTCAAATCACACTCTGTATGTTGTGGATTAATAAGAGTGTCTGTAGTGATCATTCAAGGCCCTCCAGTTTCACTTCGAGCCCACGGACCTACGTCGGGCGGGGGAAATAAAGGAGATGGCTCGATAAATCAAAACAATGGCCTTTACCTTCATGTGCAGCGCTTGTCGGAGCTTAGCCGGAAAAAAAAAAAAAAAAAGAAGCGAATTTCTGATAAAGACAGTTTTCTCTCCAGCTGTCCTGCGGATAGAACAGCTGGTTGTGAGGACAACAGGGGTTGGTACAGACGCACGATTTCCATCAAACCATTCAGTGAGCCCTCGCGTCCCGTACGGAAGGAGGACTCCGCATTGGTTATGTTTCTACTGTGAGAAATGTGAGGTCCGTCTTTGCCCGAACAAGGACGGAAACTGTTTTCAGGCCTACCACAATGCAAAAATAAAGAGGTTGTGAACCAAAAAAAAAAAAATGAACCAAACTAAGTGAAAAGTTCCTCTTCCACCATGCCGGTTTCCACTGGTGGGTTTGTCATTGCTGCGCGATGGCGTCATTTCAGCAGACGCAGAATATGCGTGACGCTGTTGTGCAATATGGAAAAAAAAACTCTTCTTTCGTACGTTTGAAATTATGTGAGGAAAATCTGGTCACGCTTCATTTTACAGGTCCGCAAATTTCATGGCAAGTAGGTGACAATTAGATAGTAGCGTATTTGTAATTTCTTTGAAATTACACCCAGATTACCCCGACATTTACCCGATGATTTATCAAAAATAATCCCAACATTAGCTGCTTGTTCATGGGCAAACTGTAACTCTACACTGTATATTTCCTGCCACCAGACAACTTCACTGCTAACCTTTGTAAAAACGTACAAAAGAAAACTGCAACTAAATACAAAAAGTAAATAGGCCTCTTTTTATACAGTACGCTGTCATTTCCATAATAAAAAAACGAAATAAAAACTAACTGCTGGACACTGAAATAGTGCTTATACACTGGTCAAAAGAGTCTGTGTGTTGGTAACTAATTTAATGCTTTTGGTTGTTTGGTTCATTCATAGATTTTCAGCAAGTTTAAGTTTTGTGAAAAAAAAAAATCGAACAGTAACTGCTTATTTGCACTGTATTTAAATTTCCAAACAGCCCACTGTTGACTTAAGTAATTCAACTTCACTCTCTCTTTATTTGGCCCTTTGCGCACAATGACGCACAGCCGCGATAATCATCTTTCCCCCTCCAGTCTTTAATGCTTCTACTTTCCCTGCCAGGTCTTTGTCAGGCACGTTGCACAGGTTTTTATCTCTTAAAACTCCGAAACTCAAGAGTTCAGGGAACGCGTCACGTTTCTTTGCTGCATGTAAACGCAACTCTGGGAGGAAGAAT
This sequence comes from Enoplosus armatus, assembly GCF_043641665.1. NCBI lineage: Eukaryota > Metazoa > Chordata > Actinopteri > Centrarchiformes > Enoplosidae > Enoplosus > Enoplosus armatus. Next base: position 18,643,011 of record NC_092200.1, on the reverse strand, counting down.
AAGATGTATAACTTTTCTTTTTTCTTTTTTTTTTTTTTTGTTTAAACTTGAAAGAGTGGGAGAGGCTGAGCGGAACAACCTCCTCCTTTTTTTTTTTTTTAATTGAACGTCTGAGAGAAACTTGCCTAGCCAAAGTGAGGTGGGAGGCGTACAGTAAAGGTCTTTCAACAGTTACCTAGAGCCAGTTACCTTAGAAACAGCAGAGCCAGGAAAGTAATCTTCTTGACTTCTTGACTTCAACTGTCTCTGGTGACATTTCTCTCTGAATTGACACAAAAAAAGAAAGAAAATAAAAGTATTATTATTGTATTACATGTAATGACGCAGGGAGGCTGAAAATAACATGCATCTGATGGGGGAGGGGGAAAAACAATTCAATATTTCCAGAGTTCAAGTAAGTTCCCGTTTTTGAAAGCGAGGAGGCAAACTTCAAAAGTAAGCGTTGCCGCAAGCAACTAAGTCGGCACAAAGAAGAAAGAAAAGAAAAAACTTTTCAGTCACGCCGCGTTGTCACCGAAACCAGTCCCGGTTAGTTAAAGATTCAAGTCAATCACCTTTTTTTTTTTTTTTTTTTTTTTTTTAAGACCAACATGGGACTGACTCTCAGATTACGGAGGCAGGTTTTAGTTGAAAGGTCCAATAAGCAAGGTGAACAGTAATACTGACCTCCAAAAAAGACTTTGTAGAGTGAGGCGTTTGGTTGGATGTCAATCGCGTCTGCCTGAGTGTTTCCAGAAATGCATGAAAAAACGACAAGGTGTGGCGTTTGGGGCGGTTTATTTCTCGGCAAACAAGCGGTTTACCCGTCCGCCATGTACTTCTGTTCGGCGCCTCCGTTGGTTTGCCCGGCAACCCGGCGGTGACGAGACCTCCAAGGAAGCCGCAGCGTCCAGCCGCCGTGGGCCGAAATCGACAACGCCTTGCTGATCCGTGAGCTTTTAGAGGTGTTGGTTAGGATTTGTTTTTGGGTTTTTTTTTAACTCTGGACGCCAGCCAGGCTAGCCGTTTCCCCTTGCTTCCAGTATTTTATGCTAAGCTAGGCTAAGCACGTCCCGTCTCCCAGTTGGAGAGAAAAACGAGCAAAAAATCCCTTCTGTGTGTCTTTAAGCATCAGGTGTCATGCAGTGTTTTCCACCTTTTCTTTTAAAAAATGATTTCTGCGATGCAGCTGGTTTATTCGCGATATAATCTGAAGAAAACAGCAGGAATCAAAGGATTTCGGCAGGATTTGAAAAAGAAAAAATGCGTCAGCAGGTCTCTCTAAAAAGCCAGAACACTGGTCCTCCTCACTCAGGCCAGGAAAGAGGAACACAGACCTCAGACCTTTTACACTGGCTTCATGTGGAAGCCAAAGGAACGATTTTTCGAAGTGCTGAATTCTGATTTCTGATCCGACATGCAGCGGTCGAAAATTAGTTAGTTCAACCCAAATTATGATTTAATAACATTGCCCACTGTAGCTTTAATTGGCTGCTCTGCACCATCCACGCAACGCCATTTCCCCAATGTGTATACATATATATATATATATATATACACAAACCAAAGTAGCAGGTGGAGACGCAGTCTGTTGTGCCCAAGACCCCACAACTCAGTTTGAATTGCCTTGTTGAAAGGTGCTATACACACACGCTTGCCTTTTAACTGAACTCATTCTGCTTACTGACTCTGGATCAGATGCCACGCACAGTACGTAGTGGTTTACACACACACAAGTAGATGCATTATACACTTGTGATGATTCAATTAGTTGTCGTGGGTAGTCCATTAATGTCCGTTAACCTCCTGCAGATTGGTTTAAGGTCGGACGGCAGTTTAAAAGAAGGTCCCGTATCACTGTTGAGAAGTTCAGTTTCTTACTTCCCGTCACTACACGACACGGGAGCAGCTTCCCTCTGAGTCTCAGCCGAGTGAGCATGAGGACTGTAATCTCCATTTCCATACAGCCTGCTGTGTGTGTGTGTGTGTGTGTGTGTGTGTTTGTGCTGTTTCTGATCTGTATGCTGCGGTGGGTTGGGTTGGGTGGGGTGGGGTGGGGTGGGGGCGGCAGCCACTGGGAGCTCACCCCTCCGTCGTGGAGAACTGAACTGAACTCATTCTCCTCTACGGCTTTTCCTGTCTCCCGTCCCGACCTCCATACAAGCTGACACTCGCCGCAGTGCACAGCGCAGTTGAGCTGAGAGACTGCAGGTCTGGAGGCGTACACCCCCCCCCCCCCCCTCCCCCCGGGCCTTTAGTTTGGACAGCTGAAATCAGTCCAAAAATCAAATCAATGACATTAATACAATTTTCATTTTTTATGTATACATGATTTTTTTTTTTTTTTTTTTTAATGAACTGAATATATGAATGAAGTTCGATTACGCAGATATCTTCACAAAAAAAAAAGGCAGCAGAAATAAGAAATACAATCCAATATGCACTCAAGAGTTCGGCGTGTGTTGCCTTCTATGTAACTAAGGCGAGGCTGACTCAGCCCCTTTTTGAAACCCGTAGCCCCTCCCATTAGGCTTAACAATTACAGAAGAAACATATTTTCTGACTAGGTAAGGCATTTGCAGCTTCTTCAACCCGGGGGGGGGGGGGGGGGGGGGCGCTCCGTCACACAGATCATAAACCCGTTCTCTCTAATAAAACAGATCCCAGACAAGCTCTTCATTAGCAACACACTGAATTTCCCTCCAGTGATGATGTGGATTTGGAGGTTTTTACCCCTCGGGGGAATCGGTTCCCACCCCAGTCTTTGCCTGTTTCCTCCCCCACTACTGTGGCCGCACACGCTCCAGGCCTCTCTTAGTTATTCTGAGAACTACTCCCAGTGTTTTTTTCTTTTTTCTTTTTTCTTTTTTCTTTTAAGTACCTCTCCAGCCAGCCACGCTCCGCCATCGCCCACCTGTTCTGGGCCTCAGCCAGCCGTCGTCCCCTCTCCACCTTACCCCATCATTCCACGCGGATCTGGATCCAAGTTGTTTGAAGTTATATTTAAGATGTTGCCTGTCTGGAACAAGCAAACAAAGCAGCAACACAAATCACTGTGCGCACACATGCATGTTTTGCAAAGATCCGCAGGCCTTGTGTGTGTGTGTGTGTGTGTGTGTGTGTGTGTGTGTGTGTGTGTCACCGTGCTGCAATGCATTGTTGCATTGTCGAACGTGTTTTATGTGAGGTCTTCCAATGCAATCGCAGGTGTGTGTTTCTCCTGGAGTGTGTGTACGCGCGCACGAATTTGATTTTTACAAGATGACTGCTCAATATGTTTCACAGTGTATGCGCCCTAGTGGTTTTTGAAGTGCTGTATGTGTTTGCTCGCACACATTGTGTATGTGTTTTTTTTTTGTGTGTGTGTGTGTGTGTGTGTGCGTGTTGCAGCTGCATGCAGGAGATGGCCTGTAATAAGAGTTTTTGAGGGCCTCCTTCAGGCAGACACATCAAAATGCAAATGGGAGAGGCAGCCATTTTCAGTCCAAGACTCAGAGCTCTGATGTATTCTGACCGACTGCGCCACTGTGAGAGCCTCTGCTTGTGTCTGTGTGGAGCTGCTTTTTGTTGTTGTTGTTGTTGTTGTTGTTCTTTTTTTGTGGTAGAAACATCTTTTTGTATAAATGCTCCGACAGCTTCGTGATAACACGATCTTAACTGCTGAAAAGATGCGTTTAGAATCGCAGTAACAAACCTGTCACCCGTCACCCGGTCATGGACGCTGCAGTCTGACCATTAAGACTGAAGTTGAATGCGGCACAATATGTCTGTGGGCATCCAACTAATTGCCATTTGCCATGGCACTAATGTCCCTCCGCCGTATTTCCTGTGGCTGAAAATAGTCCCCCAACGAGTGGGCTGTTTCCTCCTGTTTGAGTAACGTTCCATAAAGGCTACAGTCACCAGCTGTTTTAGTCAATTACTGAGCCTTTTTTTAAAAAGAAAAGTTTTTAATTAAACTATATATAAGATTTATGTCTTCAGTGGGAAACAAAGTGCTTGGAGGTGTGTGCCAGAGGCGGTTTAGGGAACTTGCCTCGATGCCGCACCACTGATTCAACACCACGACGCAGGAAAGTCTTTAGCAGAACAAACATGATTGTGGGGTTCCTACATTCTTAAACCTCCATGAATAGATTCTTTTATTTTTTTTTTTATTTTGGCCACTTAGGGCAGCTGTAAACACAAAACTTTCACATTATCACTTTTTTTTTTTTTTTTTTTTAAAGTTCATACAGTGTTTGTGTCCGCCTCTTCAGTGTTAAGTCCAACAGTCACTCCTCTTTTCCGTTTTCCGGTCGTGGTCTCGGCCAACTCCTGAGGAAACACGTCGCCTTTAGGTGCTTAAGTGTGCTCCACTGTGTTCACCAGCAAGTCTCTTAAGTGGGCGATAATCATCCGTTAAGTCACTATGAGCGACATCTTTCACGTACAGGCAAGCGCTTTGATCCGCTGTTAATACAGCGGTTTTGATCAACCCACATCTGCATTGCTGTGAGAGTCTAAGACCCTCTTAGTCCTTTTGATTATGTCCGCGTTACTTCTTTCCGCAATACCTGCGAGTGGCATCTATGATATGTGTAAGGGTTAGGGGACGATTGGCTGGACATGAACTCTGGTCCCCCGGCACAAAGGCTGGGATGCCCTGCACGCCTGTCCACCAAACCCTTCCATTCCGAAGCATCGGCATGCCTCCGCATACGCACGCATCGGTCTGTCCACAATGTTTTCTACCCTCTCAGGCCGTGAAATATCAGCGGCACACATTTGAAGGAAATCCTGACGTGCGTTTTGTCTGTACGGATAACCATGGACGTTTCCGGACCAGGCAGTTCTGGGGACTCCCGGTGTCAGGTTAATAGAAATTTAGTCTTGAGGTTGGGGGGGGGGGGGGTCTGAGAATATTATGAACCATGCCCTTGGAACCGTGAATACGCATTCCGTATTTTATTGCAATTTCATGGCAGTCTTGCCAGTGCTTGTCAGGATACTGTTGCACCAGCCGTGATGGGAAACTTCTGGGCCTGCCGAGACGGCATAGACAACAACAGAACATGTCAGACGGCCGTATATTTTGTCTGCATATTTTGCAAAACTCTATGCATGGAGCATCTCCAGCAGGACAGACCAAAAAAAAAAAAAAATAAATAAATAAAAAAAAGAACCCCAGTCTGCAAAGAACTGTCTGACTCACTGGCCTTAAGGTGACTAAGTTGAAAAGAAAAAGAAAATAAGAAAGTCTCAACTGTAAAGCAAAGATGTGGGTGGGGTGGGGGTGGGGGTGGGGGGGGGGGGCAAACATTGTGAGGCAAAACATGAAATATACATGTCAGAGGAAGCGTGTTCTCCCTGCTGAAATGTCAGACTTTTATACACAGCACCTGCTTCAAAACACGCAGCTTGACATTTGTGTCTGTTTGGCTTTGGCAGAAAACTGCCGAATACATGTACGGAGAGCTCGTGTGTGTGTGTGTGTGTGTGTGTGTGTGGCATTAAAAGTCTGTCAGATCTGTCATTAACAGGTGTGCAATCTGACATACTGTGTCTACGCATGAAACCGCATGCATTGAATGAAGAAGTGTTATCGGCTGGGCTGCCTTGTATTCTGACTCAGGGTGTCGCTGACATGGGTGCTGGGGGTTTTTTTACAACGTGGCACTGCACTCACTCGGTGATCGGTGAGATCTTGGAACATCACCAACAATAGGTCCAACAGGGTCGGGAAACAGGAATCTGTGCGATGGTTTTATTTTTGCCACTTAACCCTAGTTGGCGTCGTGCGGGATTGTTGCGCGCCGACTTCAGTCACGTTCGTTTGACGCAAAACCCCCGCGGTGTGACTGACGGCGAACAAGAGGAGGCGCGAATGGCTGCCAGTTCAGTGGATGGAAGTAAACGGTGGGGGGGAAAAGCGCTCGGAAGTCTCCGCCCCGTGATTTGGCAAACAGTTAGCACTGTAAGGGATCGCAGGGGATCGCAGGGGATCGCAGACCGGAATGATTTCGGTGCTGAGCCATTGCTATCCAAAAATAATTGGAATTGACTCGATCCAATGAATTAGCTAACAGGGAGAGTTACGATATCAGCCTGGTTGTGGTATCCAGGTGTAGTATCCTGCTGCAGGATTCACTCCAAGCAGGTTTTTTTTTTTCTTACATAAAATACTGCTGCAATAGCTTCTGCATCAATATTTAACGCCCTCCTTCTCCCTGTAAGGACCATCCCCTCCTCTCCCTGGCCCCTCTGCCGGGATACAGGAGGATGAGGAGGTCTGGGAGGGAAGGAAGTTCAGAACAACAAGTGAGGCAGCAGAGACAGACAGAGAGAGAGAGAGAGAGAGAGAGAGAGAGAGAGAGATAATTAAGGACGAAGAAGAAAACGAGGTAAAGCCGTGAAAGGGGATGGAGAGAGAGAGAAAGGCGAGAAAAGCAAGAGGAAGTGGGACAAACAAGAAAAGTGAGGAAAGCTGAGGGAGAGGGGAAAGGAAAAAAAAACAAAAATTAAAGAGCGGTGAGTTTCTCCAGGACCCGGTAGCCGACCCCGAGTCTGCCCCGGCCTCACACTGACACCGCTGTCACAGAAAAAACTCATAAATAGCATTAAGAATGCATCAGAGCCGCGGTAGCCCCTCAGCTCCCATTGTGAAGTGGGGATGAGAGTTATGTTGAGGAGAAGAATGGAGCGCGCCCATGAATTATTGACGGCGCTGTATCAAAAGCAGCAGGAGGATAATATTTTTTGTTGTTTCGGTGCGAGAGCAAAAAAACCCGGCTGGCCAGGCTGGAGGCTGCCAGGCGAAAACTGTCTGCCTTTGCTTTTCCATGTAGCCACGCGGAAGATCTCCCGGGGAAATGTAGTGTTTGTTAGTATTTTTGACTGTACGAATTGTTTACCACTGTCCACTACTCTATTTTTCTTTTTTTTTTCTTTTTTTTTTTTGGGACAAATTTCTCATCTGGAATTGTAAATGCTCCTCTATCAATCACGAACTGGACATAACGTCCTGTAATGACAGAAAAGAAGAGCCCTGCCTGGATGAAAGCCTGACCAAAAAGTCCCAGAAAAACAACGACGACGATGATGATGATGTGAAATTCACCTGAGTTCTTTTTTTTTTTTCCCCCCAGAAGAGCCTTGAGGTCTCTGTGTTCTTGTCATCGACTCAATAGTCGATGGCTTTGCCTTTTTTTTAAATTTTTTTTTTATACCAGACTCATAAAGTGCCTCCCTTTCACTGCTGCATGTCAATAACCCATGGCAACCGCATCGGCTTTGTTTCGGGTTGCCGCCATGTCAGTCAACAAGACTGAGATAAGTGAAGTGAAACCCAGGAAAGGGGCTTTAGCAAACACACCAGACTATTTTCAGACCCTGGCTGGGAGGTTTTCAGATCTGAACCACTGAGCCTGTCCATCTTACTAGATGGCGTTCATCCCGTCTAATGTCTGTAATTACCCCCAATGATGTGCTTGACACACAAGAGGAGTCAACGGCCCCCGATGAGGCGTGAGGTGCTGAGGAGGAGGGGCGAGCATAGCGGTCGCAAGTTCGTTCATGGGGGTGATGCGTCCTGCTTCGCACAAGCTCTGTAGGGTGGGTTGCTTGCTTCGAACCGAAGGTGTGGACCTCCACACGCGGAACACGCCTACAGAGGATTCCACTTAGCATCATTTCAGGTTCCCCGTCTCGAGCCTCGCCACGACCAACACTAGAAAAACGATTTAAAGATTGTGCTGCAACATTGCCAAACAAAAAGGAGGACTCAGACTTGGACCAGCCCACTAAAACTCGCTGGGAGATGCACACCGCCACCCGCACAAACCATGCCACCACCCTTCTGAACCTGTGAAGAATTGTAATCGCAGATGTGATGATGAAACGAACCACGGTGATTTTGAAGAACAAGGCATCATCAGTCGCCCCCTTGTCTGATTGAGGGATGATTCTCCGAGGGTTCGGAACTATGAGCAACACCTTTTTACAGTACGCAGTAACTGTGATCCATTGTTAACATTAGAAATATTACATCATGGCGGCTAAGAGTCACCACTGCTTTACATCTCTCTCTCTCTCTACGAACTGTTCCAGCGTCAGCCGTTCTGACTGGTCTCCCACGCCTGACTCTGCCCAGCATGAAGAGGGACGTTTCCGTGTACAGAATTGATTTCATTCAACTATTATCACTGCTATCATTACCACGTTCGTTTGTATTTAACAGATGAATATTCACTTGGAATTGATGTATTCTTTGTGTTGGCCCTGGCAAGCGTATTCCCCCTCAGTGAAAACAATAGCGTGCTACCGCAGAGCTTTCGACGTCGTCCCTCTTTGTCTGGGATTTCACTCAAAAAAAACAAAACAAACATCCTCACAAAAAAACTTGACAAGCGTGACACACCAAAATAACAAAGTGCAGGCTCAGTGCTATGTCATGTTCCGTCTGACTGGTAAAATCCGCCCGTCTTTTACTGGACTTCTTGTTCTTCTCCCTCCCTGACTTCCTCTCTCAACTCTCTTTCTCTCTCTCTCTCTCTCTCAGTCAATTTGTTCGCTCAGAACAAACATAAACCAGAGTCAGTAGACTTTGCTCTCCTTGGTAAATGTCGGGAGTGTGAGCGCTGTCTTTCCGGCAGCTTTTCCAGCCAATTTAGTGGAGGTTGTCTCATTCACTTTGTCCCAATTTCACCCCAGAGAGAGGGAGAGATTAGGACCACTTTTCGATCAAATCTGCTCCATCTGTCAGTGCTATTAGAGAAACTGACCGGCATCACTGCCTCGGACCATCACACACACACACACACACACACACACACACACACAACACACACCTTTTTTACCCACCAGCAGCATCCCATCCACCGTCATCACCACCAATCTGGCTCCACGGGCCCTCAGGGAGGTTGGGGTGCAGCTTCGGTTAGCTGGTAGTTTGGAGCAGTATAGTGGTAATTCAGACAACACTCACCAGAGCGCCTCGGCCATATGTGGTGTGCTTGGCGTGGCCGACGCCCGGCCAGGGTGTACCGTCTGCCTGCGGTCCCATCGGGCCCAGCATGGTGTTTGTTCCTGTCACGCCATCTGCACCACCTGTGGAGAGAGAGGGGGAGTGTTGAGGGAAAAGAAATCCAGAAAATAGTCAGCAACTGTTGGCCAGTGGAAAGAAACAAGCAGGACTTTTTGGAACACGAGACTTCAGCTTTGGACCTGGCAAGGTCGAACGTTGGTCGACATTAAAGGCGGACCCCAACAATTTAGTCTTGTACCTTCACAAAGTTGGGGAACTAATGAGAGACGGATAAAGAAAAAGAAATGAATAGTCAAAATTGAAGCAGCAGAGGCTTTTAGTACCTAGTATGAGTCAAGCTCCAAAAACGTTGGACCCCACGCTTCTCATGGTGCAACTCGATGGCGTCTTTCGTTAGTCATGGTCCGTTCAGGAAAGGGTCTACAGTATGTCTTTCAAACTTCATGCACCTTTTTAATGTAGACTTTCTCTTTGAATAACAATGCAATTGACCTTCTCAGCTCAGTGATTTTCTCAAAAAGTACTCAAAGTGTTCATTCATTGGCCGTGTTTTTCGAATTCAAGTCCAAGGCAGCATGTCCTGGGAGTTGTACTGTAGAGAATTGGGAAGTTGTTGACCACGGCAATCGGCTTTTCTTCCATTTTGACTGTAGTTCTTTTTCATAATGGAGTGCGTGCCTCTTATTTCCCAAGGGAATCAACATGAGGTTGAACCTTTCTCAACATTTCTACCATCGTGACTCTTGAGTAGTGGTGGCCAGCAGCAGCAATGTTGTTGGGGGGGTTCAATTCAAAATGCCACATCTTCTCAGTTTTGTTTTTATATGGCCCAATATCACAAATCTGCTGCTATGATGTTAACCATTCCTCCTTTCAGTCGGTGTTTTGTGAGTCTCCCTACTTTATGGACGTGCGATACTAAATCACTGGAGTGCCCTTTTAAGAAGGTGAGGTGTTGTGGGCGGGACAAGGAGCTACGAGTGATTTCATAGGGCCTTCAAATTGTGTCACCACAAACAAAGGAGGGCCCAAAGCGGACAGCAGTGAAGACAATAGATGGAAGTCCATTGAGGATTTTCTTCCAACTGCATGGTATTGTTTCAGAAATACTGAACTGAATTTTATAGAAGGCATGTCATGTCATTGAAACATGTACTACTTAACTATCTTGAGTTTAATGGCTATAACTCTAACATGTTACATTGGGAATTCCTTTTTTTGACCTAAACCCAATACCACAGTCGGATTTTTGGTGCTCTCCAGATCCATAAAGTTTCTAAGTTGAGTCCAGTTCAATTACTTGTGTTAGTGTACCGAGAAGCTGATGAGAACAGATCTGGGCAAGGAAATGCCCCTGAAAATATTTAGCTGTTAGCTAAGGGAAATGATTTGGCACATGACTGGGCATAAGGGGCAGAGGGGCTGGCATGGACCGGAGCCATACCGTTTAACTGTTAGCAGCAGGGGGTATATAACTGGCACCAAACTGGACAGCAGACACCGTGCCCAGGACTGGGCACGAGGACAGGGGGAGGAAAGCGAGCCAGAGGCTGTGCGCTTCCATGAAGTACTGCAGGGTGCCTGTTTAGGTGCCTGTCAGTTCTGCCGGAGCTGCCAAGTAATGCTGTTACAGCCCAATGGCTGCATCTGTCCCTTTGACTCAAAGTGAAAACAGCAAAGAAACTGATCGACTCTTCATACTGTAAATACACTCGTCACGTAAAGAGTGAGAGAAAAAGGCCCACGCTCGTGTTTATGTAGACACGAATTACATATCGCAGTGTATTTGCATGCTGTGTAGTGCCATCATATGCTGCCTTGGCTGCATTCATCCTGTGGTGACATTAGGAGTGATTTTGGCAAAGACGTGGATGTGGATGGCCTGCTGGGCCCAGCAACAGATGTCCCTCCCCTACTCTGGGTCCGGGGACAATGCAAGAACGAGAGCAACACAAACATTACAATTCCGTGGATATTGTGACAGTAAAACTCGCCACTGCCGTTGTAAATAACGGCCAATTTACTCAAACTCAACCAGCGTAAAAAAACAGAAAATCAGTTGTAAAATTGCATCTGCATGTAATTGTTGGATGGTTGACTAATGTTTCTCCACAAAGTCTAGCTTGTAGAGAGAACTGCAGTGCCAGTCCAGAACAAAACTGCCATTATCAGTGGATGTATGACATTCGATTTGGGGCTCAGTTTGTTTCTTAAGGACACTTTGACATGCCTTTGTTCCTACGTATTCTATGTAAAAGTTCAGGATGTCGGAGAAGTGCTTCAACAATTATTGTTTACACTGTACCAATCAGTATATGGCTGTATACAGGGCTGATGAATACCATAGATTTGGCCTGAATGCAGCAACACCAATCAATATAATATATATATATATTATTTTTTATCAATTGTAGAGTCTACAGCCATGCTAGTAATTCTGTGAGGCTTAGCATGGTGATTGACACTGATGGGCAGTTGGTTGCCAAATCCGATGGCTGCGGAGTCGAAATGGGTACGCTCCCATTACTTTTCAGTTCACCAAAGAAAAGGAAATGAACATAGCCTGATGGCCACCAGAGGAGAGCTTTCAGTACCCATCACTGGATTTGTAATGAACTGCATTAAACTTGAGCTTCTGTGCTTCGATTACCCGCTATGAAACAACATTACCCTCTTCCATTCTGCCCCGTCGTACTTCCTACTTTTTGGTGGAAGTAACGCAAAAGTGGTGTAATCAGTAACGCATTACTCTACACAGGCAGTAATATTGTAAAGTAACTTATTACTCTCAAATGAAAGTAACCAGTAATATGTCATATATTACATTTTGACTTGCCCAACACTGACAGTATATGTCACAGAGGCTCATCAGAAATGTTGCAATATGCTTCAATATGCTTTTTCCCCCCAGGTGCACACAATGAAACAGTATTTCCAGTAATGCAATACATATCTATACATACTGACTATACATACTTGAAGCCAAATGCAGAAGGAAGGTTGACCACCACCGTTGTATTTATATATCTGTAGCTATCCTATACAAGTCTCACAAATCCACATCACGGCCTTATGTCCTCTCGTGCGTTACACCTGGGGAAAGAATCTTCTTGCGTGCCTGATCCATCGCTGGCAATCTTCTGCGGATGTGTCCCGACATCCAGCGTTCGTTGTGTCCAAGAGGGACATCTGATCGTGTGGCTGGTTGTCGTAAAACGTCCCGCCTCCACGAGGAAAAGAGTACCTCTGTGGGGTTGAGGAACGGAGGGCAAGGTGGAAGGAAAAGTGACGCCGTCCTGGGATGAACCGCCACATCGTCCCATGCAACCACAAAACGATCTGGATTCGGTCTCGCTTGCCCCCCCCCCCTTCCCTCACCTGGCACAAGACTTTCAGGTCAAGTTTACTGGAACATGAGGATAAATATTTGCAAAGACATGTTACATATATTCAGTGGTCTGAGATTACAAGTCTGACTGGAGAATCGTGCTTCTATACCTGCAGATACCCTGCAAGACACTTGTACCATGCAGCCATGGCTATTTACTTAAGTTATTATTTCAAATCAAACTTGGTTGCATGCACATTTTATTAATGAAGCCCCCTGGAGTGTTTTCCACCTGCCGTCACATCTCTGTCTTCCTTCTCCGTCCTCAGACTCTCAGGTCGAGGCCCGAACCTCTGCCAGCCTTGACATTTTCTGCTGGATGTTTTCCCAGCCCGTCAATCTCAGCCTCAACGGGACTGAGTAACGGTTTTATTGGAGAGTTGCCCTCCGAAAGACCTCTCCATCACTATTGATAAGACAATAGTGATTCCTGCCCAGACAGCCAAGAAACCTTTTTTTTTTAATGTGGAACCAACTGTGATGCAATCCCCATAATGCAGCCCTGACCTGATCCTCTGCACCGCTACTGTTTTTTTTAAAATCTTTTTTTATTTCCGAACTAAACACTACACCACTTGATCTCACATGCACAGTATAAACTAGAGAACGGAGACTAATTGATGAAATCAACTGGCATGTACACACCATTTAAGCTCAACAGCATCCATCAGACAGAATGATGAATTCAGGTATTCCCGGCTGCTCCGTCAGTTTGACTTGTCTTTGAACTCCCGAAGTCCTCTTGCTGCATGTCATCGCTTCCTTTGACGTGAAAGCCTTGGTGGGCAGTGCTTATATGCTTGCTTTTAACTGCGCATTTGTGTGCAGGGGATGGCTTCTCCGCGTATCCCGCGTTGCTTCAGAGCGTTAGTTATGTGCATCCTCGGGAATTAGATCAAATCAAATGCACGCGTCTGCAAGATGGCACATCACCATGTGAAGCAGGGCCAGACTGAACAAATAACAACAGCAATGGCGGACAAGTTTGAAGAGGAACTACTAAACTACCACGGCGGTGTTGCCGCCAATGTCGGTCCACCGCTTCGGTCTAGATCAGGGGTTTTGAAAGTCTGACGGAGTGGGCCCCGCTAAGATGTTAAGATTTGACTGAGACCCGAGCCCTGACGTTTCCTCTAGAGCCCATGTGAGTCGGCGTGAAATGTCTCATCGACTACTGATTACCGCTATCATCGGGCTAAAATTTCAATTTGTCCAATGAAACCCGCAAAAACTACTGCGACTCCCATCAGCATGAGCACATGAGCACTTTGTGTACAGTGCCAATGAGCAAACGCTAGCGTGCCAACAGGCTAAATTAAGACAGAAACCACGGTGGACGTAACCAAACCGAACGCCTCCGTGCGATCTCAAAGCTCGCGCGAGCATAAACGAGGCCTGTTCTGCTGTAATCTCAACATTAACAATACAGCCACGGCTGGTTCTGATCACGTCGCACTAAATCTGAGGTTCTCAAGGAAGATGTCGCGGTTTTTTGGTCTTGATCTGCCCCCAAGCAGCTTGTGTTGTAGAGTCGTATGCTCAGCCATACATTGTTTGTTTGGAAACATGCTTGGAGGTATTGGGAGTGCTAGCCATCTGAGTAGAACCTTTCTAATAGGCTGTTGGTTTGGGACCAGCTGTAGACAAGTGTTTACCCTACGGAGGCTGAATGCACTTATTGTAAGTCACAAAGGGACAAAGTCACCACTCCACTCCTTTTCTTCTCGACTCCGTAGTGGTGGAACAGGAGCTGCCCTTCAAGAAGTACTTCATGTTTTGGATATGCTTCAATCATATCCTGTTTTTTTTTTTTATATCCCTTGTTTACCCCCCCCCCCCCCCCCCCCGATGAAGTATGAAAGACTTCCTGCTATTGTTTCAGCAGCACTTCTCTCCCTTGTCATTCCAGGTATATATGGATATGTGCTACCGTCAGGAGACGAAGGCTCTAATAGCTTTGACCTCCTTTGCTCCTGATTGCTTGTAATCTAGGGAGCGACGGTGACTCTGTTACACTCATTAAAAAGTTTCTCCGGATCAACATGCTTGCTAATGTAACCATCGCTGTGCCAAGTGGAAAGACATTCTGGAGCTGGAGACACACACTTTCCCTCTGCTTCCCCTCGTAATTCCTTTACTTTGGCCCGCCCTTCTTTTCTCTCAAATTCAAATTTTTTTAAAAAGCAGCATTGCATGAAACACACATAATGCACTGAAGCCCCCCACCCACCCACCCCCACACACACACACACACACACACACACAGATACAACTTTTTTTTAGCCAGGTATCTCTCCTCAGCTTGGGTACAAAAATGGAGGTTGATAGTGAGAGGTAACCCCCCTCCCCCCCCCCCATGATTTTAATACATTAAATTCAACTTGGTGCTCATTTGCAAGCCAATGATAAATAATTAGCATAATTGGCACTTCCTTGCTAAATCCTATCTTTATCAGCTGCTGTAGTGCTGCATTAGGGAGGAATAATGGTTGTGTCACCCCCTCACCTGCTGCTTTTACTTCGGCGTCATGTCTTTGAACAGCAACAAATGGGCTAGCATAATAATTACACAGAGACACTGACCCCTTTTTAATTTTGCAGTGTTTTTACACATTAAAAAATAAACTTTCATCCAAAGCGATCCACGCTTTGAATCGCTAGTCTGTTAGTGCTCCCTCATGGTGGGAACTGTCGGGTCTCTGTAATAACATTATAAAGAGTCGGTCCAGACCTGCTCTATTTTGTAAAGTGTCACGAGATGACTTTGTTGTGATTTAGCGCTGTATAAATAAAATTGAATTGAATTGAACTTAGTTACTGGGCACCACAGAGCCCAAACAACCGTCGAGAGGATATTGGACTTCCACCGACTTTGACCGCCTTCAAATCCAGGCCAAAAACGCTCAAGTCCTGCCTTTGGCTGAACCTTTAAATACTCATCATGAACTATCCTGCCCTCCTTATTCCATATTTATGTCTCTTTTTTTTTCAGGTGTTCACTGTGTGCATCTGCATGGCTAAACCCCCCCCTCCTGTAAATAACCCTTAAAGCTCGGAACATGCTAGTTTTTCTGCAATAACAGCGGTTTTCCTTTGTATTCCTCCCTTGCACCTGGTTTGCTCTGATTTATGGTTCCTATTAGCAAACGAAAGTGCCGCTGCTTCATAAAGTGGCTTCTTATCTCTTTTATTATTGGACTTTATGAGCCTGTGTGTAAGCTCCATTTCCCACTGCGAGTGAGTGGATACCTGTGCCTAGAAATGTCACGAGTGGGCTTATTTATATAATTATCCTTGAAGGTTACCTGCTCTCGTCATAGTTCCCAGAGTCTGTTAAGTCCTGTTTGAATTCGAAGAGGCTCAGTAATTAATCATGCTGCCAGCATCAAACTTCAGCCCACTCTTCATACTTGGAAGTCAGTTGTGGAGACACTCCTGAGACACTTGGGAGGGTTCTTGGTCACATTAATCCCTCCCTCCTGTTCAAACAGGCCCTGCAGTGTTAGCTGCACAAGCCCACAGGAGAAGAAAACGAAGGGCATTTCTAAGCTTTCAAGAACATGACTCCATCTGTATGAGGTCTTTCCATCAGCTCTTAGAGATGTCATCTTTTATTGGCTGGTTCGGACGCAAGGGTTCGGAGCTAGTTTGGCTGCTGTTTGGTCTCCTCTGCTGCGGGATTGACACGTCATCTGTCTATTTGGGCGTTGACGGGAGGTGACAGTGCAGGACCGTGACAGGTCAAACGTGTACATTTGGAGGATTTCCCACCATAAAACTTCCACAGACTTTATTCCAAGTGGCGAAGAAAAGGGGAAGTGTTTGTCTTTTTTCGGAATTGATTGCGAATTGGCAGCGATACGTGTATTTGTCGCACACACATTACTGTTACCAGCCATTTTGGGGCTCTTTGTGGTTGTTTTGGGTCTCTTTGTGGCCGTTCTGTATCTTTTCTGTGGTCCTTTTGGGTCTCTTTGAGATCATTTTGCATCTCTTAGTAGCCATTTTGTGTCTTTTTGAGATCGTTTTGCTTCTCTTTCTCTATTTTGTGTGTTTTTGTGGTCATTTTGTGTGTTTTTGTGGTCATTTTTACTCTCTTTGAGATCGTTTTGCTTCTCTTTGTGGTCATTTTGAGTCTTTTTGTGGTCATTTTGAGTCTCTCTGAGATCGTTTTGCTTCTCTTTGTGGTCATTTTGAGTCTCTGAGATCGTTTTGCTTCTCTTTGTGGTCATTTTGTCTGTTTTTGTGGTCATTTTGAGTCTCTTTGAGATCGTTTTGCTTCTCTTTGTGGTCATTTTGTGTGTTTTTGTGGTCATTTTGAGTCTCTTTGAGATCGTTTTGCTTCTCTTTGTGGTTATTTTGAGTCTCTTTGAGATCGTTTTGCTTCTCTTTGTGGTCATTTTGTGTGTTTTTGTGGTCGTTTTGAGTCTCTTTGAGATCGTTTTGCTTCTCTTTGTGGTTATTTTGAGTCTCTTTGAGATCGTTTTGCTTCTCTTTGTGGTCATTTTGTGTGTTTTTGTGGTCGTTTTGAGTCTCTTTGAGATCGTTTTGCTTCTCTTTGTGGTCATTTTGAGTCTCTTTGTCATGTTTTTGCTTCTCTTAGTAGCCATGTTGAGACTCTTTGTGGCTGTTTTGGGTTTCTTTGTGGTTGTTTTGCGTCTCTCCGTAGTCGTTTGAAGATGTGGGTGCTGCATATGTGCAAAGACATTGAAAACTAATGTAATCCTGTTGGCGTTAGCTGCGTTTTTCTCAAAATATGGAAAAGGCGGCTTATAGATATTACATTATGTGAAATGATTTGTAGGTAGGCTGCTGAAATTTGCCAAGCATGGCTCCAGAATATTCTTTATTGTGTGTGTTCCTGAGGAATCATACAGGCGTGTTGGCCATAGAAAAGCACTACTGACCGATGCTATGGAACATAAATATGAAAGGGCACTTGGATACAAAAGCTACAAATGCATGGCATCCGCGGAGAGATGGACGACACTGACAGGCTGAATCGTAATAAAAGCCAAACGCTGTCCTTTTATCTGCGCTAACTGTGATCAATGAGCGTGTGCATGTGTGTTTATGTATGTTTCTTTCTCTCCCTCTGTCCTTTTCTTAAAAGAAAAAGCCCCTTTTCATGGCTAAAGGTTAGCATTTGATTTTGAAAACCATTAGTGACATATTGATCAGTAAAAGGAGGAAGAAGGGAAATAAAAAAAAAAGAACGACTGGAGGGGAATAGAGGAACACATTTCCTCCGCTTCTATCCAGGTCAAACGGCAAGGAAAGAAAAAAATAAAAAATACAGCGATGTATTGAGTGAGATTCGGAGAGATCGGGAGTGGAGCGCTTTTCGGGTTGAGGAAAATGCATGCGATGCTGGTGTGGTCGAGAGCGGGTGCAGCCCGTGTGCTTACAATGTGTGTTTACAATGGAAAGGGCGTTAGTCTCCATCCGCATCCTGTTTCGCCAGAGATGGCAACAAACAGCTTCAGCGATTATCGGCACTTTTTTTCTGTGGAAGTTCAAACGGAGAAACACTTTCTTTGAGCTACTAATGAGATATGCCCTCTTTAGAAAAAGAGAGCGACGCCCGCAGCGAATGCCTCTTTATCCCGTCCTTTGGCTAAACAAACTAAAAACTGCTCTCGCTGACCTGAGATGGATGAGCTGAAGGCAGGCGGAGATGTCCGGAGAATTTTATGCCTGGTAAATGAGAGGAGAGAGCGATGGGGGAATGACGTGTAGACAAAGAGTCCCCGGGCCGGCGGATTCGACCCGTGGTTCATGGTCGGCCTCTTAACCCCTGGAGGGCCAGAGAGCTGCTAAATACGTTTTTTCTTTTTTTGTCAGCACATCAAACAAATTCTATTCATTTTACTTGCATTTGGATAGAGGCCTCCACCCCATTACAGATACTATGTAATGTGGCGATCTGATACTGGCCAGAATCACTGGGTAATCTGACACCATCCATCAGCCTAAACTATCAACCTGATTAAACACTTGCATTTTTACATACACTTTCAACCCCAGAGGTAGCCTTAAGATGCCACGCGTACCGCGCTGCCCACGACTGAGTCCCGCCGTGGGCTCTGTATGTCTTCCCCTGGGGGAGTAGAGTTGTTCTCAAGGTTGCAGCGTCGGTATCGGACACGGGAAAAAGTGGTATCGAGCCATCCCTAATGGGTACCATCCATCCATGCGTCGTCCCGAACCGCTTATGCAGGGGGCGAGAGGGGCGAGAGGGGCGAGGGGCGGGGTACACCCTGAGCGAGGACGGCAGTTTCCTAACAGATACCACGAGAGGTAATTGAGAGAATGTGTGTGTTGTTTTTTTTGTCACTACATAGCAGCTTAGTGTTGAGGAACGGTGTTCATCCCTCCAATAGAGTTCCACATACTTGGCAAGGAGCACTGGATGCTTGGATACTAAGACATGTATTTGTGTTTTTCATGTTGTGTATGTGTGTGTATGTGTGTGTGTGTGTGGGGGGGGGGGGGGGCAGAAGTAAAAATGAATGGACATGTCAAGTGAGTTGACAGACAGAGTGTGACTGCGATTGTATGTGTGTACGTGCAGGTGTGGTGGGAAAGAAAAAAAAAAAAAAGAAAGACAAGGTGGAAGTGTGTGTGTGTGTGTGTGTGTGTGTGTGTGTGTGTGAACATGTGTATGTGTGAGTATCCCAGGATTAGCCTCAGGCAGGGTTGTGGTGGGGTGAGGTCCACCGAGGCCAAGCTGCCGACGGAAGGTATACCAGGAAGAAGGGCTTACTGTCGGTTTAACACCACGTATCACTCTCTCTCTCTCTCTCTCTCTCCCGCACACACACACACACACACACACACACACACACACACACACACAACACCTGGGTCACACCCTCAGCTGAGGACTGCCGCAGTGTGTGTCTCTATATATCTGTGTGTGTAAGTGCGCCTGTGCGTATACAGTGAGTGTGTGTGGAGATGGGGGGAGGGGTGAGTGTTGGGTTGATGGAGGCTACCTGTCGCCTCCAACCCATGTGGGAAGGCTGGAGAACAGCCAGAGGGGCTTTAATTTGTGAATTGTAGGGGGGGGGGGGGGGGTAGAGTGATGGACAGAGGATTGATGGAAGCAGAAAATGAGCAGGGTATGTGCCGATTTCAGGAAGTTTCCAGTAGTATGCTAACTATGTACCAAGTGCATCAAAATATGGCAGAATTTGGATTTTATATATGGTCTTGGACACCGTGGGGGATATTTTACGAAGCCTGTCGCAAATTGCTGTCAGGGCCGCAGCCCTTTGGTAAATAAGAACAAGCTGTCCTTGACTGTACTCTTTACATCTTTACGGCATCATTACTGTCGTAAAAAAGGGGTTAGCGGTGTGACTCAGTGTCGTGATGAGGACCTCAAAAAGACAAACCCGATCATTCTGAGCACTTCCAAGAGCCTGACAGGAGTGTGTGTGTGTGTGTGTGTGTGTGTGTGTGTGTGTGTGTGTGTGGGAACCGGATGTTAGCTGCACTTCAAATTTGGGTTCATTTTGAACTCTTAAAGCGAAAAAAAAAAGAAGGCAAGGCTAACTATCTTGGGGGAAACGCTCGTTGAAATCATTTCTGTTTCGATGTTTTCTGACAAGTAACACCTTTTGATTCACATTCAGAAACGACACATAACATGGGAGCCTTTGTTGAATGAACGTATCTACAAAAGCTTCCCTGGCAACATCATATATATATATATCAGAAACCTACCCGCTGATTGGGTCAATTTGGAATGCCATGATGAAAATGAAGCATTTTGTCTTTTTTGGTTTGCGGACTTTTGGTGCGATGGACGAACTTCGAGGTGAGGGTAACTGAGTCATGGCAGGTTGCCGTTCATCCTCCCCACCTTGATGAACCATTCCAACGTGTCCACTGCCGCGTCTGCGACACCCCCAGGCCGAATCTGAAACGCCACACACACGAGACTCCGCATCGCCTCACGTGATGGTGGGCGCGTTCATTGTCCCCTGAGGATGTACGCTAGTTGGCCCGTTGCTGGCACAGTTGCTGTTGCTCATGAGACCAACACAAAGAAATAGGCCTCTAACATCCATAAATTATAAATATTTCACTGACCCCCCCCCCCCCCCCCCCCCCCCAAGATAAATCAACAACCCTAACCATACACAAGACTTAATGTTACAGTACAGCTCCTGCAGGAGAAATGAAATATCTCCCTCGACCGGAAACCTGATGGATGGCATGAGTGAGCAAGCTGGAAAAAGGAGAGAGAAAAACTGTGTGTTAATAGGCCATTAAAAGGAAATTTCCCTCCAATTTCCATATAACAAGAACTAATGTTTTCTCAGAGCAAGGGAGAGGAAAAAGGGAGGGGGGGGGGGGGGGCGCATGTGGCACACTGAGTGATGGAATGATATTGCTCTCTCTTTTAGTTCATGCCGGGGTTACCTGCCCCGAAGGCAGGAGCCTTTGATTAGCTTTTTGTCTTACAGCTGAGAAAGCTCCGGCAAAGAGGGAAACATAACTCAGGAAATTTACAGGCACCCGGCGAGAAAAAAATAGCTTTGTCTCCGTGCCTCCTCTCTCCTCTGGAAAAAAAAAAACAAAAACAAAAAGGAGAAACCCCAACACTTCATTCCCCGGAAATGACAGTCGAGATGGCGAGACGGATTTAGTGGATTCTTCCGTTCGCGCCGCCGCTGGATGTGGGGCCCGAGGGCTATTTTCTGTGTACGTGGGTTTGCATGTGTATTTCCAACTGTTTCTTTTTTTTTTTCTGTTCCTGAAACTAACGTCGCCACTTAGCAGTATTTTGGCATCGAAATATGAATTGTCAAATACGAACAGCGGAGCTTTTCGAGCTTTGAGTGGAGTTTCGTGAGGCGCCGTTTAAGCCAAGGTGGACGAAAAGAGTCCTACGGGTCCTCCTGATCGTAATATCTGCAGCTCCATGACGACTGGGCAATCGGCTGATGAACACAAAGGTGTGATACAGTTGAAAGCTTCGTCGTCCTCTGTTTTCAAGGCCAAGAGTGAACCTCCTCAGTAAAGTAACTA
Organism: Enoplosus armatus; assembly: GCF_043641665.1. Lineage (NCBI taxonomy): Eukaryota > Metazoa > Chordata > Actinopteri > Centrarchiformes > Enoplosidae > Enoplosus > Enoplosus armatus. The sequence goes on along the minus strand of NC_092200.1, from coordinate 18,621,577 downwards.
AAAACGTCAGATCTAGAGAAGTAACGCAGTTATTGTTATTGTCTGTGCACAAGCTAGTAGCAGCTGACGTTTCGTGAAGTCTTGGTATCGTGGCCACAGTTGGTATTGCAGGTCATGTGACGTGCACTGACCCAAAAATCCTTTACAACTACAAC